>NW_026692201.1:11605000-12002500 GCF_021218885.2 Marmota monax | reverse complement strand
CCACCTTCACAATGGAGTATAAACAGAAAAATAAAAGGACAGTTTTTAAAGTGAAAAAAAAAAAGTTCTGTAACTGATTGGCTAAACTTCTTTATCTCTTATATTTCTGAGAAACAGTCTGGCTTAGTTATTCTTGCCTTTCAACAGATTACTTAGTTCCTAGAATGAAGCTTGTTATAGTATATTTTCAATAAATATTTACCACTGACTTTTTCAATCATGTTATTTTACTTCTTATTTAAGTTTCTCATATTTAGCAATTTTCAGTTTCTTGTGAAATTTTATTTGCTAAAAACATTTCATCACAAATACAGGTTTTCTATAGTTTCCACAGAGATTCCTTTAGTATCTTTACACTCAATCTTTACACTCATAAAAAGACGTACAGGCTCAAAAACAGTGGCCAGACAAGGCAAAAATTTAATGTTTATTCCCTTCTGGATCTCCATACAATCAGGGTATATATGTTAATTCCAGAAGTTATTGATCTAGACTGGGTATATATCTGGGTTATAGACAATAAGTAATTCTTTAATAATTTCTTAATCAATTTTCCAAATGCATATGTATAAATCACTTCTTTTTAGATTTCAGCTGTGTCTAAAATCTGAAGTTATTTTTTCACTGCCACAAACAAGTGAAGATTACTATGCTACAGAAATACAACTTAAAATTCCTTGCATACAAATATGGCATGAAGGAATCCTTCCCAACCTGATTAGTTTTTCCTGTGTAACATAAATAGGTGTTTTAGTTGTTAAAAAGGCAAAATTCAGAATAAGGGATAAAAGTGAAGTAACAGAGTGGATGGGAAGAAACAAGGAGGATCCATTATAAGTATCTTTAGGTAAGTATACTCAATAAGGAAAAATGTATCCTGTATTCTTGTGAAAACTTAGAAATCTTTTCCCTCTCCAAAACCTATGTTATATCAGTCAGTTAATAGAAATTGAGAATTCAATTTCAAGAATGGTGAAAAGCCTGTAACCTTCCTATAATATAGCTCACCTGCAAGCTAAAAAGTCACAATTTAAAAGAAGCTAGCTGTGACTTTTAATATTATGTCAATTTGAGTGGGTTTCAGGATGCCTAGACAACTGGTAAAATATCATTTCTAGGTAGCTCTTCATGAGAGCAGTTCTGTAAGAGATTAGTATTTGGGTCAGTAGACAGTGTGAAAGATATCACCCTCACCACTCTGGTGGGCATCCTAAACCACTGGGATCACAAATGTGATGAAGGCTAAGGAAGGACAAATATGGTCTTTCCTCTTGAGCTGGACATCCATCTTGACTTGTGCTTGGAAATTGTTGCCCCTGCTTCTTCTTCTTTTTTGTTTTTTTAATATTTTTTTAGTTGTAGGTGGACACAATACCTTTTTATTTTATTTTTGTAGTGATGAGGATAGAACCTAGGGCCTCATACATTGAGACAAGTGCTCTACCACTGAGCCCCAGCCCCAGCCCCTTGCCCTTGCTTCTTGAGTCTCAGACATCAGTCTATGATTTACACCATTGGCTCAGACTTTGGGCTTAGATTGATTTCCACTGGATTTACTGGGTGCCCAGCTTGCAGATAGAACATTATGAAACTTCTCAGTTTCAATAATGATATGATCCAAACCCTCATAATATATCATGTATATGTATGTGTATGTGTGTTTGTGTATACACACACACACACACACAAGGATGTATAACCCTGAGCACTTATATATTATGTTTGTGAAAATATCACCCCTCCATATCCAACTTTTGTTAAAATATTACATTTTTATTTTATATTCATCTTGTTATATAGAAGGAACCAGTCTTTCTCAATCCCATGTATATATCATTACTTTGTCTTTTTCCCCCGACTTGTTCTTAATTAAAGAACATGACTTCATACTAAATAGTATTACAGATATATTTATGTAGGTTAATTTGATTTTTTCTTCATGTTTTAAAAGTATTAACCTTAGGGCATCTAAACCCTTATTTTTAAAAAATTTCTTGCCTAAATCACCAATTTCTTATTTGTGAGCTACCATTGTAAACAAATCTGGTAAAAAGTTAACAAGACAAAAATTACAATATATACTCTCTGAAAACCAAAAAGAAGGATAAAATGATGGCAATAAAATTCTATAAATGGGCTGGGGATGTGGCTCAAATGATAGCGCACTCGACTGGCATGCACAGGGCACTGGGTTCGATCCTCAGCACCACATAAAAAAATAAAATAAAGATGTTGTGTCCACCGAAAACTAAAAAATAAATATTAAAACATTCTCTCTCTCTTAAAAAATTCTATAAAAAATATGACATATGTTAGACTCACTTGCATAACGAAACACATACAAAAAGACACATGCTAGAACATACATGGCTGATTGGTTTTACATTTAAATCTGGTATCAGATTGCCCATATTCACAACCATGCTATGCAACAGAGAGCAGAGGAAGCAGTTTTCTCATATATAGAAATAGAGACAGAAGCAATAACATACAAACATCATAAGATTACTGTCCAAATTAAATGACATAATACTGCTGCTTTTTACTGCATTGTTTAGACCTGGTGTATGCACAAATATTAATTATAAAAATTATTATATAAATTAAAATTTTAAGTAATGTTGTTATGTAATTATATATAACAAATAACATGTTTAATATAAATGTTATAATTATTAAAATTATCATGGTTATTTTTAAATGCTAATTATTACAATGCAGAATAACACAGAGCTAAATTTATATTCACTGTCAAGCAAATTGTGTAGCATTCTGGATATTAGTATCTTATTTGTTAAGCTAGTATGTTAAATTAGTAGCATTGCATATTTTATTTTTTGTATTTAATCTAACAGGAAGATTTTGTGGCACTCTGGCTATAATTACATGTGGTCTTTGTGCTCATATGTCAGCATTGTAGTGAAGTTCATTCATGAACATCTAACATAAACTACTATTGTAATTTTATTATTATTTTGATTATTGTTTTTCAGAAAAATGTAATTATTATTCTGATTAGTGCTTATTTGTCTCTTTCTCAGTAACAGACACTAATTCTTTGCAATCATCTTATTTCTTTCTCAGAAAAATCCTTAAGTACTATTATTTTGTCTCTTTTACAAATAAAGAACATGAAGCTTACGTGGGTTAATGAATTGACTAAGGTCACATAGCTGGAAATTGCTATGAATAAGTCTGAGGAGTAAAGTAACAGAATTGCAATCAAAGAAAAATTAGAATAATAGTGATGATGGGCATGAATTTAAAAATCAGTGTTTTCTACATATTTTGGATTATAAAGTCCTGAACACAATTTTAAGATTCTCACAGATAAGACCATTTATTTTATTTCCTACTCTCCTTCAGCATTTCTATAAAAAGATAAGGTTGTCAATGAAAGCATAGCAACTGTATTAGTGAGTTAATTAGACTACTTTTCTAGCATTACTTAGATAATATATTTGCTTCTGTTGATGGGACATGAGCTGTCTCAAGCCATCAAGATCTTTTTTAAAAGATCTATGACTAAGTAAATACAGAACAGTGTATTAGCAGGTTTTTAAATCCTGTGACAAAATTTTCAAGCAAAACAACTTAAAGGAAGAAATATTTATTGGGGCTCATAGATTTAGAGATTTCAATCCATGGTCAGCTGGCTCTAGTGTTTCTGGATGGGTGGGGAAGCAGGTATCACACAGAATGGCATGGTAGAGCAAGGTTGCTCACTTCACAGTGGTCAGAAGCTGACAAAGAGAGAAGAAAAGACAGGGGACAAGACAGATTACCCAAGAATACACTCTCAAAGACCCACTTCCTTCCACTAGGTCCCACCTTACACTTTCCAACACCTCCCAATGGTCCATTCAAATTATGAATCCACAGATAGATTAATCCACAGATGAGGTTAAAGCCCTCAGAATCCAATCATTTCCCCAAACCCACCTCTGAACATTGGCTGCTTGGGGGACAAAGCCCTCAATACATAAGTCTCTAGGGGTCACTTCATATCCAAACCATGGCAAATACTCAGAATCTTGTATACGGAGGGCAGGAGGCAATAAAGGACATCCCAATGTCCAAGTATACTGATTCCAGAACCCAGTACATTGATGCCAGAAGCTCTAGTTGTTTTTCCATAATAAGGAAATTCTGGCACAGTGCTGACAGTGATCACTAACTTCCTGTGTGAACATCAAGTGGTTGGCAGAAGAGAAGCAGAGGGGAGGTCAGCACTTAGTGCATAAGGGCAGGTGGAGACATCTGTCTTTGCTAAAGACGTCCCACATTTTGATGAACTGTGGCAGACTCAGAATGTCAACAACATCCCCTGGAGTTAAAAATCTGGCAAAATTTATATGATCTTTGTCCTAGATACAGGAGATTTTTTTTTCTTTTTAATTTGAAATGATGATTTCAAAACTGTCTCAAAACCTCAATTACATTTACCTATTTTTTTTTTTTCTCAAGCTCATGAGAGAAAACACAAGCACTAACAAAATTAAATGATCACAAATCGGGAGTGGGTCATGTTGACATAATGTAATTTTCCTTCCAGCTCTTAACATGAAGCTTTGAAAGGATGCCCAGGTTTTCCAAATCACAGAAACAATGTGAAATATTATGTGTATGGGACCGATAAACAGATATTCAAACAACAAAGACCTTTCGTCTGTTTAACCAAAAGCATATTATGCCAAAACATGAGCTCTTGTGCTGTTTTGCATAAAATGTTACATTCTAGTCCAATGCTCAATAAAGCTAGAAAAAAAAAAACTGAAGCCAAAAACTTTGTTTTAACATTATCAGAAAGTGTGTAATGCCCGATATTCTAATAACAAAAGTGTCAACTACAAATTGCTCAGATCATAATTTGTGTCAAAAGCATACTAATCATTTTTTTCATATATGATTTTTGTATTATCCTACTTTATTGATGAAGAAACAAATCTTCAGAGAGATTAAATAACAGGAAAAGTTCAGTTGATTAAGAAGTGCCTGCTCTGTCTGGCTACAATGTCTTTGCTAGATGGTACCATGGGGCCTTCTTCAATTTCATATTCATTTCAGTAAATACCAACACAAAGTGGTAAAGGGCCGTGGAGGACCCTTCAAAATAACACTTGATGATTTGGCACAGCACAAATATACCTTCTACAGCCAAACTCTCTACAGTCTTTACTGCATTATATTCAATGGGGAGGTTGAAGTCATTCCAAAAAACATAAATACACTAATTTGAAAGTAAATAAATAGAAAAAGCAATAGGAATATCTTTCTTAACCCACTTGAATCAAATGTATGAAATATGATATGTCAAGAGCTTTGTAATGTTTTGAACAACCAATAATAAAAATAAATAAAAAAAGAAAAGATTAAAGTCATGTATTAGGTTTTGCTTGTTCGAGTTTTAAGGAACAAGCAAGCCAAGAAGTTAGGTATAATACAACTTAAGACTGGAAGCTCTGAAGCGCTACTTGTGCATGGATGCTAGGAAACATTTCTAAATCTGAGACTGTATAACTTAATCATATATTACTAAATAATTAATTAACCTACGTGCATAGATTTTTTATTTCAATATTTGTGATTTATCATTATTATTTAGTAATAATTTTATTGTATAAAATATACTCTTCATTATCTAAAGCACTAACATTTTAAAGGTGAAGTCTTATGGTTCTAAAACTGTGCTTAAATCAAGCATACAGAAGTCAGAACATTGCAGATAGAGGATGCAAAATTACATTCTCTGGTTGCCAATACACAGGCAGTGTGGAGTCTGAGGGAAGCAATGAATTTGGAGCAGTTTAAATCCAAGCATTAAACACATCAGTCCTCTGTTTTCTCTCCTATTCTGAAAGCATACTCATGTGAATCAGTTTTCCTTATATGTCACAAAGAAATGAACATAGAGGACTATTCTTACTTCTGAACCTAATTCAAAAATCTAATTCACCAATATTGTTGCAAACTTAAAATAGATAGCATGTGATACAATTTATACCTTCTCATAAATCTCCTATTTATGTTTTTGTTTTTATAACAAAATGTAAAATTTGCAGTATTTCAATATATTTGATACTTTTTTCAATTAAATAAAATAAGTTAGTTTAATATATATTTCTGCTATGATAACATTTACTAAATATATATTTACATATACATAAAAAATATTTCATTGTAGACATGTCATTTGCTGTGTACATGATTTAAAATTCTTATATTTTCTCCTGATAGGATTCTTTTTGTATATTTTTATTATGTAGGTTGCAATGATCCTGGGGATGCCTAATGTGTTAGGCAAAAATTTCTCTTCCCTTCAACTGAGAAAGTCCAGGAAGGGTCCAGGGAGTATGGTGGAAAATCAAGCCCATAATTAGTTTATACTGTAAAGTGTGTGAATTTTGATGATATTATTATAGCTTAGGAAGTTGTTTTTCATCAAAAGTGAGATTTTTCCTAGTGGTCCTCACCTAATCATGTGAGCCCACTAACAGAGGATCTGAGGTCAGAGAAAAACTGATATTTAAAATGACTGAGTAAATTTCCTGTTGTTCTTAAAGAGGCAAACTGCCAAGTCTTGGAGTGGGCAAGGAACTGTGGGCCGCTTCTAGGATTTGAGGACCTCAGTCCCACAGTTTCAAAGAACTGAATTCTGCTAATAGCCAGTGATATTGAGGAGAATTTTAAGCTTAAGTTGACATTATGGCTTTGGCTGAAAATGTGATTTCAAGACTCCAAAAACACTGATAATAACTTTGTACTGATGGTAGCCAGCACATTTGAAGTAATTTGTTACACAGCAACAGAAATGAATATCAGGAGCTACAACTATGTCTCTCATCTTAAACCACGAAGAATTTACTTGTGTATTCTTTGCATATAGTAGGGAGAAGTATTTGCAGAAGAGAATTTATGGCCTTTATTGTCATTAAATAACCATTTTTTTTTTTTTTACTTTTCAATATCGCTTACTTTTCCTTAGTTCAAACAACTTGAATAATTGAAATTTGTGAACATCCAATCAATGCCCAAAGTAGCACAGACAATAAGTAATCACGTATATAAATAACTGGTAATAAGATCAGTGGTGAGGAGTCAAAAATATATCTTGGTTCTATGTCCTGTAAGTTCATGTCAAATCCCAATTTTCAGAAATTGAACATGAGTTTTATTTCATTTGCAAATTTGTCACATTATGAGCTATAATAACATAAAATACATTCATTTCAGACAATTTTACTTCAACTTGACCAACCAATTCACTTGCCCCAAGGGGATTACTATGCAGAGAAGATAAGCTAAGTACATAATGAACACAATTTATTGCTGTGCTGAGGAAATTCACTTGTCCTTCAGTTTTTCCAATCACACTAATGTCTGTGACTCACACAACAGCATAATGACAATTATTTTATGTATGATACTTTTGATGTTCAAAGCCAACTTCTGAAGTATTTTTGAATTATGCAACAGGATATATTTCTAAAATGATTTATTTCTAAAGGTGTTTTTTTGCAAATCAAGTATTGTTTCTTCATTGATTCTTTAGAAGTAAATTTCTGAAAGGAAAATTGGTCACAAAAATAATGATACTTTCTGAACAGTACAGTTAGAGTTCTTTCAATACAGTTTTAATTTTAATATAAATTTAAAAAGGGATCTTACCCTAGGTAAGTCTAATGTTTTATAGAAATGACTGTTTTAAAGTCATATTTAGTCGTCTAACATGAAAATTTAATCTCAAACAGAAATCAGTAAAATTAATTAAGCCAAGTGTAATGATATTTTAACCTGAGAAGATAATCTTATCTGGACACTAGCACAGGTCAGACCCTAGCTGTAAGCTCTTAAACACATTCCTGTATTTGATTTCTGGATTTTTGTTTTGTTTTTGTGATTGGGTTTTTTGTTGTTCTTGTTTTTATTTTTATTTTTAATATATGTTGTTTTCTGTGCTCCTTCTTAAGTTTTTTTTTAGTTATTGTTTCTTTTTGGTTATACATAATAGGATTCATTCTGACAAAATTGAAAAAGCATGGACAATAATTTGCTCAAATTCAGTTCCCAATATTTCCCCTTTCCATCCCTTTCTCCCTTTCCCTATTACCTTCCCTCTACTCTATTGATCATTTACTTTTATATTATCTTTTCTTTTTGGTTAGTGTCTTGTGGATATACACGATGGTGAGATTTACTATGGCATATTTATGTATGTGCATAGAAAATTTGGTTAGATTCATCCTTCTTTCTTCTCTTATCCCAACCCTTCTTTCTCTCCCTCAGTCCATTTCATCTAGCCTACCAGTCTTTTTTAATGTAATTCCCCCTTTTTATTTCTCTTTCTCTTTCTCTTTCTCTCTCTCTTTTTTCCTTCCTAATTTAAACTAACTTCCATATATCAGAAAGAAAAAACATTTGACCTTTGACTTTCTGAGTCTGGCTTATTTCACTTAGGAAGAGAGTCTCCATTTCCATCCATTTGCCTGAAAATGACATAATTTCATTCTTCTTTATGGCTAGTAATACTTTATTATGTGTGTGTGTGTATGTGTGTATATATATATATATATATATATATATATATATATATATATATGTATATATATTTTCTTTATCCATTCACCTCTTGGAGGGCACATATGTTGATTCCATAGCTTAGCCGTGGCAGCTACAAATGCTGATGTGGCTAAATCACTGTAGTAAGCTTATTTTAAATCCTGTGAATATATATGGAGGAGTGAGCTAGCTGGGTCATATGGTGGTTCCATTTCTAGTTTTTTTGAGAAATTTCCATACTGCTTTCCAAAGTGGTTGCACTAATTTGCAGTCCCACTAATAATGTGTGAGTGCACCTTTTTCCCCACATTCCCACCAGCATTTATTATTTGTATTCTCTATAATTTCCATTATGACTAGAATGAGATTAAATCTCAGTGTAATTTAATTTGCATTTCCCCGATTACTAGAGATGTTAAACATTTTCCACGTTTGTTGGCTGATTGTACTTCTTCTTTTAAGAAGTGTCTGTTAATCTTTTGCCCATTTATTAATTGCAGGTGCTTTTTTAAAAATACTTTGGATGGAAAACAGGACCACTTGACCACTGAACCACATCTGCAGCCATATATATAAAATTTAGAAACAGGGTCTTAGAACTTCTCTAAATTGCTGAGGTTGATTTTGAACTCACTTTCCTCCTTCATCAGCCTCCAAGCCACTGGGATTATAGGAGTATACCACTGTGCCTGGCTGTATAATTTTTTTTTAGTTGTTTATATATTCTGGATATCAATGCCCTAACTAAAGAGCTGGTGGCAATACTTTTCTCCCGTTCTGTAGGCCCTCTCTTTAAGTTATTGTTTCCTTTGTTGTGCAGAAGCTTTTTAATTTCATGTCATCTTACGTACTGATTTTTATTTTACTTCTTGTGCCTTAGCAATCTTGTTAAGGAAGTCAGATCCTAAGCCAACCTGTTAGAGTGTTTGGCCTACATTTTCTTCTAGCAAGGGTAGGGGTTCTTATCTAATTCCTTCACCTTTGACTTGACTTTTCTGCAGGGTGAGAGATAGAGGTCAAGTTTCATTCTTCTACATATAGATTTCCAGTTTCCCCAGCACCATTTGTTAAAAAGACTATCTTTTTTCCAGTGAATGTTTTTGGCACCTTTGTTATAGTATCAGATAACTACATCTATGTGGGTTTATCTCTGTCTTCTATTCTATCCAATTAATCTTCATGCCTATTTTGGTGCCAGTATATGCTGTTTTTGTTACTATAGCTCTGTCCTATTTTGTGACACCTTGCTAGTTAATTATTTTCTAACACCTCCCTTCACTCCCTGCCGCAAGCCCATGAGTTCTACTAAGATAGAAAGCATACCTGTCATGCCCCATCACAGCATTTGACCCCAAAGAAGTACTTAATGAGGTGACAATTTGACCAAAGGAACAAAAAGAAAGATGGCATGAGAAAAGATGAAGGGAAAGGAGGGAGAGATAAAAGGACAGAGAGAGAAAAAAGGGGAGGGAAAAATTGAACAGAAAGGATGAAAGTAAAGAAGGAGGCAGTCTGGAAAGAAGAAAGACAAAAAGAGGCAGAGAGGTTACTTTCATGGATTGGAATGTATTTCTCAATAGTAATAATAACTTACCCAACCCTCTCATAAATATTTATAATAAGTTTAACACTTCAATGTATTATCAACGTTTTTAAAAGCTACAACCTAATACACAAATAGTTCTCTCAATTCAAAAATATATTAAGATCTAATACACAAATAGTTTTCTCAAGCCAATTATTTAAATATCTGTGACTTTGTTTTTCTCTTCTATAAAATGAGGATAATACCACTACTTATCTTCTAGGAATTTTTGAGAATTGCATGAATATCAATAATCTTAAAAACAATACCTGGACAGGGCAAATATTCAATAAGTAATGGTGTTAGTGTTGTTGTTTTTACTGTGGTACTACTTCAAATTAGTGTTATTAAGGTGAAGTTACCTAGAACATTTTTGCTTAAAATTTCATTGAGTAGCAGAACCTAACTTTGTATTAAGGCCAAATTCATTCTATTAGAGTGATTGCTCTGATGTTGGAATGTTCCAGTTTATCATTGGTTCTGACCTTTACAAGATTCCTATATTTTCAATGCATATTTAAGATATTTGAATACCAAATCTAAAACCATTTGGCATCCTAGCCATTCTTAGGATATTAGCATTTTCTTAAAGCTGAGGGAAACTGATTATTTACAGTCAATATATGACGACTACAAAAAAAAAAAAAAAAGGACAAGTTGTGTTACTAAGTTCTTCATACGGAAATATTTTTTTAATTTTTTTCACATAAATATTTCATAAGCAGCAAAAGACTCGAACAGGGAATTCTTCCTGGCTGAAGATCTGTACAAATTTTGAAAATGCAAAGAGATTTTGAGGTTTGCCCATTTTATCACTTATTCAGAATTCACAATTTAAACTCATAAAAGTAGTTTCTCCAATGACTAATTATATCTAATATTATGTAATTTTTTTTTTATTTTTAACTTTTTCTGCTTAAGCTCTCAAATTGGATTATGATGTCCTCATTTGGTTTTGTATTATCCCATGTCAGTATGCCCCGAGTAAATGCTAGCTACTTTTCTAACAGCACTGAATTGATAGAGCCTCCACAAGAGATCACAACCTTCTCTAGGACTCAAATGAAAATTGCTAGAGTTCCTACCTGATAGTCATGGAAATTGCTTAGATGGAAAGCAAAAAATTTTTTTTCATTATGACACATTCAGGTATTTATACATTGTCTTTCTTTCTTTCTCTCACTCTTTTTTTCTTTCTTTCTTTATCTTCAAGGTACTGAATTAAATTAAATGTACTACTGTAAAAATCATTTATGCCTTGTTAGACCTTGCTTTGGACTATTCTAGCATTTAGTGTTTTATTTATTTATTTATTTTTAATGTTTTTTTTTTTTTAGTTGTACACAATACCTTTACTTTGTTTATTTATTTTTATGTGGTGCTGAATATCTAACCCAAGGCCTCACATGTGCTAGGCGAATGCTTTACTGCAGAGCCACAATACTAAGTGAATGACCAGAACATTTTTAATATTAAGAAATGTTTTATTTCTGGGTTTTTTGTTATTGTTTTTATTTTTTTCTTATTTTTGTTTTTGTTTAATAATTCTTATTTATTACTAAAATCCTGCCTCTTAAATAGAAAACATTCTTATTCTGGAAAAATTCCATTATTAATTTTAATGAGAAATATAATTCATTCCAATCCAGTCTAAGGCATCAAAATATGTTCATAACATCAAATCATGAAGGGGAAATCTACCCGTATTATATTAAACAGTTTGCGCTGCTATAAAAAGAACCATAATTTGGGTGGCCTATAAGCAACAGAAATTTATTCCTTACTGTTCTGGAGTATATAGGGTGCCCAATAGTTGAGTTCTCATAGGGAATCTCTTTTTAATTTCAGATCACTGACTTTTCTTCAAAGTCTCAGGTAAGGGAAGAGAGTGAGGGAGCTCCATGGTGTCTCTTTTGTAAGAACACAATCTTATTCATGAGAATATTACCCTGGTGACCTAAGTATCTCTGAAAGGCCAAGATTCCTTAAATTGTTACAAGTGGGTTGAAGACTTCAACAAATACATTTTAGGAGAGGGCTCAATAACAGTGGATTCATAGCACACAACAATTTAAATACAAACACAGTGCATAGCAAAAAATATGCATAAATAGGATATCTTCTACTATTTAAAAATGTAGACTTTATTATTATTCAGGTGAAACTAACAGATTAGGGATGACAGCCACTGAAAAGATATTTTGTTAATCACAGTTCCTTCCAAGAAGGTGAACGCAATATCCCACAGAGAAGCACCAAGGAGAGTTAAACGGAATATAAAGGGTAAAATAGAGTGAAGGGTAATGCAACTAAGAGGCTTATTTGGAGCTTCATGGAAGCAAATGGGCAAGGCAGAGAAAGCAGGTTTAGGATTGCCAATTTGAATAACTTGGCAAGCTCCAGGCATAGGGCCTAGCTCTAGTAGTCTGGTACCTGGCCCTTGGATGAGTATGGCAGGAGCATAAAATGAGAGCTACATTAAGAGGGTGATTAGAGGTATGGACTTCAGATTGGTTGGTTGATACATTATGAAAATCAGGCTTACAACTGAGCCTTTTTCTACTTCCAGAAATTGGCTAACTTGGGAGGGTCTGTCCATCCAGTGTCAGCAAGCTTTCAAAATGTTGAAGCTTCAAATATAGAAACTCTATATCTATCACTCCACTTGACACATTTTGCAGCTTATCCATATTTCAAAAGCCTGTTCCTGTGGTCCCTGAGTTACTTAGCCCCCTGGAATAGCAGTGTGCTCATGTGGAGCCAGTCATCAGTATTCTCTTCAGAAGTTCAGAAGATCCAGCTCTGTTTCAACTCCAATGTGATTCTAGAGTCCCTTATTTAACACTTTGCCCTTTCTCTAAAATAGTGTATTAGTCAGTTTTCTATTACTAGAACAAATAATTGAGAATATTAGCCTATAAAGAGAAAGGGTACATCTTGGCTCACAGTTTAAGTTACAGCCCATTATTGTTTGGACCTGTGGAGAGGCAGCACATCCTGGGAAAAGTGCATAGTGGAGCCAAGCCATTCACCTCGTGGTCAAGAAGCAAAACAATGAAGCAAAGAGAGCAGGGTACCACAGTGTCCTTCAAGGGCATGCACCCAGTGACCTCAAACCCACCCCTAGAGGCTTTAGAACTTAACAATAGCATTAAGCTGAGGAACAAGCTTTAAACACATGGGCTTTGGGGAGACATTCCAGATCCAAATTATAGCAAATTGTAGTGTTTTTATTTCAGCACTTTATTCGCTTGCATTCTATCAAATGTCTTTGGAAATTTTAATTTTTGTTTCCTTCAAAATTTGTCTTTATATGGTCAAAAGCCCTTTACCTTTGATTTTCTCAACTCATAACCAGTTCCAAAAATGAGCCAAAAATATCTGAATAGTCATAGTTGGTTAATTTCTTGACACTGTCACTGATTTTGTCAAAATTTTACATTGGTCTTCTCACCTTCTTGGGTTTTCTCTATTAAGTTTCACATCTAATTAGCAAGAATGTGATTTGGTTGCCAAGGCTGTCATATCATATTCATTTTGTTGATTCTTCTGCACTTCTTAGTGTTTCCATGAAAATCTTGGGGAGCATAAGTATGTGTCCACAGTCTTGCACTCACAAATGTGAAAGCTACCATTAACAGGCCAGCATTGCCTTTCTGCTCAAAAAATAGTTGTCAAATATAAATTTCATGGCTTTTATAATTAGTAGCTCCCATTATCCTTCTTAAGCCCACCTCCAATGCTAGACCTGGTTCAGACCTCTTTGGTTGGATAAGGGAGGTAATTCCTAGAAAACTGATAATACAGTTCTTTTAGGATAACCTATATGCTTATGGATGATCTCCCTTGTTAACTATTTGGATAGAATGAACACATTGCTTTGGATTATTGACTGTACAAGGCACTGTGAGGAAGGTGTATTCTTGGTTTCCCTGGGACTTTAATGCAGCTGTGCCAGATTTACTATAGGGAATGGAAGTGAGGCTTTGTGATACAGACTCTAGAATCAGAGCAGTTATGAAAATTTCTGCTTAAAGAAAATGACATTTAATTCCCACATAAGTAGTATATAATGACTTAACTGGATCATGAACATTTCTTCTCTGCCCTCATGATTAAATCTCGTATTATTAGCTCTGATTTTCTCCTGTACATCTGGGAAAGATGAACAATGGAAGAGGCAAACAATCTTTAAATTGCTCCCTTGCATTAATTTTTCCATCAAGATATGCTTTGATGCAGAGAGTTAACAATTCCCTCAGTTACCTGTGCCATCACAAAGAGAAGCCTCCTTCAAACCACTCAGCAATGCAGAAAACTTCTGCCCCATATTAATATAGTAGTTAGATATTATACTGCTACTTTACTTCATAAGGGAGGAATACAATTCCATCTTTCCATGTACAAATCAAAATTCATTAATTTATTAATGTTTTTACTGATTCATTCAAGCGTTACAATTTTAATATTCTGGGGAAGCAAACTTTAACAAATGTTCAAGGTCACAATTTTTATAATTTTGTTTTTGAGGGTGATAGACAATGATTTCTTTTTAAATGAATGAATGAACAAATAATTACCAATCAACATATAAGGTGAATGATTTGTAGAGAATTTAAATAAAGTAATGCACTAGAGTGTGAGAAGGTGGCGACTTCTCATTTCATAGGAAAGTGTGCAACGTTAAGTTGGAAGGGGTAATAGGTCAAATTGTGGCCCAAAAGATATATCTATGTCCAAAGCCCTGAAATCTGTGAATATTACCTAACGTGTATATTACCATCTTTACAGATATAATGAATGAATGCTGAGATGAGATCATACTGAATCATCCAGGTAGAATGTAAGTCCAATGACAAGTGTCCTTATAAAGACAGAAAGAAGCCAACAGGAGAAAACACGGTCAGAGAATGAGAAGAAAATATTAATACAGAGACAAATAGTGGAAGGAGGGGCCACAAATCAAGGAAATAAGCCTCAAAATGGATCTTCCCCTAGAGTCATTAGAGAGATCATTGCAGACCTCTCGATTCCCTGACTTTGGATTTTGGTTGCCATAACTGCTAGAGAAATTGGTCTGTTATTTTAAGACACCCAGTTTGGGTTAGGAATTAGTAAAGACAGATAATCAGGGAACTGATATTTATAACATTGAAAGCAAGTATAAAAAATTGCAATTTGATCTACACTAAAAACAAATGAGAGTGCTGACCACTAGAGAACTGAGGTGGTCTTATTTTCATAGTGATAAATATTTCATATCAGTTCATGCTCAGGTATAGGCAGCTTCACATTGAATCTTAAACTTGTGTATTAGGTGTCTATCAGCAATGTGACATGGGGCAATGAATTTCAAACTTTCAGGCCTTATGTTTATTCATTTAGTTGATGATGATGATGATGATGATGATGATGAAGAAAATCTATTCCATAGTTTTATTGTAAGAATTCAATGAGTTTAAAATTTAAATTACTTTAAAATAGTATCTGGCACTTAATACTTGATAAGTATTAGGTATTACTTCAAGGATTTGAATTTTGGGAACATAGATTTTAGGAAGGCAAGGAATGAACCAGCAAAAGAAGAAGTATGCATAAGTCCTAATCAAGAAATTGGATAACTTTGGTAATATGAGGATAAATGAATGGATTGGGAAATATTTTGAAATAGAATGTATGTTTCTAGGATCTTTGAGGTGAGGGAAAGAAAAATGAAATAAGTTCCTAGATGTTCAGTTTGAGTAGCTCACAACCTTGTATGATCATGAACTAAGAGACAAAATATAGAATGCTTAAGTGGGGCAGAATTTCTTATGGTAAAGAGTTTTGAAATGTTTTGAAAATGTCTATTAAATATTCAAATAAAAAGGACACATGTTCATGACATGTGAACAGAGCTTTGAGTTTGGAGATTAAGGTTAGAAATTCAGATTTTAAAATCATAAATCTATTCATGGTTTTTGAACTGGGTAGGCCTGGGTGAGATTAACTGGACAGAAAATATAAACATCTCAATGAAGTTATTATGAAAAAGGAAGAAGGAGAATAAAAGGTGTAATGAGTTGAAAATTCATTACTTCCTAATAATCTGAAATACTTTACAATTATCTATGTTGTACTAAACTGCTCAAGTTGCTAAAACAGATTACCATAGATATCTAGATGGCTGAAGTAATGGGCATTTCTTTATCATGGTGTTTGAGCCTGAGAAGTCCAAGATCAAAGTGATGATTGATTTGATTCATGGTGTGGGCTCTTTTTCTAGCTTATGTAAACCACCTTTTCACTGAGTCCTCATTTGAGAGAGAGTTTGTGTATGAGAGAGAGAAAGAGAGAGAGAGAGAGAGAGAGAGAGAGAGAGAGAGAGGTGGGGAAAGTGCTTTGCTCTGTCTTCTCCTCTTTTAAGGACACTAGTTCTATCATAAGTGTGCCACTCTCATGACCTCATCCAAATCTAATTATCTCCCAAAGGTGCCCCTTCCAAATGATATTACATTGTGTGTGGAACTTAAAAAATATTGAACATATGAGATCTGGGGGACTCAAGCATCCAGTCAATAACATGGGACCTCAAAATTATTTGCTATCATTACATCTATATGATGGAAAGACTAAATATAATGGTGCATTAATACACATTTCTTCCAATTTTATGTTAATGGCATCATGTTGCCAACTTGAAATCAGCCAAGGGTGTGTTACATATGCTATGAACCATCAAAAATACTATGTCAGCCTCCTTCCCTCCAACCCCTTATAAAACTGTTCCTCTAACATTTCCTAGCATAACATATCATTTGGCCAAAGGTGGTTTTGTTTGGTCTTTAGGATGGAAGATATTGCTGTTTATTTTTTATTCTGATACTTGTACTATAAGGTTTTTTTCATATCTGTAGAATAATTCCATTTTTTAATATTGTATTTCTTTTAATACTAAACAAATAGCTGGGCTGATGGTTTATACCTATAATTCCAAGATAGCTGAGATAGGAGAATTCAAGTTCTAAGCCAGCCTCAGCCACTTTGTGAGATTCTCAGCAATTTAATGAGTACATGTCTCAAAAAATTTTTAAAAAATATTGGGGATATAGCTCACTGGCAAGCTATATTGCCCCTGGGTTCAATACCCAGTACCAAAAGTAAAACAAAAAAAGATGAGATAAAAATTATTTCTCTGAGGATAGGAATTTGGGGAGGAAAAAATCATGGAGGTGAAGATTATTTCAAAATAAGTTTTTAAGAAGGCCAGGGTGAATATGTATGGGACCCAAGTGAACAACAACAACAAAAAAAAATCTGAGAAAGATTAGAGTTATCCATGCTAACATCACAGAATACCAGTGGAAATATTTTGATGTATTTTTATGGGACATGATAAGCACAATGTTGCTTTTCCTGCCAAAGGTAAAAGACATCCCATATATGAGAAAGAAATCTCATTTTCCCAAGTTATAAATACCATATCTGTACCTAACTGCACTCAAGATTGCCAACAACCTGTCAACCATTTCTTCATATTGCACTAGGTCTCCAAAGATAAAATCATTCACTAGAAAACATTTTTTCTAGTTATTTATAACAGGCCTGTAAGTATTAAAAATAAAAGTACTAATAATCTTTATTTACCTGGACTACTTACTCAAAGGTTACCCTCTAAAATTACATGCAAATTACATGTCTCACAAATCTTCCAAACATCCATAAGAAATAATTTCATGGCAAACTTTTCCAGTTTATGTAACTCCAAAAATTCTTTTAATATTGTATGAGTGAGATATTTAGCTCTCAGTATAGTTAATGCTAAGAATTTCATTAGCATGAAATTCTTTGATAAAATATTTTATTTATAGTATACAACTGTGAAATTAGAATCTGTAGTATCTAAATGGAGTAATCTTCAGGTACTGTGTGGCCACTGAGAGGACAGGTAATCTCCAAGATGATAAACCTCCTAATTTCTCGGGGTGTAATCCTTATAACTGTAACTGGCCGTCAGTTGAAAATAATTCAATTGAGACTACTGCTCAGTGTAGCTAAAAAGCTTTTCATATTTTATTAAATTGCTTCCTCTTGCTGATGATCAAGACCCATCTTGTACATGTAGTTTTATGATTGTGATATAAATTATCATCAGGAAATATTCTGATGTTGCCAGATTGCACACAAAATAACCAACACAGTCTGAATTGATTTTGATCTAATGGACTTAGGTAGGTCTTTTCACACACTAGAAAATTTTTACTTCTTCCCAGTCTAATACTAATAAAAATATGTCTATTATCTGAGGAGTGGAGTTTTTAATATTATATCACAGATATTGAGGCACAAGACAATATGGGAGCAACACATAAATCATATAAGGCATTTCTAGTATGTTATTTGACAGAGACACTCATCCAATTTAGCTGAAGAGAAAGAGATTACTACAGAAATAAAACTAGAACAATAAGGGCAGCAGAATCTCATAGAAATTAAAGATAGAATGAATAATCCATTTGGCTTTCATGCAAAACCAGTATTTCTGGTAAAATTTTGTTGATTGGGTGGTTAGCTGGTTTCATGCTAAGGACAGGAAATTATAATCTGTCTTTCTTTTACACTAGTATTAACCTGAGACATATATTCTTGGTATGTCAACAGAGTTTTCCAATATTCTTATGTCTCTTAAACACTTCATAGCTTACTTCAGTCATTGTTGACTGAGAATCTTCCATATTCTAAACATTGGGCTTAGCAAGTTAGCAAGAGCTATAAGGATCTTTCTTTCAGAGTCTATTTTCTAGGAAGAGTAAAGCAGGAATTCAAAACAAGTAAGGTGAATAAGGATTATGAAAAATTCTAGAAAAAAATAAGGGTTTGGAATAAAAAATGGATCTAGAATGTAAATCAAAAGTACACTGAGACTCCATCTCACTCCTGTCCGACTGGCAATTATCAAGAATACAAGCAATAAATGTTGGTGAGGATGTGAGGGAAAAGGTACACTCATACTTTATTGGTAGAATTGCCAAATGGTGCAGCCGATATTGAATACAGTATGGAGATTCCTTAGAAAACTTGGAATGGGACCACCATTTGACCCAGTTATCCCACTCCTAGGTTTATACAAAAAGTACTTAAAATCAGCATACTATAATGACACAGCCACATCAATGTTTATAGCAGATCAATTCACAATAGCTAAACTGTGAAACCAACCTAGGTACCCTTCAACAGATGAATGGCTAAAGAAATTGTGGAACATATACACAACAGAATATTATTTAGACTTAAATAAGAATAAAATAATGGCATTTGCTAGTAAGTAGATGGAACTTGAGAATATTATGCTAAATAGCCTCAAAAAATACTTGGCAATCAACCTAATGAAAGAGGTGAAAGACCTCTACAATGAAAACTACAGAACACTAAAGAAAGAAATTTAAAAAGACCATAGAAGATTGGAAGATCTACCTTTTTCTTGGATAGGCAGAATTAATATTGTCAAAATGATCATACTACCAAAAGCACTATACACACTTAATGCAATTCCAATCAAAATCCAATGATGTTCCTCATAGAAATAGAAAAAGCAATCATAAAATTCATCTTGAAAAATAAGAGACCCAGAATAGCTAAAGCAATCCTTATCAAGAAGAATGAAGCAGACAGTATCACTATACCAGAAGTTAAACTATACTACAGAGCAATAGTAAAACAAAAACAACATGGTATTGGCACCAAAATAGACTAGTAGACCAATGGTACAGAACATGGGACACAGAGACTAACCTTCATAATTGCAGTTATCTTATATTAAACCAAGGCACCAAAAACATACATTGGGGGATCCAACATGGCGGCGAGAGGGGAGGCAGCGCTTTCAGTACCTCCTCAACAATGGGGTCAGAGAGACGCATGGATACGCTTAGATTCGACCTGCTGAGAAACTCCTAGCAAAATTCCACTAAAGAGAGACCAGCCGGGAATCGGTAGGATTTCTGGAGGTGACAGTTTGCGCTAGACGAGTGAATCTCCACCACGCAGTGCAGAGGTCCAGACCCGCCAGCCGCTGCCCGCGCGACTCGGCGACTGTCGGCTGCCTGCACCGGCCCCCGCGTCAGGGCGGATAGCCTCCGAGGCACAGCGCAGCAGGAGCGGTGCAGGGACTCTAGGAAGAGGTCTCTCGCCAAGCCTTCATGAAATAGCGAACCGGGAGCTGAAACCAACCAGAGACAGACCAGTCCCACCCCTCCCTTCGGACACTCCGGCAAGGAGCCTGGGGCCCGCCATAGCAGAGAGGTGACATCACCAAAGTTCCGCCAACAGAATTCCTTCCCAGCGGAATCCACGTTAGCAGGTGTGTGACTCCCACCCCCTCCAGATACAAGCAGCCAGGAAACCTCGGGAATCTCTCCGGGGGCGTGTCTGTAGGGAAGCAGAGGGGATTCCAGATCCCCACCTCCCCTTAACACCAGCGGCGACACCCAAGATCTTAGCCGCCAGTTTCTGGGGGCGTGCCCACCAAAGGGGTCCGGAAAAATTAAACTGTTGGTTCCCAGATCACCCCACCACAGCACTGGGGCTTAGATGAATGACAGAGAGGGTGTTCATCGTTCGGGATATAGGACACGCGGTGGGGCTGCAAGTGTAATCAGATCCTTGGGGAACTGCCTCTGGTGAACAGGACCTGGCTGGCTGGGAGGAGGAACAGGGGGAGGGGCCGGATAAGTGAAAGGGCTCTGGACTAACAGGATTGAGAGACTCCCAGGAGCCACCGTACAGGGATTTCTGTCAGCACATAGAGGGCAGAAGCTCGGCTCAGAGGGCACAGCTCCGCCTATTGGAAGAGAAGAAAATGGGATTCAGCCATAGAACAGGGGATGCCAGCATGGCAGAGATCTGATGTCATCGGAGAGCGGCCGAGGAGAGAACTTCATCGGTGCCAGCGGCGACGGAAACAGTTGGTCCCCTGGTAGGGAGGGTGAGTCACAGATACCCGAGTCTCTCTCGCTTTGTTGTCGAGCCAGAGGGGAGGAGCGGGCCACCGCCCACGCCCGCAAGGTAGGCAGACCTGCGACCAACCTGCAGATCAGGCCCAGCGGTCTGCAGGCATGGTAGGAGGGGCAGGGCAGAGCCGCCGCCCGCACCGGCAAGGTAAGCAGACCTGCGACAGACCGGCGGATCAGGCCCAGCAGCCTGCCAGCGTGGTACACACTTCACCCCAACTAGAGTAGGGGCAGAGCAGAGCCTTTGCCCGCGCCCAGATCAGGCCCAGCGGCCCGCCTGTGTGGTGGTCAAGTGACCCCAATTGGAGTGGGGGCGGAGCAGAACTGACACCCGTGCCCGCAAGGTGGGCAGACCGGCGACCAACCTGCAGATCAGGCCTAGCAGTCCCCGGGCGTGGTAGGAGGGGCAGGCCAGAGCCTTCGCCCCCACCTGCAAGGTAGGCAGACCTGCGACAGAACGGCGGATCAGGCCCAGGGGTCCGCGGGCGTGGTAGACACCTCACACCAATTGGAAGAGGGGCAGAGCAGAGCCCCCGCCCGCACCTGCAAGGGAGACTTTTCAACTATACAAGAGCAATATAAATATATAGGGGGGGAAAAATTTCAAAAACACAACAGTTTCACCAAGAAGAAAGAAACGCAAGCAGTATGAAAAGACAAGGAAAGAAAGGACTACAAGCAATGCAGGTCAACTCAACTTTAGAAGAGGTAACAGCTGCAGCAGATGGAATGTCAGATAAAGAATTCAGGATATATATGCTTCAGATGATCTGGAGTGTCAAGGAAGACATTAGACAGCAAAATCAGACAATGAAAGATCACTTCGACAAGGAATTACACAAACAAATCCAGGAAGCAAAGGATCAAGTATACAGGGAGATAGAGGTTATAAAAAACAAACAAACAGAAATCCTAGAAATGCAGGAAGCAATAAACCAACTTAAAAACTCAATTGAGAATACTACCAGCAGAGTAGAACACTTAGAAGATAGAACATCAGACAATGAAGACAAAGTATTTCAACTTGAAAAGAACATAGACAGCTCAGCAAGACTGTTAAGAAACCATGAGCAGAACATCCAAGAAATATGGGATAACATTAAGAGACCAAACTTAAGAGTCATTGGGATACAGGAAGGTATAGAACTCCATACCAAAGGAATGAGCAATCTATTCAATGAAATAATACAAGAAAACTTCCCAGACTTGAAGAATGAGACAGAATCCCAAATTCTAGAAGCCTACAGGAAGCCGAATGTGCAAAATTATAAGAGAACCACACCTAGACACATTATAATGAAGATGCCCAACATACAGAATAAGGAGAGAATTTTAAAAGCTACAAGAGAAAGGAAGCAGATTACACTTAGGGGCAAGCCAATCAGGATAATAGCTGATCTTTCAACACAGACTCTGAAAGCTGGAAGATCCTGGAATAACATATTTCAAACACTGAAAGAAAATGGGTTCCAACCAAGAATTGTGTAACCAGCAAAATTAAGCTTCAGGATGGAAGATGAAATTAAAACCTTCCATGACAAACAAAAGTTAAAAGAATATGCAGCTAGAAAACCATCTCTTCAAAACATCCTCGGCAAAACATTACAGGAAGAGGAAATGGAAAATAACAATGAAAACCAACAGTGAGAGGTAGGACAGTAAAGGGGGGGGGATAATCATAGAGGAAAACAAACCATGTTTAGTAACATAAATAAACAAATATGGCTGGAACAACAACCCATATCTCAATAATAATCCTAAATGTTAATGGCTTAAACTCACCAATTAAGAGACACAGGCTAGTAGAATGGATCACAAAACAAGACCCAACAATATGCTGCCTACAGGAGATGCATTTGATAGGAAAAGACATACATAGGCTGAAGGTGAAAGGTTGGGAAAAATCATATCACTCATATGGACTTCGGAAACAAGCAGGAGTGTCCATACTCATATCAAATAAAATAGATTTCAAGCCAAAGTTAATCAAAAGGGATAAAGAGGGACACTACATACTGCTTAAGGGAACCATACACCAACAAGACATAACAATCATAAATATATATGCCCCAAACAATGGTGCAGCTATGTTCATCAAACAAACTCTTCACAAGTTCAAGAGTCTAATAGACCACCATACAATAATCATGGGAGACTTCAACACACCTCTCTCGCCACTGGACAGATCTTCCAAACAAAAGTTGAATAAGGAAACTATAGAACTCAATAACACAATTAATAACCTAGACTTAATTGACATATATA
Source organism: Marmota monax (assembly GCF_021218885.2). NCBI lineage: Eukaryota > Metazoa > Chordata > Mammalia > Rodentia > Sciuridae > Marmota > Marmota monax. Next base: position 11,979,103 of record NW_026692201.1, on the reverse strand, counting down.
GAATATACCACCCAACATCAAGCAGTTACACTTTTTTCTCAGCAGCACATGGATCCTTCTCAAAAATAGATCATATATTATGTCACAGGGCAACTATTAGACAATATAAAGGAGTAGAGATAATACTATGCATCCTATCTGATCATAATGGAATGAAACTGAAAATCAACGATAAAAGAAGGAAGGAAAAAGCATACATCACTTGGAGAATGAACAATAGGTTACTGAATGAACAATGGGTTATAGAAGACATCAAGGAGGAAATTAAAAAATTCTTAGAGATTAATGAAAACACAGACACAACATATCGGAATCTATGGGACACATTGAAAGCAGTTCTAAGAGGAAAATTCATTGCTTGGAGTTCATTCCTTAAAAAAAGAAAAAACCAACAAATAAATGATCTCATACTTCATCTCAAAATCCTAGAAAAAGAAGAGCAAAACAACAGCTAAAGAAGTAGAAGGCAAGAAATAATTAAAATCAGAGCTGAAATTAATGAAATGGAAACAAAAGAAACAATTGATAAAATTGACAAAACTAAAAGTTGGTTCTTTGAAAAAATAAACAAAATTGACAGACCCTTAGCCATGCTAGCGAAGAGAAGAAGAGAGAGAACTCAAATTACTAGCATACGGGATGAAAAAGGCAATATCACAAAAGACAATTCAGAAATACAGAAGATAATCAAAAACTATTTTGAATCCTTATACTCCAATAAATTAGAAGATAGTGAAGGCATAGATAAATTTCTTAAGTCATATGATCTGCCCAGATTGAGTCAGGAGGATATAGACAACCTAAACAGACCAATATCAATCGAGGAAATAGAAGAAACCATCAAAAGACTACCAACTAAGAAAAGCCCAGGACCGGATGGGTATACAGCAGAATTTTACAAAACCTTTAAAGAGGAACTAATACCAATACTTTTCAAGTTATTTCAGGAAATAGAAAAAGAGGGAGAACTTCCAAATTCATTCTATGAGGCCAACATCACCCTGATACCTAAACCAGACAAAGACACTTCAAAGAAAGAAAACTTCAGACCAATATCTCTAATGAACCTAGATGCAAAAATCCTCAATAAAATTCTGGCGAATCGGATACAAAAACATATCAAAAAAATTGTGCACCATGATCAAGTAGGATTCATCCCTGGGATGCAAAGCTGGTTCAATATACGGAAATCAATAAATGTTATTCACCACATCAATAGACTTAAAGATAAGAACCATATGATCATCTCGATAGATGCGGAAAAAGCATTTGACAAAGTGCAGCATCCCTTTATGTTCAAAACTCTAGAAAAACTAGGGATAACAGGAACATACCTCAATATTGTAAAAGCAATCTATGCTAAGCCTCAGGCTAGCATCATTCTGAATGGAGAAAAATTGAAGGCATTCCCTCTAAAATCTGGAACAAGACAGGGATGCCCTCTTTCACGACTTCTGTTCAACATAGTTCTCGAAACGCTGGCCAGAGCAATTAGACAGACGAAAGAAATTAAAGGCATAAAAATAGGAAAAGAAGAACTTAAATTATCACTATTTGCAGGTGATATGATTCTATACCTAGCAGACCCAAAAGGCTCTACAAAGAAACTATTAGAGCTAATAAATGAATTCAGCAAAGTGGCAGGATATAAAATCAACACGCATAAATCAAAGGCATTCCTGTATATCAGCGACAAATCCTCTGAAATGGAAATGAGGACAACCACTCCATTCACAATATCTTAAAAAAAAAATAAAATACTTGGGAATCAACCTAACAAAAGAGGTGAAAGACTTATACAATGAAAACTACAGAACCCTAAAGAGAGAAATAGAAGAAGATCTTAGAAGATGGAAAAATATACCCTGTTCATGGATAGGCAGAACTAACATCATCAAAATGGCGATATTACCAAAAGTTCTCTATAGGTTTAATGCAATGCCAATCAAAATCCCAAAGGCATTTCTTGTAGAAATAGAGAAAGCAATCATGAAATTCATATGGAAAAATAAAAGACCCAGAATAGCAAAAACAATGCTAAGCAGGAAGTGTGAATCAGGCGGTATAGCGATACCAGACTTCAAACTATACTACAGAGCAATAGTAACAAAAACAGCATGGTACTGGTACCAAAACAGGCGGGTGGACCAATGGTACAGAATAGAGGACACAGAAACCAATCCACAAAACTACAACTATCTTATATTTGATAAAGGGGCTAAAAGCATGCAATGGAGGAAGGATAGCATCTTCAACAAATGGTGCTGGGAAAACTGGAAATCCATATGCAACAAAATGAAACTGAATCCCTTTCTCTCGCCATGCACAAAAGTTAATTCAAAATGGATCAAGGAGCTTGATATCAAATCAGAGACACGCCGTCTGATAGAAGAAAAAGTTGGCTATGATCTACATAATGTGGGGTCGGGCTCCAAATTCCTCAATAGGACACCCATAGCACAAAAGTTAATAACTAGAATCAACAAATGGGACTTACTCAAACTGAAAGAAAAAGAACTCAGCAAAAGAAACAATAAGAGAGGTAAATAGAGAGCCTACATCCTGGGAACAAATCTTTACTCCTCACACTTCAGATAGAGCCCTAATATCCAGAGTATACAAAGAACTCCAAAAATTAGACAATAAGATAACAAACAACCCAATCAACAAATGGGCCAAGGGCCTGAACAGACACTTCTCAGAGGAGGATATACAATCAATCAACAAGTACATGAAAAAATGCTCACCATCTCTAGCAGTCAGAGAAATGCAAATCAAAACCACCCTAAGATACCATCTCACTCCAGTAAGATTGGCAGCCATTATGAAGTCAAACAACAAGTGCTGGCGAGGATGTGGGGAAAAGGGTACACTTGTACATTGCTGGTGGGACTGCAAATTGGTGCAGCCAATTTGGAAGGCAGTATGGAGATTTCTTGGAAAGCTGGGAATGGAGCCACCATTTGACCCAGCTATTCCCCTTCTCGGTCTATTCCCTAAAGACCTAAAAAGAGCATGCTACAGGGACACTGCTACATCGATGTTCATAGCAGCTCAATTCACAATTGCAAGACTGTGGAACCAACCCAGATGCCCTTCAATAGACGAATGAATTAAAAAAATGTGGCATTTATACACAATGGAGTATTACTCTGCATTAAAAAATGACAAAATCATAGAATTTGCAGGGAAATGGATGGCACTAGAGCAGATTATGCTAAGTGAAGCTAGCCAATCCCTAAAAAACAAATGCCAAATGTCTTCTTTGATATAAGGAGAGTAACTAAGAACAGAGTAGGGACAAAGAGCATGAGAAGAAGATTAACATTTAACAGGGATGAGAGGTGGGAGGGAAGGGGATAGAGAAGGGAAACTGCATGGAAATGGAAGGAGACCCTCAGGGTTATACATTGGAGGGGGTAGAGAGAGAGGAGGGGAGGGGAGGGAGAGGAGGGGAGGGGGGATGGTGGACGATGGGAAAGGCAGCTGAGCACAACAGACACTAGTATGGCAATATGTAAATCAATGGATGTGTAACTGATGTGATTCTGCAATCTGTGTATGGGGTGAAATTGGGAGTTCATAACCCACTTGAATCAAAGTGTGGAATATGATATGTCAAGAAATTTGTAATGTTTTGAACAACCCACAATAAAAAATAAAAAATAAAAAAAATAAAAAAAAAAAAAGAAAAGAATATAACTCTTGCCAGGCATAGTGGCACACGCCTATAATCCTAGCTGCTCAGGAGACTGAGGCAGGAGGATCAGGAGTTCAAAGCCAGTCTCAGCAACTTATAGAGGCCCTAAGCAACCTGGTGAGACTCTGTCTGTAAATAAAATACAAAAAGGGCTGGGGGTGGGGCTGGGGCTGTAGCTCAGTGGTAGCGCACTTGCCTAGCATGTGTGAGGCACTGGGTTCAATTCTCAGCACCACATATAAAAATAAAAAAGAAAGAAGGAAAGAAAGAAAGAAGGAAAGAAAGAAAGAAAGAAAGAAAGAAAGACTATCAATAACTAAAAAATTAAAATAAAAATTAAAACGAGGGGACATTGAAGTTGTGGTTCAGTGGTTAAGTGATCCCTGGTACTCCCCTCTGCCAAATATATAAAACTCTTTTTCAGGTTTTTGCTATAAATGTTATTTATTAATTTGAGGAAGCCAACATTTGAGATACAGACTTGCCTGAGAACATTTAATACATGCCATGTCACAAAGAGATTTTCCCCAGATCTCAACCTGCTTTATACAGCTACCAAGAGACATCAATAAATAAACAAACAAACAAATAAATAAATAAATAATCCCTGCCATTTGCTCTGTTTAAAGCATTATTTTCATGTTGCAGAATAACAGTGCATGTATGTGGAGGGGGTACTGCATTTCTGACTCCACATGCCATACAGATTCATGGGCATAGGATTTATAAAATCTGATTATACAGTAATTCTGCTTATTATGTAGCAATTTAGATGACTCAAATAACTTTTTTTCCCTGTCTTATTCTCTAATAACCTACTTTTCACATGATATATTAATGTAATTTCTTTCAATTCCTAGCATCCTTTATTTTGTTCTTGGTCCCACGTGTCTAACTGAACAGAGTTTTAAATGCCCCACTATAACATGTTTGTAATGGACAAATAAATCTATATTTATTGTTATTTGGGAAATTAGGATTACAGCATACCAAATAGGATTATTTGCAATTTCCAAACATTACCTTTTTAGTGGTTACCCTCATGTTATCTTATTGTCAATTCTTACATGGAAATACCATTTCTCCTCTCCCTGTATGTAAAACCTAATGCTTCTTTTTTTAATATTTATTTTTTAGTTGTACACAATACCTTTATTTTGTTTATTTATTTTTATGTGGTGTAGAGGATCGAACTCAGAGCCTCACGCATGCCAGGCAAGCGCTCTACCATTGAGCCACCACCCCAGCCCTAAAAACCTAATAATTCTAAATGCTCCAACAATTTGTTTGATAAATGCTTCTTTTATGTTCCTAATAAAAAGTTATCTGAATAACTATTTACTACTTTGTAATTATGTTAAGTATTTGATATATTCAAAAGATTACTTATTTGTGGGCATGTCTTGAAGACACTGTTAGTTTACCATGTTTCAGGGTGCTTTACACATTCTTCTCATAACAGGCATTTAAATGTTGAATGAAAGTTTTGAAAAACAAACTCCAGTACAAAAAATAAGATATATTTATATTTGGGTCCAAAGTTCAACATGAAAAACTATATTTCCATCTGGGCCTGGGGAAGTACATAGCAGTGATGCTGTCCTTATGATTGCAAAGTGTTCTCGATTACCATAATGTGATTTGTGGCGAGATACTTGGGGAGGAGATTGTGGATCTGATACTCTTGTTCTAGGATCTCCTTCTTCTCTGTAATTTTCTTCTTCCTAAGAAAAGAAAGAGACAATATCATGTAAGCTACACAAACTGTTTGAAACTTCAAGAAAATTAAAGGTCAAAGTCAACTAGATCCATAAATCTAATAATAATTTTAGAAATCAAAAACAAAAAATAAGGGCTGGAGTTGTGGCTCAGTGGCGATCATATGTGAGGTACTACATATAAATAAATTAATTAAATAAAGGCCCATCAACAACTAAAAAATCTATTTTAAGAAAATGATGGGTTGTGGTTGTGGCTCAGTGGTAGAGTACTCGCCTAGAATGTGCAAGGCGCTGGGTTCATTCCTCAGCACCACATAAAATGAATAAATAAAATAAAGGTTAAAAAATAATAATAAAAAAAATAAAAATAAAACCACATTCGACCATTTGGTAGGAATACGTTGTTCCATATTTTGTAAAATTAAATGTTATCAAAATTGTAGATCCAAATTTTGACCAAATTTACTTTGAAAGGATTTTCAAAATTCTGGTTTAATATTAAATCCATGAAAAACATATTCATACCACTGTGATTTGAACATCTATTCAGATATTGTATACTAAATTTATGGATCATAAATTTGTCAGGACACATGTGAATTCATCCATTCATCTGGTAAAAATTTATAGAGTTCCTACATGTGACAGACAAAGGAATATAAAAATAATCAAATGACATAACCCTATCAGGCATTAAAAATCCTATTTCAAACAAGACATTCATTTCAATTTATGTGTACCTGACTGAGGAAAAATTTTAATAACCAAATGCAGATTTTTGTAACTATTATATTTAGTGTGAACTTCCAGACTCCATCTCAGACCATTGAATCTCCATTAAACCAAGCTTATGACCATGTGATGCATATGATGAGTAATACCTAATGGCACTTTTCTAATGATAGAAATATATTAAAATTCAATTTGATAAGATATATTTTAAAACTTCTGTTTTCTGCCAATAATCATAACATAACATAATTCTGTCACAAAGAAGTTGTCCCTGGGTTACATCCCTGGTACCAACAACAACAACAAAAAAAAAAAAAACAGAAAGAAAATTACCCTTTCATTGCATATTTGAACATACAAACAAATTACTGTAGATTCACATATGAAACACTTGATTACAAACCATATTATATTTTGGGCTTTAAAACTGTTAAAATTGCAAGACTCAGATGTATATATTTTCTTATTAAAGTGGAGATGTGAAAAAGTAATAAACTCTATGAAGAAATAATAAACTGAAATTCCACAACTTGCTATACTTAATCATAGACCAAATGCAGGTTTTGCCCCAAATTTATTCCACTGTGATTTTTTAAACAATCATATTCAATTATTTAAACAAATGGAATGCAGTAAGCATTTGAACTAATCATAAGAGTTCTACATTTTCTGAATTCTTACTGTAAACAAGAAAAAATAATTTCTGTGTTTATTTGACCATTCCCTGGCAATATTTATGACTGCATGCCCATAAAGGCAAGGCAGTTTTCATCAAAGTGCCTAGATCAGCAGAAACTAACCATGGTTCAGTATCAAGGACACCCAGTTACTTCCTGGGGACCCACTACTGAATGTAAAACCAAAAGTTCAAATTTGTTTCAGTTTCAGGTTTTGATGTTTGATGGGTCATATCATAACCTTGAAAAATCCCTCAATTATAGCAAATCATTTTAATGTGGCTCTTAGGTGACTAGAAAATTAACAAGTATGTTTCTTACCTTAAAAATTCTTCAGAGTGGTCCTGCCAGATTTTCCCATAAGATAGTCATTCAAATAAACTTGACTCTTGTGGAAGGTTTATAGGGCTGCTGGGCTTGCTGCTTGGTGCTCTGGAATAGTTAGTGATTCTCATGATAATATTAAAACGCTCATTTCCTTTTCTTATGCATGCCTGAGTTCAATTGCCCTCAAACAGTTAATTGTAGATGTATCATTAAAAGCAGTTCAGAAAATAATTATGTAAAAATTGTTACAAAATAGTGGTACATAAACCAATTATGATCTGCTTTGAAAAGAAAACTGAAAATAATCACAATTGTGTCTAGATCATATTTGTAATATCGACCTGCCATTCAGGACCCCTGTGCTTAACCTAGAGAACAGCAAAATGTTAGACACAAATAGGTCTTGCCATTTACTAAACTGTCTTAAAGAGGTACAGTTGTAAGGATAGATCACATCTCTAATTACTATTGGTTCCTTAAATGTTTTTAATTTAATGACTTCCAATGGATGGAACTCATTCCTTTGAGAGTTAGGGTTATGGTTTGGATGTGAGTTGTCTCCCAAAAGCTCATGTGTGAGACAATGCAAGAAGATTCAAAGGATAAATGATTGGGTTGTAAGAGTCTTAACCCAATCAGTGATTTAATCCCCTGATAGGGATTAACTGAGTGGTAACTGAAGTGGTAGGGTGTGGCTGGAGGAGGTGGGAATTAGGGCACAGCTTTGGTGTATATATTTGTATCTGGAAATGGAGTCTTTCTCAGCTTCCCTCTGCCACCCTTTCCTGACATGATGTTCAGCCTCACCTCCAGCCCTGAAGAATAGAGTCAGCCTTTTATGAAATAAAACCTCTGAAACTATGAGCCCTCAACTAAACTTTACCTCCTCTAATTGTGCTGGTCAGGTCCTTTAGTCACAGCAGTGAAAAAGCTGACAAAACAGCTAAGTATCATTCTAAGTATATTTAGCAAAGTAAGTAGAAAATATACAGAGAACCCGCTTTGTTCTAACTTACTAAATATGAAAGGTTGGATTTTCCCCAGTATCAAAGTCTAGCACTCTTTTAAGTGCTTAGGGAATCACATTAACTTTTCCAGGTCACTTGGGTATCATTTAGTGTACTGTAGCAGCAACAATTTAGGAAGAATTAAAAGTTATAACCTAGAAGTTAAAAGGGCCTTTGTTCCCATGGGCCATCTTTGTACCAGCCCTATGGATAATACCCTTTAAGTAAAATAAACTTTATCATAATAAAGATAAATCACTGGCATCACATGCATAACAAATCATGATATAAATGCCTTCATAACATGTGCACTATGTGTGCAGTTCTTCAGGTTATGCTGTTGCAGAGGTAGTCAAAGAAATGTTAGTGTCTGAAGGCATAGAATTGTGAGAAATCTAGAGGTATTTTATTCATTTTAGTGCTGGAAAATTTGTTCCATTATATCTTTCTAGCATTAAACAATATAATATTTCTATCATTTTAAAATTTAACAATGGAAAAATGCACAACAATGTGTATGTTTCTAGGGTCAATTAACAGAACACAGATCTATCTTAGTTCAATATGCACTGGCTTTCAAATTCTTTTCATAATCAAATAAAATTGTTGCTACTGGGAGATGGGATGAAGGTCACTATATTATGAGGTAATATTTTTTGTTAAGTGTTGCTTTTGTTTAATTGTATTTGGTTTGATTTGATCAGTTGCATTTAAATGATAATATAATGACCAATTCTAAGAAGCATGAACATTAACTTCAGAATACATTTGAGCCAGATAAATGGCTTGAGCTGCCTATTTATTTTTACACTTAATTCCATGGATTAAATTAATTAATTAGACTGATAAATTCTTAACTTCATAAATCTGGAGATGCTTGATGAACATCCCAAATTCTCAAAAAGTGCATCTTAAAATTTACCCATGGGATAGAATGATTGACTACCTTCAAACTCAGTCTGATCTGCCATTGACTTTCTCTATAAAGGGAAAAACTTTAGCTATCATATACAAACAGTATTTGAAAAACAAGTATTCTTAGAAAATGATATAGCATTTCAAAGTGAAAATCAAAATAATAATTATGCTAATGCATTTAATAACATTTTATACTTAATTTTTTCAAAGATAATGAACACTTTCTTATGTCACCAGATTAATAATTTAACAGTCACTTATGTAAAGGAGTGATCAGCAAAATTCTGCAAATGCAATGATCAGCAAAAAATCTTCTCCCTTCTTCCTCCCTGTCATCCTGTGACATGTTATCCTTCTCCTAATTCTTTAATCAAATTGATGCCACACAATCTATCTTGTCACTCAAGTGCAAAGCCTAATTACTCCTTATGTCTGTCCCTCTACCCCATAGCCAGTCAATATCGGCACTTGTGTCTCCTAAATACTTTTTAAAATCTTTTCTCACCCCTTCATCATTAGTATTACTGTCTTCATATAGAACCAAATCTTCTCTTTCCTAGACTAATTTAATATTTTCTAAACTACCTGCTTTTCTGGCTTTTCATTTTACTCTCTCAATCTATTCTACACAGCACTTCCATGGGGTTCTGTTTAAAACACAAGTCTCTTAAAACCCTACACTGGGTCTCTTTTCTCTAGGATCATTTGTTTTATATGCCAAAAACCAACTTACCTTGACCAAGACCCATTCAGTTTCTCTTGAACATATAGATTTTTTTCAGCACTGAGTTTCCTACAGTGTCTTATAGCTCTCTACCCACATTAAGTTATTTTCAGCTTTGATGGCTCTTCAAATGGTGTTTCCAACAATATGAATATCCTTGCTCCCATATTCACCTTGGTTATTTCTATATGATTTTGTGTTTTTAAGATTCAGGCTGGTTAGGTAAATTTAAAAAAAAAGATTCAGGCTGAACATGTCTATCATTACTGTTCCATTGTTTAATCTATATTTATATGTGTATTATTTTTCCTGGTGCATCTTATCTATCTTCAGCTCTTTGGAACCTAGCATAGTGACTAGAATAAAGGCATTCAATGTGTTATTTTGAATAAACTGGCATACTCAAATATATCAATTTCAGAGTGCTTATCCATGTTGACAGGAGTGTGAAAAACCCAACTTAATCTTCATGATTCAACCAGACCTTCACTTATTCATCTATTGAAATACCACTGTGGAGGCCAGAGATTATTGTAAATGGTATATCACCCGAAACCTTCTCATCATCAGGTTATACATGATTCTCATGTTTAAAGTGATATATCTTTAAATGTGATATGAGCAAGAAAATTATCATATTCATCTAATTGTAGCTAAAGCACTGGATTTTTCTTCAATCTTTTATTCTTTATTTAAATCTAAATTTTTTCCAAGATAAGCTTTAATATATATAAGAAAAGTATATATCTAAAGTTCAACCATATATTCACTTAAGAGTCAGTATTATTTTAAACTTATACAGTCCATTGATGCTCTGATCTCATCTCATCTCTACTGTGGCCTAGTAATGTGCAAAGACCAATGCAATACTTGCTAACTGCCTGTGAATATAACTTCCAGATATCTGTGATGTTTTTAATGGCACAGGTCTTGCCTTTTCAGATCTTAAAGATGGAAGAGCTTTCAACAATAGAAAAATGAGGGTTACATAAAATCTTTCTACCACTGCTCAGATTCTATTCAAATTAAAAAGCTCTCCAACAAGAAGTTAATAAACGTGCTGAAGTGCTAGCAAGACACAGCTTCAGCACACAGCCTTTCCTTTCAGTTCACAGAATACCCTGTGGTGAAGGTGTTGATGTTACAAAGGAAAACTGATTTCAATTCAAAGAAAGATAGTTAATTCACATGGAGCTTCTTTCCTCTTGTTGAGTGATGCTTTGTAGGAAACACGAATTGGAGTCAAAGAACTAAACTCTATTCTCAACTGTGTCAATGCCTTGTTGCTTTAGGTTATGGGAAGTCACCAAAGCAATTATCTCTCTTTTTTCCAACATGTACAAATAGAAACATTTTTTCCTTCAAATAAAGAGAGAAAATCAGTTAGAAATCATTGTGTGTCTTTATTATTTCCTTTTCAGGAAGTTAAAGAATGCCCCACTAAATTACAGAATTTAAAGGAATTATAAGCAATATTTTATTTGGTCAGTATTATTGTTAACAGTTTTGTATATAGAGGTCAAGATAGGAAAATATAAATCTGAATGAAATATATGTTCTGTTCCAGAAAACTTCACAAGTCTGAGAAGAGAAAAGCAATAGGGTTCATACCAAGAGAAGAAGAAGACAATTTAAAGAGATCAGGATTAGTTCACTATGACTATGGCATAAAGTTAATTGGAACTGGGAGACTTGAGGCTAGAAATTTAAAGAAGCTGATATGAGGAGTTTGTTTTCAGAACAGTGAGCATACGTTTGTAAAGGTGGTTAGGGTCTAGAATACAGAATCTTGAATAGCAGCGTAGAGGGTTCGTCTCTTCTCTATGGGAATCAGGAAGTGTATTATGAGAAATGGAATGAGAAAGATTCATCCTGGGATAATATAGAAAGTGCAGAGAATGAAGATAGAGAACTCAGATCTCAGTTAACATTTTTACCAAATTTTGCAAACCTGGTTATACCAGCCAGTCTTAATCAACTATTTTGCTGCTGTGACTTAAAGACCCAACCAGAAAAATTATAGAGGAGGAAAAATTTATTTTCATGTTTTCAGAGGTCTCAATTCATGGACAGCAGGCTCCATTCCTCAAGGCTCAAGGTGAGGCAGGACATCATGACAGAAGAATGTGGCAGTGGGAACCAGCTCACATGATGATCAGTAAGTAGAGAGAGACTCCACTCTCCAGATACAAAAAATATACCCATAACCACGCCCCCAATGAACCACTCCCTCCAGACACACCCCACATTTGGTCATCACTCAGTTGATCCCATCAGGGATTAATTTACTGATTAGGTTAATGTTACAGCCTAATAATTTCTTGCATTGTCTCACATATGAGCTTTTGGGGAATACTGCATCTAAACCATAACACAGCCTGATGTAGTATCACGATTCAAAAATAAAATAAATTGTTAGTAATGAGAAATAGTATAAATAAGATTTGATGACTGATGGGATAAGGGTGAAGCATTTCCCTCTGAAAGATGCTCTTAATGCATGGCCTGGAATTTAGTGTTCAGAAGTACCTGTATTTAGAGGAGGTATAATAAAAGGATATGAGCCTGGACATGGTGGTGCACAGCCTGTAATCCCAGCGTTTTAGGAGGCTGAGGCAGGAGGACTGCAAGTGCAAGGCTAGCTGCAGCAATTGAGGGAGGCCTGAAGCAACTTAGTGAGACCCTGTCCCAAAATAAAAAAATAAAAAAGGACTGAGAAAGTGGCTCAGTGACAAAGTGTGCTTGGGTTCAATCCCCAGTATAAATAAAATAATTAATAAATAAAAATACATACATAGGTCTGAGGCTCATCTAAAATTCATGAAGCTAGAAAAGAACCAGAATGGGAAATGTTCCAGAGAGGAAGGAAACTGGCTTCTAGGCAACCCAGTTTTCCCCTCATACTCTTGTCTCCTTGTAGAAGACAATGTTCAGAAATAATCTCTTTTGAGGAAAACTTTTGTGTCTCTCTACTACTATTACTACCCTACTCTTTCAGAGGTAATATCCCCCTATTTTAAGCTAATGCTCTACTTTTTCCACATCTAATGCATGTCTAATAAATCTTAATCTCATCCTAATGTCATACTTATTTTCATACTTATTGCACATACTAGGCTGTGAGATAATAGTGTTCAGCCTCAATTTCCTCAGAGGAATAGTTAGAATAGGAGGAAAACTTCATGGAAAGATTCAAGTATCTTTTGGGATTGGAGAAATGAATGAACTGGAGAAACTTGGGACTGCCAACCAAGGGAGTGTGCTGGAATCTGTAAGAGACTATAGTGGGCACAGAAAAGATTTTCAAATTTTCTAGTACCATATTCAGGTAACAAGGACAAGAAATAATCAAATGTATTTTCAAAGCATAATTCACAATGGAAATGCAATAGATAAAATCAGGTTCATTCAAGAGGTTAGAGACAATAACAAAAAAATTCACTGGTAAAGATCTGGCTCAGTATGGCTCAAGAACAATCTGAGGGTTAGTAATGTTGCTCTGGCTCCAAATCTGTCATTCTGGGGATGGAGAAAAGCGATGGTGCAGATGAAGCCTGAAGGTTATCTGCTGGAGAATTTTCCTCTTATTTTTTTCAGGAGGAAACCAAAATGAATTGATTCAAAGAATATCCTGACCTATAAATTATTTCCTACAGAAGGTGATTACCAATACAAATTATAGAAGCCAAAAAAGAAAACTCAGACTTAATCTAGTTCACATCAGATATAAAATAATGATACTATATAGGTGGGATATAGACCTCTAGGGATTTTATGTCTTAATATCAAGACCCTGTGAGTATGTAAACTTATGTAGCAAAAGGGAATGAATGTTATAGATGGAATTAAGGTTACTAATCAGCTGATTTTATAATAGATTATCCTGGATCATAAAGGTGAGCCCAAGGTAACAAATCTTTAAAAGAGGAAGAGGTTGGAAGCAGAAATAAGTGTGCTTTCATGTAAAATGTTTTCAAGAAACCCTTGCAGGCTTTGAAGGTGGAAGGGAGCCAAAGAAAAAAATTTGTGAGAAGCCTTCAAGTGCTGGAAGACGCAAAGACAAGATTCTCCTTTAGAGCCTTCAGAAAGGAGCACGATCCTTGATTTATCCCAGTGAGACCTGCATCAGATTTTGGACTTCAAAACTGTACGATAGTGAGTTTGTTCTATTCAAGCCACTAAACTCATAATTTCTTACAGCAGTAACAGGGAAATAGCACAGAAACTTTATATAGAGCAAAATTCTCATTGCTTTATTATAATAGTCAAACTGAATTGTTCAAAAAGGGAAGTCATTGGTGAGGTAGAGATAATACTGAAATAAAATGAGAGTTAAAAAAAAATCCTGACCTTACTCTTGACCTTTACAAAATAACCAATCAAATGACATGGGACAGTGCTTAAACCTCACATTCTCTACATAATGAAGAGTGAGATTAGATGATTCCTATTTTTTTGTAGTTATCAATTTTTATAAGAAGATGACTGAGTTCATGCATGTGTTTTTCCATTGTTCTATCTTACCATGTGTAAACTTCCCTGAAGGTTTTTGAATTTCTAAGAGAATATGCTTTCCTACAAAAGGGATGGACTTCTGAAAAGGGAATTCTAGGGAGTCCTAGCCAAGAATAGAAGATCACATGGGATGAGGAAATTTCTTGACTTTCATAAAATAAAAAATAGATGGGAATATTTTACCATCTGTATCTCTGGCCTCATGTCTCACTTATTGGGGTCAGAATGAACTAGAGATCTGCAAAGCTCCCTGCAGTATCTAGCCTCACCCATTCCAAGAATATCCTCCCAAGCAAACTCCTACTTTGGCCACTTAAGTTAGCACCTCTCCATGTCACAATATTTTGGTGCTGGGTGTTCACCTGGTGAAAGCACTGAGTTTAAAACTCAAAATATCTACTTTGTCTCTGTTGGCCCTTTGATTTAGAGGTTATATAAAACCATCCATGAGGGTAGCCATATATGGGACACTGTTGAATAAAAATGAAGGACATAGTCTAGAGAGAGACAAAGTAAAAGAAGCCGATGTGCAATGATCAGCAGAGAAGAGAGACTATTTAGCCCAAGATAGGTTGTAGAGGTAACTACACTCCGGAGAGAGACAGAAGAAAATACAATGAATGACAACTGCCTACCTCTCAGCCCTAGGAATTTACAGCTGCTTTTACCTTTGAGTAATAATGAATGTTTCTGCAAAAAAAAAAAAAAATCTCCCCTTATTAGTTAATTAAATTTTATTAACAGACAATAATTATACATATTTGTGGGGTACAGTGTTAGGTTTCATTACATTTATGCATTGTGTATTGATCAACTCAGGACAGTTAAGCTGTCTGTTATTTTAATAGATATCAGTTTTTTATGATGAGAATAGTTAAAATCCTCTCTACTAGCTGTTTTGAGTTTATATGATAGAATATTACTAACAACTATCATCAATATGGACAACAAAAGACCAGAACACAGTCTTCCTATTTGATTATGAGTTTGTATCCATTAACCAATCTCTCCCCATTTCTTCTACTCCTCTACCCTCAATTGTCCCCTAGGAACCACTACTTTGTTGTTTACATCCTGAGCTCACCTTGTAAAATTCCACATATGAGATAAGATATTCAGTACTTGTCTTTTGTGGGGGGCTTATTTCACATCCATCTTTCTGCAAACAACATAATTTCATCCATTCTCTTAGCTAAATGTTATTTCATGTGTGTGTATATGTTGCAATATTTTAATCTATTCACCTCTTCCTGGATAACTCGATTGACTTCATATCTCAGGTGTTGTGAATAGTGCTGCAATCATCATGTGAGTACAGGAGTCGTTTTGATATGCTGATTTCATTTCCCTTAGATATATATCTCTTCTTTTTAAGGAGCTAATGTGTATTGCTTCTTTTCCTTGTAATCAAATAATCTCTGCCACAACAACAATATGTCTGTGATTTTCCATGAAAATATCAAAATACTTATGAAAAATCAGTTTAAAATAATCGTATTATTCAGAGAGCAAAATAATTACTATCTAATAGCTATTCAAATTATTAACAATTTCAATCCACAGCATTTAAATTAAAAACTGAAATATGTTTCAAGATATTTTCTCCTCTGTCTACTATGTGCTTATCATTTCCCATTGAGAAACCTAAGTGTGTATGGGAGAAATATATCCATATTACATATTAGAGAATTAACCCTGTTTATAGGGGGAAGGTGATACAGCTAAAATCCTCCTGGCTTTGCAAGTACTTTTATTAAAAAGTAAACTTCTCAAGTGGGTTATGAACTCCCACCTTCACCCCATACACAAATTGCAGAATCACCCACTTGAATCAAAGTGTGGAATATGATATGTCAAGAAATTTGTAATGTTTTGAACAACCCACAATAAAAAATTAAAAAAAAAAGTAAACTTCTCTAGATTTATAAAGGTTATTTTGTTTATCACCAAAAATGATGAATGAAGATTTTTACCCTAGGATACAGTTAAATATTCCTTATTTAAGAAAAGTATGCAGCCCTGTTTTTGCATTATATTCAAATATATGAATGTTTTAAATTTTAATATTCTGTCTTAGTTCTGTAAGAGATTATGCCAATTTCTATTGTACCTAGGGATTTTTCCATTGCTTTATGTATAAATATACAAAACCTCACAAAAGGTGGAATTTATTGATGTATTACTTGTGGTATGGCAGTGACAGCTTGTCATATGTTTTGCAAAGAAAGTCATTAGCCAAATGGAAATTTAGGTCAGCTAACATTTCTGAATGATATTTAGGGGATCACTGAAATTATTGAAAATGTGCTTCATATTTCATCATGCAAATGTCAAACTTGATTCCTAATTCATTTATTTACAGTCATGTTCCCAATGTTACTGGAATATGCAACCAGTGAAGATCTGTCATGTAATAGAATTTTACCCTTCCATATTTCTTTTTTCTTAAATATCATTTCACTGCTTTTATTTTTAAACTTTTCATTTCATATCAGATATTTTCCTGATTCAGGACACATAGCACTGACTGCTTTTCCTCTAATAGCTGCAAAGACCCTCTCCTTTGTGGTGATAGTAGAAACTGCTGAACCCAAAACTCAGAAATACTAATTCAAAAATTATCTTGTGCAAATTCTATGTATAGGCATACATAGAACTGCCATTGTCACAAATTTTGTAAAAACAAAATATTAGGAAAAACATGTATGCTCATTAATATTGGACTGTTATATTGGCATTAAAGATACAGTAATATAAATAGATTTTTATAACAAGGAATTTCTCCCATATTTATGTTTTTTTACTACTGAGGTAAATCACTGGCTCTCATGTTTATGAGTAAATCCTCACACATATAAATATATACTTATGCATATTATATATACACAAACACATGTGAAGGGAACCAAATATATAAGAGCATAGGTTCTTATAACTTTTCCTTTTTTTTGTAGCAGAGATTGAACCTAGGACCACTTACCCACTGAGATACATCTCTAGTTTTTTGTTTTGAGACAGGGTCTCACCAAGTTTCTTAGGCCTTTTCTAAATTGGTGAGGCTGGCTTCAACTTTGTTATCCTCCTGCCTCAGTCTCCCAAGTCTCTGTGATAACAGGCATGTGCCACCATGTCTGGCTCTTTTCATGTTTAAAGAATGTATAATAAACCTTTGTTATGTAATGGCTGGCAAAAAAGTGGTTGAATTTCCATGAGCCCTGGATTTCCCCCACAGCATCAGGGTGACCAGATCGCAAAGGATATTAGACAATAACAAAGGAGAATTTAACTAGCATTGGTAATTACTATCTAGTTAAAAAAAAAAAGGAAAAACAAAAATGACAAAAATGTAATGAACTGTACTTTTAAGAAGTTTTGATGAGGATTGTGTGCTATACTTTCTTCTATATAATAATACAGAAAACATGGATTTAAAAATTACCATAATCTTCAGGATTTTCAGAGTCTGAATTGTTTTTCTTTGAATGTGTCACCATGCTAGGACTGAATTTAGCACTACCAAAAAGATACCCTTGTATTACTTTGGATTCACAGAAATATGTATTTATATGTACTGTCATGTTTAAATACCTCTTATGTTGCAATGACTTTATATATTAAATATTAAGTGAAAATATTACAAAATTATGTGAATATTAAAGGATAACATTGTAGCAATGCCCTCAAAATATGACCTAGGATCAATGCCAATACCATGTGATTAAATTCATATTCTCTGTAGTTGATCTTTACAAAATCCATGGTTTTCCTTGCTGATCCTCCTCATTTCTGGTGATCGTGTTCTCTCTTTAATGCATTCCCATAATCAGATGTTAGAATTTGTTATGACTACTAATTGCATAAACTCCAGATTCTCCATGTTAAGCATCCATTTGTGCATTTGTAACCTTTTATTTTGTTAGGTCAGTCTTCTGTATCCTGATTTCAATGACACTTCCACTCCACTGAAATCTCCAATTCATTGACCCTGCTGTTTTTCCTTTCTCTCTCAATCTCATCCTTCATATCTGGATTAGATTCCATCAATGTCATTACTATTACTCCCTTACATTGACCTTCCCACCTTTATTTTTATTCCTCCATTGTATTTGGTGAGGAAAATACCAACCATAGTCTGATCCATTTTTATATTCCATATCTGCTCAGAGAAATATTCAAAGTTAATTTATGATTTCAGAGCTTTCATAGGTTTCCAGTGCTGCCAGTTAATCCTACTACACTCTCTTAGATGAACACTTCACACCTTCCTCTCTGTCTCACACCACCAAACCGTCTTCTCCAACCACTCTTCTGAGTATCTTAATAACTACTTGGAGGAAATGGAAATGGCCGATGGAGACTTTCTTTATCCACACAAAATCAAATTAAGTCCTTTACATACAATGCCTTCTGACTCTCTCCTCAGTAATAAGTGTATAAAGATAGTTTGTTGTTTCTTTTGTTCATGCTGTTTTTACTATGCTCCTAACACCCAGAACAGTGATGGTCAGATAATAACCCATAAATAATTGTTGAATGAGTTTGATCTATTATCTGATGCCCTACAAATATGGTACTATCTACAATATCAAATACTTTATTCTCTGTTTCATCTTTTTGGTACCTAGAAAAGTACCAGCATGTTTAGTTCTTTACAAAACTATATGGAAGTATAAGCAAGTTTGAAATTACAGGACATTTAATCTGAGATATTAAAAAAATACAACTCAAATAAGATTAAATTACAGTCGGTCCATCTTAGTAAAGGATTTTCTAATCATAGATTAGGAAATTTTTAAAAACTGAAAAGTTGATCTTGAATTAATCAGAAATTTCAAAGCACTGCTTTTTCTTGTAAGTCCAACATATTCAAGTGCAATAATCATACTTTTATTTGTAACTGATATTTATAAGGAAGCACTCCCTTCTCCAAGAGCTATATTATTTTGTTTTATTAGAAAGTGAAGTCTTTGGAGAAATAGACAAATATTTACAAGGCATACTGAATGAATCTCATTTAAATCAACATTTATTTCTTAAGGGGTAATGTCCCTCTTCATAGATTTTTTTTTTTACTTCAATATGGAATCTATCTTATTTTCAAGATAAATTGGAACAAATTCATGCCCCGGAAACTTCTCGAGATTCCTGTTTCAACTTTGTATCCATGAGTCAAATCTTAAACATATTTTGTAACTTGTAAACTTTTATATTTTCATGAACATCATAACACAAGATTAAGCTTTTGTAGTTGATTTTTCATTATAGTAAACTTTCTCATCTCTACACTTACAATTTCTGACTCTGATATAATTCTCTATTAAATTCATTGGTGAAAATAGCAGAGAGAGAACGATTTCTGAAATTGTCTTTACATTTATTGATATAAATTGCTCAGCAGAATTTATTCCATAAAAATTTTCAATTTTCTTGTTTTCTTCATCCATTCACAGTCTGTAATATCACAGACAATTGATATCATGTTGTTTGCTCATAAAACTGAGACCAACAATGAACACTCTTAAGAAATGTATTCAACCAAGACAACTTGATTTAAATATATATATTTAAATATATATATATATATATATATATATATATATATATATATATATATAGACATGTACATGCAATCTCTATTTTGATGACAAAATGAATTATTCCTGGAAAACATACAAAAAACTGACACTCATAAAATGATTCATGTTTTCTTCAATAGCAGTATTTTCTTACCAAGAGATTGAAATAAATCACAGATATAACCAATAGTGAGTGATAAAAACAGAGATAGGTCTTAGTCCTAATAGTTAAAGTTATACATAATGAATCTGTTACTTGTTCTGCATAATAGTCACATTTTTAAGGAAATTAAAATCTACCATAACTTGAATATTCTTTTCTTCAAATTAAAATTCTTCATATCCTTTCTATGCTTTCTCTGTTTTTAGATAGTAAGATTTTATTCATCTTTAAAGATTCAGACCAATATCACTATCTTGTTAAAAATCCCCAAGGTCGTTCATCCTCAAAAAGTAAAAACATAAGATGGTCTCTTGCCGCAGTCTGGCTGGGCACAAAATCACAAGCCACTCAAACAGGAACAACCTTTATTTTTGAAACTCCCACCTATACCCTGTATGCTCCCGGGAAATATGCCGACCCACACACGCGGTGTCCTCCGGCGCCACACTACCCCAACAGGAAATCCCTCCTCAGGAATTCCCTCCTACCTCCTACCATTCCAACCAATGGGAACTCTTTGGGAGTCCTGCTAGAGCTCCAAAGTAGCAGGCAGAGGTGGACAGCAGGGGTCTAATATCCATTTGAATGCAGATCTTAACATAATTATATCATCTCAATGGCTTGCTGGCATCACCTTTCAACCAAAAATGCCATGCATCATTACTATTTGGCTATGGCTCTTAGCAGTCTCTTCTGTGTTTTAATTGATACAGCTCAGAGTAACTTCATCCAGCTTCACCTCCATCTGTCTGTGCTACATTTCAAGATATCTCTGTGGCCTCCTCTGTGGTTGAGAATGCATATTCTCATGCTTGTTCAGGACCTAACAGGTTTCCTATGGCATATAATAGGTGCGCATTTGTGTGTTCTAAGCTGATTTACATTAAGATCACATATTTCTAAAGTCAGTGAAACATCAGTGTTCAATTGAATAGAAAGAGGCAGCTCTGCTTAGGCATAATTTTGATTTGCTTGCTTATAACTATTACCATAGAACAGTCTTAAAATTAGAAATCTGAAGTTTTACAATTTAATGTCTACAAGTAATATATATTCATTGTAGATAAAAATTAGAAATACAAAAGTACAAAAAAGAAAAATTATGAAACTATATGAAATTCTGCCTCTAAGGAAAACTACTTTAGCATTCAGCCTGTAACTTTCTGGACACTGTTCTCAAAGTAAATTCCACCTGAGGAATTATACCCTACCAAGATGGCAAACTGTGATCAATTAGTCTGGAACTATTATCTAGGTGAAACCTTAAAACAAAGATTGGAAAGATCTGATTATTATTTTGAATTTTATCCTACCAAAGATTTTCATTGATCCTATGTATGCAGTAAAAACAGTTGGCTCAGTATTCTAACTTACTTTAATATTATTCTTACTATTATTTCAAAATCCCCATGAAAAATTGAGATTAATTTGTCTAAATGTCTTTAATTTAAAATTTTTAGTTAATTAGGTCATAATATCAAATAGAACTAAATAATGCTGTGAAATTAGTCACAAGTTGATGTTTTACACTTTTCATTTTCATAATTTATGTTACATTATTTAAATAAGAAAACCCAATAGAATTAAAACAGAATTCAATAGAATTAAAATTAATGAAACTTATCTACATTGTATTATCTAAGATATTTAACTAGTTTACATTTGTCAACTATTATACATAAATGGTCCATAATTTTAAATATTGTCAGGGCTATAAGTAAAAATTACCTCATAGTTAATGGTATTATATAATACACATTTTAATAAGATCACACATTTCTGAGTTAGTCCACCTAAGTAATCTAAGGTTTAGTCAAGTACTAATTTTAAAGGACTATGTTCTCACAGAAGCAGATAATCTCTAATTTATGATGGTTCTATTTAGGTTTTTTCACATTTTAATGGTGCAAAAGAAATACACATTCAATAGAAATCATATTTGGACTTTTGAGTTTTAAAATCTTCTTAGGCTAATAATATTCGGGATGATAAACTTTTGCAATGCTGGCCATCTACAGCAAGTTACAGTAAATTGTAGCCTCTAGCCACTTGTCCAATCAGGAGGGTAAACAACAGATATCCTGCAGTGTGCTGTATCACTTAGCACAGAGCAGGGTAAGTTATTAAATGCATTTTATATACTATATTGATGACATGATTAAGTTTACCATGGAGTCTATATGTCCTTCGTCAAACAGCAATAAATTATCTTCTTAAAAAGAAGAGTAAAGAAGGAAATGCAAATTATAAGAGATGAGGTGAGAATGCATTTTTGAGACAATGGACCCAGTAGGATCCGACTAGGACTTAGAAGGTTTTATGCACAAACAGAATAATTATAAACATAGAATTAGATTTTGGGAGCCACTGTACACCCTAAAGATTTAGAGAGCAATTACCTAGATGGATGTCATAGAAAGAAACAGTGATCTTTTATCAAGGAAAGCACTGTTCTGATTGACTTCTCAAAGATGGAGCTGGGTAATGCCTACTTCACTCTCATTTTCTATCTTTCCTCTAAATTTCTCTTGGCCATTGAGGGACTCTTGAAGACTTGGAAACTCATTGATGTGATCCTTTCATGTTAGAGAAATGTGTAGGCTTGATTCAGAGGGAAAGCAGAAAATAATCAGAATTGTTGGTGAACACAAGATAAAAACTGTAGGAAGATAAAGGCAAATTAAAATCAATACAAAATATTTTCTTTATTTTTTTGTAGGTGAGATCAGCATATATTTGTGAACAGAGAAAAGGTCAGAAATTGACTGATATTGGAGAAAAGAGAATATGTGGAGAAAGAGAATAGTGAAAACAACAAAAACCTTGAGTCAGAAGTTGCTGTATCAATAACAGATATATCTAAAATGATCAAGGGATTAGGAAATATGCATCTTTAGTGTCAATTCTCAACTGTCAACACAACCCACAGAAGAACTTTCTTAGAAACATCTCTTAGGCCATTCCTAAATTACTCCTTTTATTTTGTTATTTAAGAAAGCAAGTTATCTCTCCTATCAAAATTTGTTTATTTAGAATAATATTGATATATTTAATTCAATGAATATACTAAATATTTTATCAGTTGATAAAATTATAAATGATTGCATTATGTAAGACATATATATGTTATACAAAAACAAATAGAACAATCCCTAATCTCTAAAAATGAAAAACAACCTGGTGGAGTACAATATGTAAAACTCTTATTGTTCACATTACTTTAAGTATGATATGATAAGAAGAAAATATTATAAGAAGAAAATTTTTAGAAGAAGAAAGGGTTCTGAATTTGGAAGAACAGGATGAAAAATGTTGTATAATAAGATGTAGGTCTCTGTTCTCACAGTTGAATGCAAGTCTTAACTGGTAACAATCAGATTGAAAAAGTATAGTTTATTGAGTTCATGCAATGCCTACTTAGTTTATTCAATATTGCAAATTCTAATTATGTTCCAAATTATATTGATCAGATACATAAATAAATGCATTTGTTCATCAATGCTTGACCCTCCCATAAAGCCTAAATGTCTAAGATACCAAACAGAATAAAGAAAAATCTTCTTACACCCTCAAAGATGTTGTAGTGGATGATGAACAAGTTTAAAGGAAACTAAATTCAATTCTCAGAAACATATTAAAGAAAATCTTCAAAATGCTAGAGTTATATTCTTTTTTTTTTAAGTTAAATGCTGGTGAAGGAACCTACAATGTTCTAAATGCTTGTATTCAAGAAAAAGTAATGGGGAAATAGGAAAAGTGACAGGTGAATGGACAATTGTGTGATCTTGAATGACACTTCTAATGTTGCTTTTTCTATGCCACCTTATTAGATGATAATTAATCTCATTTTAAAGCCTTCCATCCTCCCCTTTTTATAACTTATTGCCACAGTCCAGCTGCAGCAAAATAATCGGGGAATGACGAGCAACTTGTGTACTTTGATACAGCAGGAGTGGGAGCCGTTTATTGTAGGACAGGAGGGGTAAATATACATTCCACACAGCTTATCTTAATTAACATAAACTAGATACAGCAGTCAACCAATAAGGAATCTCCACACTTAATGGCTCACTGGCGTTACTTCACAAACCACTCCCTCTGGCAAAATGCCAGGCACCATCCTGACTTGTTTACAGACCCTAACAACTTATTCCAATGTTTAACAGCTCACAATGTAAGGACATTTTCTTTATATCTAATTCATATCTCTTGTAATATTCTTAGAGGACATAGAGCAAAATAGGTACCTATTTTATGAATGAAAATCCTAACAAAGGCCAAAATCATAGTAGCTTTCTTTAAAACAACCAAAGAAATGATAGTGGAACATTCAAGTGATGTGATTAAGAAACTCTCCCAAACCCTCCCAGCCAATCTCCTGAATGATCAGTTGACACTGTGTCACTTTGCTCTCTTCTCTCACTCTCATTATTAAATTCTTCTTATGTAGACAGTACTATCATAGGGCTGTGTTAGAATGTGGGCACAGCTTGTGTGAGGCCCTGGGTTCAATCCCAGAAATCACAAAAAGTACTATTATATGATCACATCATCCAATTAAATATCTATTGACACTCTAAAATGGATACATGGACTGTTAAATTTAAAAATTGGCAGATTATAAAGTTGGAGATGTAGTCCAGGGTTATAGCACTTTCTCAGCATGAACAAGACCCTGGATTTAACTCCTAATACTGGAAAAATAATTGGCAGATTTTTACCAACTGAATCTTATAACTTTATACTGATGACAACTTTTAAATGAGTAACATATTGATACATAGTTCTCTTTGTTTATATATATATATATATATATATATATAAATGTATAAATACATGTATATGTATACAATAAATATACATTAATATGAATTTAATGATTAAGGAAACATTAAATATCTTCAAAAGTGAGGGACTCTAGTAGGTAATATGCTTGATATAAAGAAATGATAGTTATAATTAAATATGGTTATTAGTATAGTCAGAGAAATGTTATAAAATACTGAAATACATCTGATAACACAGATGACCTTATTTACAAATATGTTATAAAGTAAGTGTTAATTTTGCCAATAATGTTGGGAAACTGATGTACTTTGCACACACAAGAAAATTATTTTGTTGCACTATTACTTTTTTAGTTAATTTAAATATTTAAAGCACCATGACAGAGCCTGGCATGAAGTAGTTACTAAAGAAATATAGATCGCATTTC
The DNA here is from genome assembly GCF_021218885.2 of Marmota monax. Classification (NCBI taxonomy): domain Eukaryota; kingdom Metazoa; phylum Chordata; class Mammalia; order Rodentia; family Sciuridae; genus Marmota; species Marmota monax. The sequence goes on along the minus strand of NW_026692201.1, from coordinate 11,953,828 downwards.
CATTTATAACTTATGATCTCAAGTTACAAATGGCAAGTCATAGTAAGAACTTAATCTTTCTAAAGTGTGTCTTTATAATTCTGCCTCCCTGATCAAGATCTTTTATGCTGATTTATTTTTGTTCTAATATCATAACATTTCGGTCAGATCACATATTTTTTCTATACTCTGATCTCTCTCTAGCTACCTAACATTATCTCTACTTTGTTCAATATTTGGCCTCCAGTCCTGTATCCTTGCTGCCTTCCTGAATACCAGGTTCACTTCCAATACTCCACATTCATTCTTACCATTTTGGGAACATCAAATGTTTTACACCCCCTCTAGAATGAGTTCACCTAATCTTTCTCTTATCCATGCCAATGACAGTTACCACTACTATGAGAGAGCACTTATTAGCTATTATATTCCACACACACTCTTCCATCTTGGACTTAATGTTTTACTTGTAATCATCAATATGATTTGATTCTTATTTATCTTTATTACATTAAAAGGTTTTTAGAAAAAGAAAAAAGAGATTAAATAAATAGTCAAATACCATCATGTGTTATTTCTAAAATTTTCACAAATAAATGGAAACATATGACATACTGTGCCATTCATTCACTTATCAGATTTTGACTGAGCACTGATTTGTGTCAGTCACTATTTGGATACTTAGTATTAAAATATCTGGGGAAAACAAGATCTCTGCCTGTGTAACATTTACCTCTAATAAGAAAAGTCATGTATTAAACCATAAATGTGAAAACAAATAGATTATCTAGTAGGTTACAAATAAGACATTCCATGGAAAAGAATAAAGAGTTAAATAGTGTATTGGGAATGCAGAGACATGTCCAATTTGAGCAGTGAATGAGAGTTATAGTAGAAAGTAGAGATAGTATAAACAATTATTTTGAGGAGTTGGACAATAAAAGCGGAGAATTAGTGCACAAGTTTGAAAGGATGGCAAACCCGGAAAGAATTTATTGTTGGTTTTTTGTTAATTTAGAAAATAGCTGAAAATGTAGACTACACTGTCAATTGGAAATAGACACAGATTTCAAGCAGCTCAACTATGGGAATGCAGACCATAAAGGTGGAGCAGGCCACATATAAATAGTGATTTGAGATTTCTTTGAGATAAGCAAAATATGAGGCCCCACACCTTGATTTGATTATATTGTCTATACATATGCAAAACATATAGGCTTTATTTCTCCTTTTCTATGCTGTTAAAGGCTAATATAATATAAATAAAGGAAATGGTCTAAGCAGCGTGACTTGGGTCTGTTGGCTCCTGAGGACTTGTTACAGGTAATTTAAGATCTGCAGGGCACATCTATTTCAAAGTGGAGATTTTGAACATGGAAAATCCTTATGAGATGAACAGGAAGGCAAAACTAACTCCTTTGACTGCACTGGAAAAATTGACCAAAAGTTGCCTTGAATGAAATAGTGTGATGCTTGAATCACTGTGATGACTAAGAGCCAATATGATACCTCTGACCACAAGACTAAGTGCTAAGAATAAGTATGAAAGTGTTTCTTCTAAAATATTATAATGAGTTTTTCAATTGTGGCTAAGGATCCACAGCCCACAGAAAGGCTAATGAGGTACTAGATGAGCAATTACACATATTGTTAAAATATCAATCAGCAATGAATATGAATATTTCTGCAATTTGAGAAGAAAATTCAAATTAAATTTAATGAATATGTAATGTCTTTATGAAAGCTGTAGAAACTTACATCTGCACAATTTGAAGAAGAAAATCTATGTGGAGGAAAATTGAGACTCCGTTATTCTTGTTTTGTTTTGTTTTTTTCCTTTCTAGATATACAGGACAGTATGGCATATTTTGACATATACATATACATATACATTATACATACATAGAATAAGTATAACTTACTGCAATTGAGATCCCATTATTGTGGTTGTATATGATATGCACTTACATTGGTCATGTATTCATATATAAGGATAGGAAAGATGTCCAAGTCATCCTACTGTCTTTTTTCTATTTCCATCCTCCCTCCCTTCCCTTGATTCCCCTTTGTCTAGTCCAATGAGGTTCTATTCTTCCCCTCCCTTGCTGTGGAGAGCAGAGAACATTCTGCCTTTGCTTTGGGGACTGGATAATAGATTCAGAACTGTATCAAAATTACTTCAGTGTATTATATCTATTGCAATCAGACAGATTTAGAACTAGTTCTGACTGCCTCTTCACTAACTCTAGGACCTTGAGTGGGGTACTTGGCCTCTCTGAGTCTCAGTTTCCTCTTTTTAAAGGAAAGGTACAAATAGTAATTTCAATTTATATTTGCTGTGAGAGTTTAACACAGAAAAAAATGCATAAGTTTTGTCCTTGGAATAAAATAATAGACATCATAATTTATTGATACTATAATTGGCATTGGAACCAGCATTGACATCTATGACCACCACTAGGGAAATAGGAACAGAAGAATTAAATGCAAATATTACTTATCTACAAGGGCTGGACCTACTTAGAAACAATATTAGAGCAACTATCATCAATAATTGTGAAGGGGAAGATGTCTGCAATGACTGAAAAATGAAAACTTGCAAACTTTGACAATTAAACTTTATCAGGTTCTTACATGGGCAAAAAAGCTCCCTTGTTGGATCAGGATGGGAGTATTGACTAAAAATAAGGAAATAGTAATCCCTGTTTGAAAGCATCACAGTGTAGATTAAATGGAATACATGTCTAAATTAATACCTGGCACATGGTAGCAATTTCCACACCAGTCTTCTCACATATTACTTCATCTGCTTTCTCCCACCTACTTCCAAAGGAAAGACTTCAACTGGAGGTTTTTTTTTTTTCATTTCTGACACCTTTTTATTTTCTGAGGAAATAGGTTTTATTCATTCTCTCAAAACTAAAGTCAATATATATGAACAAAAAATATGACAAAATCATGATAATTTTAAATGATTCTTTCTACATACATGAATGTTCTAATAACGGGTACAGTTGGAAAAAATGGTAGCTACAAAAATTCCATTTATTCCCTACACATTTACTGAGTTGCTGAGAAATAAAAGCATATGTTAATTTTAAAGCACCTTAAAGCAAATATGAAAGATGTGAGATAAAAAATGCAGCTGCTCAAAGATAATTTCAGTACTTATATAAAAACATGGACTTCATATCTGATATTTTTAGAAACTGAAAAAATAAGCTCATAGATTAAAAAGTTAGGAGATATATTCCTTTTCTTCTAAAAGCTAAAAAAGAAAGGATTATGACTGTAGAGTTCTAAGAATATAACAAAATAGAATATTGAAGTTATGCATATTTTTAGCTTAATTCAGGTAAAAATTTTGACTAACAAAATTATCAAGACTACTTTACTTTTACTGATTTTTTTCATATTTCTTTTATCTCCATCTCTTTAATATTTTACTATGTGAATGTTCTTTAAATTAGTTGTTCATACCTATATCACCATCTATATTATTAGCTTATGTAGCAGTCATGTATCATTAATCTTTTATTCTTTCAAGTAATTCGAAATTAGTTGTTATTGGTATATATTTTTAAATGAACTTGTGCAGACTCACTATGAAAATGGGCTTGAATTTACCAATTTTTCCATTTAGTATAATTTAGTCATAGATTCTATGACTTCTATTTTAAATTTCTCATTGATTATGAATCAGAGGGAAAAAAAATGGGTAACTTATGCAGTGAGTTTTGTGTGAAATTTCAAATACTAACAGATCTATTGTTTAAAGTAAGAAATATTCTCCACTGGTTTTGTTGTTTGTTTTGTTTTAATAAAGTAGTATGGCTGGAATGTTTGGAAATTCAATAAAGGAGATGAAAACTAGAGAATGCTTTGAATATCTGCCTTAAGAAAGGAAGGTATATCCAGGGAAATAACTGAATGGTTTTATTGGGGGATGTGGAGACAGCTAAGAATATCAAGACAAGGAAACAAGTGCTGGTGATTGCTATAGACTGCCACTGTTTCTAAAGCACACCAGATTAGAAGGCATGTGGAGAGGTGAATAGCTAATGTACCCTCATACCTAATCATTTCTAGAATTGCAATAATAAAAGATAAAGAGATTTTGAATCACTATAAAATCCTGAATTTATAAACTACTTTTCGTGCCAGGACAAGTAGGTGTCATTGAACTCAGACACTGAACTTGGAATGAATTCCACAGTAAGCCTTTCAGTCATGAGTCTTATGAGGAATGTCAAGTACATGCTGGCTTTTAAGGAAAACAATGCCAAAATATTATTCCTAAGCAGTACTTGCCTCTCTCTCTTTGTCTATCTCTATCTCTGTCTCTCTGTCTCTCTCTCTCTCACAGAGAGAGAGAGAGAGAGAGAGAGAGAGAGAGAGAGAGAGAGACATACACTTCAGTGGCAGAATTGAAGTTCTCAGATTAGATATTTAAGAAATCCCACAATAATTGTTTATTTAGTATTTCCTAGAATTCAAGGTGCTGCAGTCCGGCTGCAGAAAAATTACGGGGGGGGGGGTGGGACGAGAAACTTGTGTACATTGATACAGCAGGAGTGGGAGCCATTTATTGTAGGACAGGAGGGGTATATATACATTCCACACAGCTTATCTTAATTAACATAAACTAGATACAGCAGTCAACCAATAAGGAATCTCCACACTTGATGGCTCGCTGGCGTTACTTCACAAACCACTCCCTCTGGCAAAATGCCAGGCGCCATCCTGACTTGTTTATAGACTCTAACACAAGGCAGTGTGTGTGTGTGTGTGTGTGTGTGTGTGTGTGTGTGGTACCTATGTATCAAGATCTCATCCAGGTACCAATCAATTTGACTTTGACTTTCCTTGGTATATAGGCATGGATATAAATGAGACAAACAAATTATTTAATCATTTTTGATGTTAATAAATCCATTAAAAATCATAAATTCTATAGAATTTCTAACCTGTTCTAAATAAATACAAATGTATCAGCTGTCCGGACACAGAGCAAGCCTGGAACTGCTGCCTTGATTTGGAGTACAGATGTCAGTAGACTTCACCACCCCTCATGCCCATGTCTTAGGGGAGAAGTACACACTGCCCAGATTAAGATATTTCCAGGCAGGAAAGTTTATACATTGTTTTCTCATAGTGAAATGTCAATGATTTAGATGAACTACACACTCACTTTTATGTTTGTTAGATTTCTTTCAAAAGCACATTATCAGTGTGCCATCAAGTCTCATTTGTAAAACAAAAGAATCTATCTGGTAAGGGGGCACACACCTATAATCCCAGTGTCTCTGGAGATTGAAGCAAGGTGGGCCTGCCTAGGCAACTTAGTGATGCCCTTTCTCAAAAATAAAAATATGAAAGGACTTGAGGTGTAGCTCAATGGTAGAGCATCCCAGATCAAATTAAATGCAGATTAAATTAAGAGAAAAAAAATGCTGCCAGAATTCAAACTTTTCAACTAAAACAGAGCTAAATATTTCATATTATTATCAACTTTGTAAATGTTTTTTTTTTTTCATTTGCAGAATTCATTATTTAGGGGTTTTAGATATAGAGAAAAATTGAGCAGCTAGTACAGGATTCATGTGTGTATACAATTCCCCTTACTTTAACATCTTGCATTAGGGTGGTACATTTGTCCCAATTAATGAACCAATATTGACATATCATTATTAACTAGCCCTTGGTTTAAACTAATATTCACTCTATTATTTTTTTATACGGTTTGCACAGTTCTATTGATTTTGGCAATCACATAATGTCATATATTCACCATTAGAGTGCCATACAGAATAATTACACTGTTCTAAAAGTCCATATGCTTCATCTATTAAACTCTCCCACCAGAAACCACTGATCTTTTTACTGTCTCTACTCTTTTCCCTTGTCCAGAATGTCATGTATATGAAACCATTCAGAACAAATTTTCTTTGGACTAGCCATGTGCTTTTAAGGTTCCTACATGTTTTTTACATTGCATTGGATGTGCTTTGGTTTAACTGTCCCCCGACTGATGGACATCTTGTTTACTTCCAAGTATGGGCCATTATGAATACAGCTGTTGAAACACGGTTTACAGAATTTTGTGTAGATGGGAGTTTCAGCCCAACTGAGTAAATACTGAAGAATGTGGCTGCTGGATCATATGAAGTAACTGTACTTAGGTTTGTGAAAAATTACTAAATTGTCTTCCAAATAGGTTGAACAATTTTTAATTCTTACTGGCAATGAATAAGAATTCCAGTTATTCTGCATTCTAACTAGCATTATATACATTCATTTATTGTAGGGGTTTTAGCCATTTTATTAGGTTTATAATGGTCTGTGTTGTTTTAATTTATGATTACTTCATAACATATAATGTTGAGCATCTTTTCCTAGCTTATTTGCCATTTGTATTATCTGTACAGATATTTTACGCAGTTTTAAATTGCCTGTGTTTTTCTTACTGGTGGGCTTAAGGGTTCTTTGTATGTTGGACATAGGTCCCTTATAAGAATTTTGTTTTGCATATATTTTATTCCAGTCTGTGGCTTGTTTTTTTCATTTTCTTAAGAACTTTTTTTTGCTTGTTTGTTTTTAACCTTTTTTTTCTTTTTTAAATTTATATATGACAGCAAAAATGCATTACAATTCTTATTACACATATAAAGTACAATTTTTCATATCTCTGGTTGTATACAAAGTATATTCACACCAATTAGTGTCTTCATGCATATACTTTGGATAATAATGACCATTATATTCCACCATCATTTCTAAATCCATGATCCCTCCCTTCCCCTCCAACCCATCTGTCATATCTAAATTCATCTATTCCTGCCATGCTCCCTCTCCCTATCCCACTATGAATCAGCCTCCTATATCAGATAAAATATTCAGCATTTGGTTTTGTGGGATTGGCTAACTTCACTTAGCATTATCTTCTGTAACTCCATCCACTTACCTTCAAATGCCATGATTTTATTCTCTTTTATTGCTGAGTAATATTCCATTGTGTATATATGCCACATTTTTTTATCCATTCATTTATTGAAGGGCATCTGGTTTGGTTACACAGTTTAGCTATGTGCTATAAACATTGATGTGGCTGTGTCCTTGTAGTATGCAAATCAAAGCCACTCTAAGATTTCATCTCACTCGAGTCAGAATGGCAGCTTTTATGAAGACAAACAACAATAAGTGTTGGAGAGGATGTGGGGGAAAATGTACACACATACACTGCTGGTGGGACTGCAAATTGGTGTAGCCAATATGGAAAGCTGTATGGAGAATACTTGGAAAATTGGGAATGGAACCACCATTTGAACCAGCTATCTCTCTCCTCGGTCTACACCCCCAAGGACTTAAAAACAGCATACTACAAGGATGACTTTTGCATAGCAGAAGGTTTTTTTTTTTCCTTTTTCAAAGAATTTCCTTTTAGTTGTAGATGAACACACAACATCTTTGTTTATTAATTTATTTTTTTATGTGATGCTGAGCCTCGAACCCAGTGCTTCACATATATGAGGCAAGTGCTTTGCCACTGAACTACAGCCCCAGTCCCAGAGGCTTTTAATTTTGAAATAGTCAGACATTGTTTTATTTTTTATTTCATAGATTATGTTTTTAGTATTGAAATAAAATTTCTTGTTATCATCTAGAACTTTTATGGACTTGCATTTAATATTTAACCCTTTGGTCAACTTCAATTTTTGTAAAAGGTATGTAACTGGATTTATATTTTTTGTTAGAGATGTCCTGTTGTTCCAACATATTTGTTGTAAAGATTATCACCTCTCCACTAAATTTTCTTTACTCCTTTGTCAATGATCAGTTGACTACATTTGCATAAATCTAATTCTGGGATCTTAATCCTAATTCAGTCAGCTATTGGTCTATTTTTTCACCAATATCACACCATTTTGACCCTGTCGTTTTACAGTAAACCTTCAAGTTGGGCAGTTTTAATCCACCAACATTTTTCTAGTTCAGTATTTTTTTTGTTTTATCATTAGAATCAGTTTGTCAATATCCACAAACTAACTAGCTTGGGTTATTATTAGTTTTGAATTGAGTCTACAGATAAAGTGGAAATTATTGACCTCTTAATTATATTATGTCTTGTTACAAAAAGATTTGAACTGTCTTCGTTTATGTGGACCTTCTTTGATTTTCTTCATAAGAATTTAGTACATATTTTGTTAGATTTATAACTAAGTTTTTCATTTCTTTGGTGCTAATACAAATAGTGTTGTGTTTTTAATTTAAAATTTCTGTAATTTATTACTGCCATATAGGAAAACAATTGACTTTTATATATTAATGGTGTGCTTGCATCTTATTTTCCTTCTCAATCTGTGCAGTTTTATTTCCTTCCCTTGTCTTATTAAATGTTTTCCAATATGTGTTCAATGCTAATCTTCCACTTGGCATTGCTTTTGCCAAGTTCCACAAATTTTTATTTTAACTTATTAGATAATATTCTTAGATTTCCCTTGACAATTTTTTAACCAAAATGTTATTTAGAACTTGTTATTTAGTGTAAAATATTTTATAATTTCTTAGCTATCTTTCAGTAATTAATTTCTAGTTTAATTCTACCATGGTCTGAGAGCATATTGTATTATTTCTATTATTTTAAAATTTTTAAGGTATATTTTGTGGCCCAAAATGAGGCTTATCTTGGTGAATGTTTTCTGTTAACTTAAGAAGAATGTATATATTCTGATATTGTGGAATGAAACAGTCTATAAATATTAATTTCCCATTTATTGATGATACTGTTACTTAAACCACAATCATTAATTTTTCACCTGCTGAATCTGTCAATTACTAAAAGATAGGTTTTGAAAATTCTATTACACTGAGATTTCAACATTTCTTGCAGTTCTTTCAGGTTTTACCTCATGTATTTGTATTTTTTCCTCCATTTATACATGTTAAATATTTTTCTGTCTGTATAGAGACTTGACCAGTTTTGTTGTTGTGGTTTAATGTCCTTGTTTGTCCTTGGTAATAATATTACTTGTTCTGAAACCTGTTTTGAATTTAATCCAGCTACTCTAACTTTCTAACTTCCTTCTACTCAGTGTTTACATGATGTGTTTTTCTCCAATGCTGTATTTTTTTTTTTTTTGGAGGGCAGGTATATCAGGCATTGAACTCAAGGGCACACTGTCTCTCCTCTCTTAATATATTCACTACATATTTTTTAAATTTTATTATTTGTTCTGTTTAGATATATTTGCAGTAGGGTATATTCTGACATATTATACATTGCATGGAGTATAACTTATTCAATTAGGATCCCATTCTTGTGGCTGTACATGTTGTGGAGTTTCACTGATGGTGTATTCATACATGAACCTGGGAAAGTTATTCAGATTCATTCTACTCTCTTTCCTACCACTACACATTTCTAAATTATTTCAGGGTTTAAGGTTCACAATATACATTCACAATGAATCTTAGTCCCCTTTACAATAGCACTGGGCTGTTTCATGGGTAGTACCTGTATCTTAGGGAATTTGCAATTTTTCTTCTTGTCCCTTTTAACATTGCTATCATTAATTTCCACTCATCCACTTGCTATAATAACTTAAAAATTGTTGTCATTATTGTTTTGAGCAAGGATTATCTATTTAGTTATGAATTGTTGAGAGTCAGCCGAAGGGGCCCCAGCAAACTTCCAGCTGCCAGCAAACTTCCAGCTGCTGGCTGATGATTGGCTCACAGCGGCCCCAGCAACATCTAGCTGATTGGCTCCTCGGTCCCAGCAACATCTAGCTGATTGGCTCCTCTGCGGTGATGCTCATTGGGCTGTTTCCCTGCCCTTTCAGACCACGGAGCTGCTCATTGGGGGACTTTTTTGGCTCCGCCCACGTGACCCAGCCAATCGGCCTCAAGAGCAGGAGGATTGTGGGAGGTGGAGAGAAGCTTGTGTGGGAGAGAGAGGCTTGTGGAAAGCCGGTGGTGGCAGTTGAGGCTCTGAGGGTTTTTCCTGAGAGGCTGTTTTGTTTGGCATGTGTGGTTCTAAAAATAAAGTTAGTTTCTTTTGACAAGTGGCTCCTGATTGTGCCCATCCAGACTGCGGCATTTGGTGGCTCGCACGGGGAGCGACTGAGGGTAAGTGAACTGCTCGCCCCTGAGGGCAGGGCAAGAGGATGGGTAGCCATTTTAAGATTCTTCTTTTGTTATTTTGTTTCACTTTTGTTTTAAGTTGCCTGTCCCTGGAGATGTGTAAGATGGAAGAAAAACCGCTCACATCTGAGGAACAGATAGGGAGAAAGGATGGATGGACATTTCAGGAGGCTATTATAATGATTTTGTGTTGCTCCAATTTTGTTTCACTCTGTTTCAGTTTTGTTAGGTGTTATCTTGTTGGGTTGTATTATAGTAGAAATACGGGATCAGAAATTAGTAAAAAACAAACTGAAAGAGTGTTAAGTAAATTGTTAGAGGAAGGAGGCATCTCAGTAAAATCAAGAACAATCAGGACATACGTTGATACAATACAAAAATGTAGCCCATGGCTTTTTAAGGAGGAGTTGTTAAATATATCACAATGGAACCATCATGGTGAAGATTTAAAAAGAATAGAAAAGAAAAGCCCAGGGACTCTGCCAGTTGGCACATTGCCATTGTGGACGTTCATATCTTGTTTGCTTAGTCCAAAGCCTTCAGTTCAGACAATGGTAGAGGAAGAAGAAGATATAATGATTCAAGTAAAAGAGAAGGTCTCTCAAGTTAGTCAGACAGAGGAAAAGATTCAAGTAAAAGAGAAGGCCTCTCAAGCTAGTCAGACAGAGAAAGAAAGTGTAAAACAGAAAAAGCCATCAGGGGGAAAGTTACAACAGGAGACTGCTACTAACACCTTTCTATCACCAGAGGGTGTAAGTGTCCAACCAACAGCACCACCTCTACAGGAGACTGCTACTAACACCTTTCTATCACCAGAGGGTGTAAGTGTCCAACCAACAGCACCACCTCTACAGGAGACTGCTACTAACACCTTTCTATCACCAGAGGACATAAGTGTCCAACTAACAAGGCCACTTCCATATGCTGGGAGGTCCCCAACCCCCACAGTTGATAGTTGGGATCCTGAGACAAGATCTCAAATATTAACATGCCCTGTATTTGAGGCAGGAGGGCAGCGATTTTACCAAGTTTTAAATTTCAAAACAGTGAAGCAGCTAAAAAAGGCTGTAACAACCTATGGTCCTCAAGCACCCTTCACTGTAAGCATGGTCAAATCCATTAACAACTTGAACATGATGCCAGCAGATTGGGCTAATATGTGTAAAGCTGTGCTAAATGGAGGACAATACCTGTTATGGAAGGTTGCCAATGAGGAATTTTGCAAGGAGACGGCTAGGCGAAATGCAGCAGCTGGTTATCCTCAGAGAAATCTAGATATGTTGTTAGGAAAGGGACCTTATGAGGATCAGCAGCAACAAATTGCATATGATCCTGGTGTATATGCACAAATTGCTGTAGATGCAATTAAGGCATGGAAGACTTTACAAGGACATGGAGGTTTACAAGGTCAATTGTCTAAGGTAATACAAGGAGCTAATGAACCTTATGCAGAATTTGTAGATAGGCTTATTCAAACAGCTACCAGAGTTTTTGGGAATACAGAACAAGCAATGCCATTACTAAAACACCTGGCTTATGAGCAAGCGAATCGTTGGTGCAGAGATATCATTAGACCATGGAAACATGAAGATTTAAACACATATATTAAATTATGTAGAGACATTAATGAACAAGAGCAAGTCGTGGCAGCTGCAGTAACACAGGCTTTAGATGCCAGAGACATTAATGAACAAGGGCAAATTGTGGCAGCTGCAGTAAAACAGGCTTTAGATGCCAGGCCAAGAACATGCTACAATTGTGAACAAACAGGACATTTTAAAAGGAATTGCCCCATTGGAGGAGGGTTTAACAAAACTAGGTATCAAAGGAGTAGAATACCAGGTATTTGCCCACGATGCCATAGAGGGAGACATTGGGCTAATGAATGCCGTTCTCAAACCACCATAGAGGGTACTCCATTATCAAAAAACAAACAAGGACCAGGTGTTTATCCACGATATCGTGGAGAAAGGCATCGGGCTCCATTGCCAAAAAATGGACAGGGGGGCCCAATGCTCCGGGGCCCAAAACCACAAATATATGGAGCACTGGAGGAACCCAGCAACCCCATCAGGGTAGTGCCCAGGACACATTGTCCACCAGATCCCTCATCAGACAAACCAGAGGGAGCGCAGGGTTGGACATCTGCGCCTCCACCAGAGCAGTACTAACTCCAGAGATGGGAGTTCAAATCATTCCCACAGGGGTGAAAGGACCTCTTCCCAAAGGAACAGTAGGATTATTATTGGGACGCAGCTCTTCTACTCTAAAAGGACTTATGATAAGTCCTGGGGTAATTGATCCCAATTATGAAGGTGAAATAAAAATTATAGCCAGTTCTCCAAAGGGTATATCAGTAATTTCACCAGGAGATAGAATAGCACAGTTACTAATAATACCCAGCCTACATGATAAATTTTCCAGTCGTACTGTAGAAAGAGGTTCCAAGGGATTAGGCTCCACAAGTGTAGATTGGGCTATGCTTTCTTTAAATTTAGATTCTCGCCCCATGCTAAAACTAAATATTCAAGGACATGAATTTAATGGGATACTGGATACAGGTGCAGACCTTAGCATCATCTCTCGTCAAGAATGGCCAAAACATTGGCCATTACAACAAGCCACTCAAACGCTTCGAGGCCTAGGAGTGGCGACTAATCCCCATAGAAGTGCAATGGTATTAGATTGGAAGGATCCTGAAGGATGTGAAGGAACTATACAGCCATATGTATTGGATCATCTTCCCGTAAATTTATGGGGACGAGATGTCCTAGATCAATTAGGTTTGACATTAACAAATAACATCAACGAAAATGCACCCACTATTATGACTAGACAAGGTTTTAGGAAAGGAAAAAGATTAGAAAAACAAGAACAAGGTATAGCAGCACCAATACAAATAGATCAAGGAACAGACAGACATGGGTTGGATTTTCAGAAAGGGCCACTGAGACAATAAAAATTACTTGGAAATCAGAAAGACCAGTATGGGTTCCTCAGTGGCCCCTGACTAAAGAAAAGATACAAGCAGCCCATGACCTGGTTAAACAACAATTAGCAGAAGGACATATACAACCTTCTGTATCTCCCCATAATACTCCCATTTTTTGTCATCAAAAAGAAATCTGGTAAATGGAGATTATTGCAAGATTTAAGAGCCATTAATAATGAGATGGTTATTATGGGACCTGCTCAATCAGGGATTCCTCAATTGTCTGCTTTGCCAAAAACCTGGTATGTTTTAGTTATAGATATTAAAGATTGTTTTTTTTCAATTCCAATTCATCCTGAGGATAGTCCACGTTTTGCATTTACTATCCCTGCACTGAATCATGAAGGTCCTGATCAGAGATATGAATGGAAAGTACTCCCTCAAGGGATGGCTAACAGCCCAACTATGTGTCAAATTTATGTTAACAAAGTAATCCAGCCACTTAGAAATCAAAATCCTGAACTACAAATATTTCACTATATGGATGATGTAGTATTAGCCCACAAAGATAAAAACACATTGCTAGAATGTTATGCCACACTTACAAACTTATTAAAAAATTATAATCTAGAGATAGCAATAGATAAAGTACAATTAAATTTTCCAATTAATTATTTAGGAGTTCTATTATCCTCAACCATGGTCCGTCCACCAAAAATTCAAATACGAGTAGATCAACTCAAATCACTTAATGACTTTCAAAAGTTATTAGGAGACATAAATTGGATAAGGCCTTATTTAGGTATACCAACAGGAGAGTTGGGACCTTTATTTGATATCCTAAAAGGTCCATCAGATCCAAATTCACCCCGAATGTTAACGCCTGAAGCAAGAAAGGCATTAAAAATCATTGAAACATATATGGAAAATATGCATTTGGATAGAATTGATATAAGTTTGCCTTTATTATTTATTGTACTACCAACAAAAAATATTCCTACAGGAGTATTTTGGCAAGAAGGTCCATTATTATGGATACATTTATCTTATTCTCCTAACACTATTCTTACTAGGTATCCTGAGGCTGTAGGACAATTAATACTCAAAGGAATAAAAGCAGCAAAGGGAGTGTTTGGAATTTCTCCCAATAAAATTATTACTCCATATACTATGAATCAAATTGATGAGTTAGCTAATGAGTTAAATACTTGGGCAATAATCATGTGCAAATCTAATGTTTCATTTGATAACCACTTACCATCTAATCCTTTATTGTCTTTTTGGTCATTGCATCCTGTAATTTTTCCAAAAATGACAAGAAAAACACCTATCATGAATGCTCCAAATATATTCACTGATGGGTCAAATAATGGTACAGCAGCAGTAGTTACCCCTGATCAAACTTTTACATTTTTAGTACCCAAACAATCAGCTCAAAAGGTAGAGCTTAATGCAGTTTTACAAGCTTTTGTGATGTTTAAAGATTCTGTATTTAATTTATTTTCTGATAGTCAGTATGTAGTTAATGCTATAGTATCTCTTGAAGATGCTGGTAGGATTTCCCCTTCTTCTACTGTTTTCTCTTTGCTTTCCACTATACAAAGTCTAATCTGGGACAGAAAAGATCCATTCTTTATAGGACATATCAGGGCACATACAGGATTGCCTGGAGCCCTTAGTTTGGGCAATGATTTAGCAGATAAAACTACACATGACACACATATTTTCTCTACACTAGAAGAAGCTATAAATTTTCATAAAAAGTTCCATGTCAATGCTAATACTTTACAAAAGCGTTTTAAAATAACTAAGGAACAAGCTAGACAAATAATAAAACAATGTCAAAATTGTGTGACCTTTTTACCACAAGTTAATCTTGGAGTCAATCCTAGAGGATTGATACCTAACCATATTTGGCAGATGGACGTCACACACTTGCCAGAATTTGGAAAATTAAAATATTTGCATGTTACAGTTGATACTTCTTCTGGATTTTTGATGGGCTCCCTTCATGCCGGAGAAAAAACTAAAGATGTTATAGCTCATTGCTTACAAAATTTTGCCACTGTGGGTGTTCCAAAACAGTTAAAAACAGATAATGCCCCTGGTTATACTTCTACCTCTTTTAAACAGTTTTGCTCAACATTTGGCATTACTCATATAACAGGAATCCCATACAATCCACAGGGACAAGGCATAGTTGAAAGAGCTCATCAAACTATTAAAATGTACTTATTAAAGCAAAAAGAAGGAATTGGGAAGGGGTATATATTCCCCAAAGATAAACTTAAAATAACCCTTTTTACTCTAAACTTTTTAAATTTGGATTCATCAGGACTTAGTGCTGCGGAAAGGCATATGTATCCAAAAAATGTGCATAAGCCCAAGGTACTTTGGAAGGATATTCTAACAGGACAATGGAAAGGTCCTGACCCAGTAATTGTCTGGAGTCGAGGGTCTGTTTGTGTGTTTCCACAGGGAGAACAGCAGCCGATTTGGATTCCAGAGAGATTAACCAAGGTCCTGACCCAGTGATTGTCTGGAGTCGGGGGTCTGTTTATGTGTTTCCACAGGGAGAACAGCAGCCGATTTGGATTCCAGAAAGATTAACTAAACCGATTTCTACAGACCAAAAAGAAGATGATTTGGCTCAAATCCATAACAACTGATATCCAAACTCCAGTTTGGCTATTCTTACATCTGCAACAGAACCAGGATGCTTTTTTCAATATCTATTTTATTATTGCCCTTTGCCATATCATGAAGTTCTATTTTGTTTTTTGAGCTCATACAGACCTAGGTTAATGTTTTGCTGATCAGTTCTATTTTTTGACTATAGAGTTTTTAAACATTGCAATGGAGATTTCACCTGTAAAAAGTTATAAGGCCTTTACTATAATGTTATGTGTTGTATGTATTATATTATGTGTGCACACTTGTGTTTTGTGTTATATGTTTGAATGTATGTATATCCATATATCATATATGATGAGCACTCATGATAAAATGGAGCCAAATATTTTTTTTTCATGTGATTTATATGGTTTAATTTAAATTGGGTAAACAACTGTTGAGGATTGTTTTAATATGTAAACAAAAAAGAAGGTTAACAGATCTGTTTGTTTACTTTCACCTTTCCTTTTCATTATATTTAATAATTCTCTTAAAGATAATGTAAATTGTTAAGAAAATTGTTTTCTTTTAGTGCCTTCTGTAATGTTACATAATTTTTTCTTTAGCCATTATTGCCAGAATTCCTATCTTCATCCCAGTGCTGGTGAAGTCAAAGATAAAACCAATCTACAGCTTCTGCAATAGCCATCACTGAACTGCTAGCAGAACTTGCCTGGACACATTGTGAACTCACCTGTATGCATTGTGAACTATCTGTTGGTGCAGCGACTTGTGGTAGTGTTGGGGTATTTTTGCTGATGATGTCATCGGTGGTACAATTTTTCCAAAAGGAGCCGTCAATTGGCTTGGTGTATCTTCTTCCCTTCTGCTTGTCATGATTGTCCAGCTAAAATTTGGGGGCCAACAGAGGTGAGGCAAAGAACTTCACCCCCCAGCTGGTACAAAGACCTCTCCACAGGTGTGGCTGTATATTGGACCTGTAGTCAATGACGGGTAAGATCCAATTGCAATGGTACCAACCTAACGGGTAAGGACCATATGTACTATTGGACAATCTAAGGCAGGCACAGTCCCTAAGCCACATGCTTTTTGTTTAAACAGAGAGGGGGAGATGTTGAGAGCCACAGCCGAAGGGGCCCCAGCAAACTTCCAGCTGCCGGCTGATGATTGGCTCACAGCGGCCCCAGCAACATCTAGCTGATTGGCTCCTCTGCGGTGATGCTCATTGGGCTGTTTCCCTGCCCTTTCAGACCACGGAGCTGCTCATTGGGGGACTTTTTTGGCTCTGCCCACGTGACCCAGCCAATCGGCCTCAAGAGCAGGAGGATTGTGGGAGGTGGAGAGAAGCTTGTGTGGGAGAGAGAGGCTTGTGGAAAGCCGGTGGTGGCAGTTGAGGCTCTGAGGGTTTTTCCTGAGAGGCTGTTTTGTTTGGCGTGTGTGGTTCTAAAAATAAAGTTAGTTTCTTTTGACAAGTGGCTCCTGATTGTGCCCAGTCAGACTGCGGCAATGAATCATAGAATAAAGTATTTTATAACCATTTTTACTTTTCTGATGATCTTCATTAATGTGGGTCTAAGTTTCTGAAACATTTCATTTTCCTTATTTTTGAGGAACTTTTTAAATTATTATTATTTTTTTTTGGCAAGATACATTTACTGAAGAGAATCCCCCAATTTGTTTGTCTGAGAAAATCTTTTTTGTCCATTTTGAAGGGTAATCTAATTTGACACAGACTTCCACATTAATGGCCTTTTCTCTCTAAACCTTACTTCATTTCACTCTCTTCTTATTTGCATGGTTTCTAAAAGGAAGTGTAAGGCAGTTCTAATCCTTACCCCTCTGTAGGTAAGGAGTTTTCTCTCCTCTAGATTCTTTTAAGATTTTCTCTTTGTCTTTGATTTACTGCAGTTTAAATATGATATATCCAAATGCAGTGTTTTGGTATTAATTCTACTGTGTATTCTCTAAGCATCCTTAATCTCTAGCTTGAAGACTCTTACTGATTTTGAAAAAAATTATAAGCTATCATTAATCCAATTTTTTTTTTATTCTTATTTCCGTCTTTTTTCTTTTGGCATTCCCGTTACATACATGTCATACTTTTGTAACTGTCCCAGTTATTTAATGTCTATTTCTTTCTTGTCTTTTCATTTCCATTTGCGAAGTTACTATTGATATCTTCAAGCACACTGATTATTTATTTTTGATGCTCATTCTAAAGTTAAGCCAATTAAAATCATTCTCATTTCTATTACAGTACTTTTGGTTTCTAGATTTTCTGTCTCTGTGCTTAGATTACCCTTCCTTTATTTCATGTTGTCTTATTTTTCATCAGAGCTCCTAAAAAGTTAATCATATTATAAAATTTCATGTTCTCAAATCTGTGTCACATACGAATTTGGTTGTAATGTATCTTCACACGTTGTATTGATTTTTTATTTGCTTCTTGTATTTAGTGAGCTATGAGAAATTTGGTTGAAAGCTCGTTGACAAAGTCTAGGTAATATGAACTGATATAAGTGTGCTTTTAGCCTGAGGTTCATGTTAATTTGGCCAGGAGCTGGGGTGTATTTAGTGTTTACTGTAACTACAGATGCCACAGAACTCAGGTTGTCCAAGTTTCTGTTTTTACTTATTTTGTTTTTCCTTTTGCTTTTTTCTTTTGGAGGCTTAAGGATTCCTTACAAAGTAAAATCTGTGTCTTTCATTTCTCTCAGTTGTAATCCTAGAGGTTTTCTTTGCTTGATTTTGGTACTAGGGATTAGGGATTAATCCTAAAAGTGCTTTACCACTTAACTATATGTCCAGTCCTTTTAATTTTCTTTTCTTTTTTTTTTTTTTTTTTTTTTTTGAGACAAGGTCTTGTTAAGTTGTTAGGGTCTCACTAAATTGCTGGGACTGGCCTAGAACTTGCGATCTTCCTGTCACAGCCTCCTGAGTCACTGGGATTACCATTGTGCACCACCACACATGATTAATTGACAGTTTTTATACTAGAGCCCTGATAATGTGCTAGTGAATTGTTGAGAAGGTGAAGTGTCCTCACCATTAGCGTTCTTATTATTAAATCTCTGTTTCGTATTAGGCAAATCTCAGTTTCCTGTAATTCATTCACCTGTGAACTTCAGCAGTGCCTTTTAGATGATTTTGCCCTAAACCTTATGTAAGACAGGAAGGCTAGATGGTGCTGGAGTGGGGTAATTTCCCCTTCTTCAGGTTCCATAAGGTATGGTGAAGTTGCTTCGCTTGAAAGGCAGGCTTTTGTTAGGGAGGAGAATCTTTCTTTAGTAAGGTTACTTTTCACCTGGGATTTTTCCAAAATGTTTATAGCTTCATCCCCTTTGCCTGAAACTAGGGAGGTTTTTTGTTGTTGTTGTTGTTGTTCATTTTTTAAAAAATTTTGTTTTGTTTTTTTTTCTATATGAGCCTAGGATTAGGATTAAAAACTGTGGGGATTCCTGAGGATAAAAACCCACAAAAGTGGGAGGACTACCTGAAAACTAGGTCACAAGGTATATTTAATTTGCAATCTAGTCCACTCTCAACCTACAAAACTTAATGAAAATTACTGTCCCCAGTCTTTATTGGCCGGCAGCTTCTGCTTCAGGTGAGTTGATTTCAGCTTCCTGTCTGTATGCCACTCCCTTTATATTTTGAGGTGGTCATTTGTCCTGTGACCTCAATTTCCTGATAAATCTAAGGAAAGATCCTGGTTTTCAGTTTGTCATCTTTATTTTTCTCATGAGGGTGAAGTTATGATTTCCTTCCTTTTTACATGTTTCAAACAACCTAAAATTTTACAAAATATTTTGTTAAGAATTTAAAAATCAGATGTATGGCAACACATAAAGCTAATAATGCAGTCGGATAGAGAAAAATGTAAACTAATGTTTGTTTTGAAGTAAAACTATTTTTATTTCTAATAAACATTGGATAATTATTTTGTGTTTTTCAAAATTTACAAAATTTCCTCTGCTTTCTTAATCTAAAAATGAGTATTAATGAAACCTACACGTTTTTAGAATGAGGTAAGCCTGTTAAGAAATGATCTAACTCGTTGGTAGAATAATTAATTACCTTTAAAATAGTCATATGGTCTCTTCTATAGTCAAGTACATTTCACTGTGAAAGACTCGGTGAGTTTCTATATAAAAAGAACTAAGAAGTCCTTGAAATGAAGCATTTTCATTTCCTTTCTAATGCAGCTTACTCTGTCTGAAGGTCTCTTTCCAGAGTCCTGGCTCACTGGCTTCTGTTCCTTTTATTACAAGTGTTTGCACTTCTGACTCATCTGTAGCTTTATAAGCTCTTTGTGGTACAGAATAAAGCTCTTTATCATCAGTTGTCTCAATGGCATACCAAACTTGAATTTTGAGCCAGGAACAACATTGGGGGAATTCTTAATTCAAAAACCAGGCCCTCTTCATTTTCCAAAGACAAGTAAAAGAGAATATAATGAAATGGATCGAGTAAGTGGAGTGAGTGAGCAAAGTGACAGGCACAGTGGTAAGAGACTGCAGGTGCTTTCTTCTTACTCCCTACTGAATCTACCATACTCAATACACTAGCTATAGCCTTATGAGTTCCTGTACATCTATATTAATTGGCTCCAAGCTCAGAAGAAGCAGCAGCATTGTTTTGATTGACATCCAGAGTCTTAGTGAGGAATAACATCTGGGAGAACAGTAAGTTGTCATTTGGTCATTTTTTATATGAGTATTTTTAAAAATACTTTTAGTATTATTCTTAGGGAGAAGTAATAGTATAGAAAATGCTTATCTTTTATATTCAACTTAGGGATAATTTGTATAGCCCATTGCCCTAGCCATTTTTTGGTGACTATAAAAAAATATCATAAATTGGGTAGTGTGTAAAGCAACAGCAATTTATTTCTTATGGTTCTGGTACCTGGGAAATCCAATATCAAGGCACCAGCAAATTCAGGGCCTAGTGAGGACTCACATTCTCACATGACGAAAGGGCCAGGGCAGTGCTCTGGGTCTTCTTTTTAGAAGAAAATTCATTACTTCTCAAGAGTACCACTACCTAGCATTTGTGATCAGGTTTCAGCAGATGGATTTAGATAGAATGCAAATATTCACAGTATAGCAGCAATCAAGTTCTGATCACTAGATTTTTTGGTATTTGTTTATTGACATTAAGTTTATATTTTCAACAGTTTAAACTCTAGTATTGACACTTGCTTTTTTTCAATATCCCATAAGAGTCATAAGGAAATGCCAATGCCTCTACTGTGACAGCACTGTTGGAGAAAGAGTAGGATAAGGAAGCTCTCTCCCAGATATCTTGTCCAAGTGGTTACAGTTAAGGTGTCAACCTTCATCTAAATGCTACATCATAAGAGAAGCTGGCCTTCATAATATAATATAAAGTAGACTTTAATTTTTCTCTATATAACCATTGAGCTACTACTGATGCTTCATAAATCCTGACTTGTAATTGTGAGCCCTGATGTATTTACGTTTCTTATATGGAGAAAAACTTGCTGAGATCATGTTGATGTGAAATTATCAAAGGAAAACCTGCTGCACTTCATAAAACAGTATTATTTCTCCAAAAATGTTCTACTTTGTTTTCCTGTATAATATAGTAACTTTCTGAAATAGTTCTTGATGCTAAATACACAAAATGACCAAGTCATACTAATTCCTTGATTTCAAGCAGCTTAACATTCCAAACAAGTAACAGAAACCCAACAAAACTAACACATGTTTTAGACAAAGCAGGCAATAGGGGACAAAGGAGGTTCAGAATTTTTTCCCTTTTATTTTTTAAATATTTTCTATCCAATAAATACATATGTCCATGTTTAATATATCAGGCATTATTGGAGCCTGAAGCACTGGCCTGCCCATGTCCTTCATCTATTCTCCTTCTCCTTCCCCTGCAAGTCTCTGGTCACTCTTCCTGTGATGAGTCCTCTGACCCTCCCTACTTCCTCCATTTCCCAGCCATGTCTTAATGAGTCTGATCTCGCTGGAGCACATGCAGCCACCTCTGCCTGTTGACCTTACAAACACACCAGATCCACTGACCTAATGCCAGTGTGTATTATGTGTCAAAAAGAGGGATAATTTCCTCATTTCAAAATTCAACAGAATAGTCCTGGATGCTATTAGAATGCAAATGTCCCTTCAGGTGAACTGCCAAGGATAATAGTACTTCCTGTTTGAAGAAAAATAGGTCACTGATTCTCAGCCCTCTCTTACCTTGTTTCCCTCTTTCCCCTCCCTCCCATCCCAAATAAAGACAACAAACACTAGAATTTATTTATATGTATTGATGTTGTAGGTCTAGGTGAAAAGAAGTAAACTGTTCCACTGCTCTATTCATAAACAAACAAACAAGCAAAAATGTCAGGCATTAATATTTGGGAGTTTTTAATATCAATCCATATAGATGGATAAGAAGTGAGATGTGCTTTTTCCTCCCTGCCCTTAGTTTCAGTGCTAACTTATAGAAACTGTCCAGAGCATATGAGAAATAGAAATTCTTGGTGCAATTAAGGAGTTTTAAATAATCAATTATGGAATTCTCTAGAGCTTGGTGATTGACTGTTGAGGAGAAGTAATTTAAAATCTGGAAAGTTGACATTGAATGCTTCCCATTATTTCAATGAAAAGGCACAAGAAATTATGATGATGCTAAACATTAAAAAACGAATTTCCATTTGTGTATATTTTTCATGTTAGAAAAAAATTAAAGATACTATAAAGTGAAAATTTTAATGCATTCAAATGCATTGGTAAACTATTTATTGTATGTACTTATGGAGTACAATGTGATGTTTTGATCCATATGTACACTCTGGAATAATTAAAATCATGCCAAATAATCTATCTACCAATTCACACATTTATATGTTTGTGATATAACATTTAAAATATATTTTAAGCAATTTTCAAGTACACAGTACATTAATATCAACTATAGTCACCATGCTGTATCTTGGGAGCTTACTTCTCTTTAACTGAAACTGGAACCCTTGAGCAGCATCTCTCTCTTAGTGGCCCACTCATACACACAAGCACAGCTCCTGATAACCACACTGGTACTTTCTACTTCTATGGGTTTTTGACTTTTTTTACTTTTTCAGATTTTAGAATCTACATAAAATGAAATCACGTAGTACCTGTCTTTTTGTTTCTGGTTTATTCCACTCAGCAGAATGCCCTTTGCTGATAGTTTTATTTGTTTGGTAGCAAATGGCAGAAATTCCTTCTTTCATAAGACTAAATAATATTCCCTTTTATGAACATTCCACATTTTCCTTATGTGGTTCTTTATTTATTTTATTTATCTATTGAAGGACATTTAGGATGTGCCCATACCATGGCTTTTAAAATTATACTGCAGTAAACATAGGGGTACAGGTATCTTTTTGAAATCCTAAATTCAATTCCTTTGGACAAATACTCCAAAATGGGACTGACTGAGTCAAATGGTAATTCTATTTTTAAATTTTAAAGAAAACTTTATGCTATTTCAGTGATGACTGGCTACTTATATTCACACCAACAGCATACCAGAATTAAATCTTCTTTATATCCATCCAAGGTTTCCTTGTTTTGTTTTCACAATAGCTATTCTAAGGGATGTGAACTAAAACCACACTCTGGTTTCAACTTGCATTTCCCTGATAAGCAGTGATACTGAGCACTTTTTCATTTACTATTGGCCATTTATTTGTCCTCTTTGGAAACTAATAATATATTTATTTGTTTTTCTTCTTTTCTTCATGTTTAATTACTGTTTTTACTTTGGAGTTTTATGATCTCCTTCTATGTTTTGACTATTAGCCACTTTCCAGATACATGGTTTGCAAATCAATACATGGTTTGTCCTATTCTGTAGGTTGATTTTTTTTTTTCATTTTGTTAATCGTTTCATTTGTTTTACAAATTTTTGTTTGTTTGTTTGTTTAATGTTGTGTCATTTGTTTATTTTTGCTTTTGGTGATTGTGCTTTAGTGTCCTTTCCAAAAATTTGTTGCCAAGACCAAAGTCAAAGAACTTACTTCCTAAGTTTGTTTTTTTTTCCTAAGAGTTTTACTGTTTTAGGTCTTACGTTTTAAATTTTTATTGCATTTTCATTTGATTTTTGTATATGATGTGAGATAAGAGTTCAATTTTATTTTGAACTACCTTTTTCCCATTTTGTATTATTGGCACCTGTAATGGTTTGAACGTCACCCTATCCCTACAAAACTCATGCTGAAATGGGATTCCCAACATAATGGTGCTGCAAGGTGGGGAGATTTTTAACTGATCTTTGGCTCATGCAGGTTATAGCCTAAGGAAGCAATTAATGCTGCTCTGGAAAGACCAGGCTACTTTTCATGGCAGTGACAGATTTCTTGTTTGTACTGGATTGATCACTGCAAAAATGGGTTGTTAAAAGCCAGGCCACCCTTTGTGTTTTCTCTTCCATAGATTCCTGTTTGCTCTTTTGCTTTTCTGCTGTGTAACAATGCAGCATCAGGCTTTCACCAGAAAACAGCAGCTGCCAGTGGAATGCTTTTGAACTTCTCACCTTCTACAACTGTGAGCACAAATAGACTTCTTTCCTTTATAAATTACCTAGTCTCTGGCATTATGTCACAGCAAATTAAAATAGCACCCTTTCAAACAGAATTTGACTATATATATGAGTGGGTTTATATGTAAGCTTTCTATTCTGTTCCACTTATCTGTTTGCTTTTATGCCAGCACCATATACTTTGATTAAAACAAAATTTTAGTAGATTTTGAAAGTAGGCAATATTATGTCTTTAGCTTTTTTTCTTTATATATAGAACCAAAATGACCCTGTAGAGACAAAGCAATCTTTAACAAAAGAACAGGTAATTTTTCTATTCCTGTGAAGAATATCATTGGGATTTTGTTAGTGATTGCATTGAACTTGATCACTCTGGGTAATATGAACATTTTAGCAATATTAAGTTTCCACTTCATGAATAAGGATATTGTTTCATTTATTTGTGTCTTTTGAAATTCTTCCGTCTGTTTTGTACCTTTTGTTTAAACCTAAATGATGCAAAAATTTTAAAATCTTACAATATTAAAAACAATTCCAAATAAAAAATGCACATATACAATAATATAAGTGTAATGCATATAAAATATATTTACAAATATAATTTGTAATAATATAGTACATACACAAATGTAACATATAATAACATAAATACTATAATACAAAATACCAGAGGGGATAGGTTGAAGTGAAAGCACAATTAAGTGCTATACTGCCCAACACAGTAGCCACTAGCCACATAAAACTGTATAAATTTCAATTAATTAATTAAAATTAAGTAATATTAAATATTTATGCCTTTACTCCCAATATTCACATATGCTCAATAGCCACTTAAATATACTGACTACAATATGGGACGGCACAGATATAACAAGTTTTCATCATTTTTGGAAAACAGTGACCTAAGAATTATGAACATAATAATTTATATTAACACTAATGAATCAAAGATGAATTTAAAAATCCATGGCATAACCATTAGAGAAATAGCAAAAATATTTATATTAAATAAGCAAAAATATTTATATTTAATAAGCAAAACTATTTATATTTAATATTTATATTATATAAATAATAAAATATTTATATTTAATTTGTATTTAATAGCAGGTAAAATAGAGCAATAATAATATGTACTTCACTAATTAACAAGATTATACAAATGGAGAAAGAAGTAGACATATAGTAGATGACAGTAGAAAACATGGAGTAAGAATGGAAAACAAAATCACATGTAAATCAAACATTTTATTAAATATGAACAAATCACAAAGACTTTCAAAACCTATTCGACCTTTGTAGAAATTAATAACATGATCCTAATTTATATGAAAATTCAAAGGACCTAGAATACCAAAGTTGACACACTTATTTTATTACAAAAATGTACAATAAATATCTAAAATGTAGTTTTACATTTTCAGCAGTCAAGGAGTGGTATAGACATAAGGATAGATTTTTCTGGAAAATTACCAAGGTAGTTGATGAGGTAAATGTAGTATACTTAACAAATAATGTTGGATAAATGGAGCCCATCTGTAGATAAGAAGGAAGAAGAGAATGTTGATTTTTACTCCACACCTTACACAAAAAAATAAAACACAATGGTTGTAGAACTAAACGTGAGATTACAAAACTATAAAACTACATAAAAGAAAACACAGGGTTAAGTATTGATAACATTGGATTAGGAGAATTTTTTTATGTTTGACACTTAAAACAATTTATAAAAGAAAAAAATATGATAAATTGAACTTCTAAATTTTCGCTGTTGAAAAGACACTTAAGAAAATTAAAAAGCAATTTAGACACTTGGAAAACATAGCTGAAAAGACTTGTATTCAAAATGTATAAAGAGCTCTTATAACTCAACAAGACAAAAAAAAAAAGAAAGAAAAACTCTTAAAAAAACAATGAACATCTGAATAAACTCTTTATCAAATAAGATATTCAAGTGGAAATAAGCCCATAGTACGATGTTCAACATGATGTTTCATTAGGTAAATTCAAATTCACAGCACAAATGATATGCCATTGCACATCTATCAGAATAGGTTAGAACAAAAGTATTCTGGCAATAATGATATTGGAAAGTATAAAAAAAAAATGAAGATCTTTACCTTGCTGGTGGAAATGGAATTTAGCAAGACATCTTTGAAAGTTTCTTAAAACATTGACATTGATTTACCATATGGGTAAGTTATTTCACTCCTAGATATCTATCTAGGGAAAACAAAAACTAATGTCCCTCCCTAAATAGTATATAAAAACTGAGAACAGAATTTGTCTTGGTCCTTTCAGGTTGTTAAAACAAAATATCATAAGTTGAGGATTTTATTAAAATAGAAATTTGTTTCTCACAGTTTTAGAGGCTGAGAAGTTCAAGATCAAAGCACCAGAACCCTGTTCTCTAGTAATTTCCCATTTCCTAGTTCATAGAAGATGATCTGTTAAGTTCTCACATGGCAGGAGACAAAGTACTTCTATGTGGCCTCTTTTATAAGTGTGTTTATTTCATTGATAGTGTCTCTCTCCTCATGAGCTAATTACCTCCCAGACACCCCATATCTAGATACCACCATACAGGGAATTAGGCTGCAACAAATGATTGGGAAGGGTCAAGAATATTAAGATTAAAGAAATTATAACAAAGAATGCAAACACCAGATATGCCCATCAATTATGAAAAGGTAAAGGAAATGTAGTATATTGACCTAATAAAATATTATGCAACAGTATGGAAGAAAGACCATAGATGCATGCTACAAGATGAATGAACATCAAAAGTATGCTACTGAAAGAAGTTATACACAAATAACTATATATGAACTAATACACAAATATATATACACAAATAACTATATATATATAACTAATATGAATTAATTTCATATAATTTTCATTTACATGAAAATTAAACATAATTTAAATAAAATTCATAAGAAAAAAGTAACCTAAAATAAATCAGACTAATTATTAAAAGTTGAAAAAGGAAAATTTACTTGATGATGATAGAAGTCAGAAGATAAGTGAACTTTTAGCAAGGAAAGGAAATACTTGGGAAAGGATGGGTGAGCAGTATTTGAAGTGCTGGTAATAGTCTGTTTCTTGATTAAATTATGTTTAGTCTGTGAGAAGTGAGCTTTCCACCTGTTTTGTGCAGTTTTCTGCATGAAGGCTATACATCAAAATTTTCCTTAAATCAGTAAACATTATATAGGTTAGAAATTTTAAAAATATATACGAAATCTAGATAATACTCTCTTTTTAAAATTTTTAATTTTAATTGTTAATGGATCTTTTTTTTTTACTTATATGTGGTGCTGAGAATTGAATCCATTGCCTCACATGTCCTAGGCAAGCACTCTGCCCCTGAGTCGCAACCCCAGCCTTATGCAATGCTCTTTAGAGAAATTCAAAGAGAAATAAGTGTATATAAGTTTTATGTTTAAACATAAAATGGAATGCACACAATTATCTTTAACAAAAAAGAAAATCAACTTTTGAACTACAGTATGTAGGGAAATTGTATTCCACTTAAAATATCTAAGAATCATGGGGGGAAATTAGATTTAAATATATGTTTAATTGTAGAATTATAGTGTTCTTAGGCATTACAATGAACTTTTTATAATTTTGGTTTCATTGAAATTATTACTTCAATTTTAGTGTTATTCTTGGGAAATTATATTCTAAGGATTTAATTTTGGTTTCTCTGTAAATTTGTCACTTAATTATTCCTAATATGAAAGTTTATACATTGTTCATTTTATACATTCACTCAGTTGAAAAAAAAAATGTCACTGAATTAGGAAATAAGACCCTCGAGAGGACCAGCCTCTCCAGCTTCAACTCCTACTCTGCTTGCTTTGGCTTTCAGCACTCTAGCCAAACTGATTTTTCCATTATTTATTTATTTATTTATTTGTCATGCTTTTGGAATCTATAAGAAAAAGCTCCAAAAGCAGAACACTCTTTTTTTAAAACCACTGATGCTCCTCTGAATGCCAGTTGTGGTTGATTGCCTGAATTATTGGCCCTGAATTTTCATACCTCTCTGCACCCATAACTTTTGGTTATGCCCTTTGCCCACTGACTCTGGGCCAGGCCCTGTTGCTTATTTTGACTGCTGGGAAAATAGCAAACTTGCAACAAGCGAAGGCTTGAGAAAGCAATTAAGTGTTCTCACTATTTTGCTCTTCTGCCAAGCCTGCTGGAAGATAAGGACTGGTGCAAAGCTAAATCACTCCAGATGTCCCAGCTATGGGTACTCTATACCATACAGCAGACATGTGAAAGAGTCCAGTCAAGATACTGAGAGCTTGCTAGCAGAGATACTGCTGATGACAGGCCCGTGAGGGAACCCAGTTGAGGCTAGAAGAAGCTCTTAGCTAATCTGCATATTTGTGAACTACAGTTAGTATTTTAAGCCATCAAATGTTAGAGGTAGTTTGTTATGAAGCATCATTCTAGCAAGACACTGATGCAACCACCATTCACTTAATAGATTTTCTTTGCCATACCTAGCAAGAATCAGAAGAATGCCACAGAAGATGAGCCATAGCAGTCTTCTGCTTTGAAGTGATATTTCTCTGTCTCTCTCTGTCTCTCTGTCTCTCTCTCTCTCTCTCTCTCTCTCTCTCTGTGTGTGTGTGTGTGTAATTGTGCCAAATATAGCCTGCATCTCTAACAAATTAAAACCTGAAATTGATACTGACATTATCAGTTATTTGTAAAGATTTTATTTCTGCTTAAAATGTTATGGGCTCTAAATATATACACACAAAAGTAGTAGCTGCTGATCTCTTCCATGGTGCACTTCCCTACAATTTCTTCTTCCTGGGACCACTTAACCCACTGTCTCCTATGTTTACTGCATTTCTGCACCATCAGTTTGCAGAACCCCTCTTCATTCTTTACACCTAAATCATGGCCTCTTGGATGACCTTCTGGACTTCCCTAAATCAGTCAACATATTCCCATTTCATGATATACTTCTTCTTGATAGCATTCTTCACATGATAGTTTTATATTTCTTTTTGAATGTTAGTTATCTGTTCTTACCCTGGATTTTAAGTTCCATGGGAGCAGAAATAAATGCATACTTTTGCTCACCATTTTGTTCTACCATGAGACCTAATACTTAGTTCATAAAATACCATAATGATTTGGTGATTGGATGGAAAAAATTAAATTAAAGTTATTAAATAACCAGTGAAAATTAATTTGAAAATTTAACACTGTATGTGTAAGTATACTTGCAAATGATAATTTTTATTTTTTATTCTATTTTAATTTTCCATAGTAAGGATATTGGATATATTTGAATTTTTATAAACTAAGCAAATTAAATGAATAAAGATATCTAGAAAATTTGAGAAGATCCTGCAAACAGAGTAAAGACATGAAACTTTTGAGGACTTGAGCGACATTATGAAAATTATTTTTATTCATTAAAATATAAACTGGTGCACCTCAATAATTATTAAAAAGATTAAAAGAAATCCCATCTATCAAATTAAAAAATCTATTTCAGACTCATTTAAGTGGTAACTTAATAATGGAATGAAAATATTCATATTACATTTTAATATCTACATAATCATTGGAGTTCCTTTGTGAAAGTGAAAACAAAGAATGTAAAGCCTATTTTACCACTTAGTGTCAATATATATCCCCTTCTGATTGCAGTTAATTAGATATTTAACAGGAAATTGAAGTGAGATGTTGAAATAATTTGTTTATGCATTATGTCAACAAATAAATCGGCATCAACAACCGTAAGAATAGCTTTTAAACACACAAATAAATAAAGGGATATCAATATTACCTTTTATATTTTGATGTTATAATATATTGGAATAATAATATTAGATTAGATCATGTAGTAATGTTTTTTCTGCATCTACTTGGAAAAAACTGATTATTAGATGACATTATAATATCATTATAATGTCAATCAAACTTTTCTGTGTGCACAATATAAAGTTGTAATATAAATACCATTTAGTGAGCACCACTTACATGGATCTACTAGGTTAAGTACTAAACATTTTTGTCTATGGAAAATAGAAGTTCTTATCCCCATTTTATAAATTATTTTTTATACTTTTATTTATATGTGGTGCTGAGTATGGAACCTAGTACCTCACACTTGCCAGACGAGTGTGCTACCACTGAGCCACAACCCCAGCCTCACCCGCCCATTTTATAAATTATAACTTAAGGCTCTGAAAGTTTTATCCTTTCATGAAAGGCCCTGCCCATGGGGTTCATTTCTGGTAAGTGGCATTATTGAGATTTTTTAACCTGAAACTTTTTTTTTTTGGGGGGGGGTGTAGATATATACTTTTTAAAATTAATTTTTAATTTATATATGACAGCAGAATGCATTACAATTCTAAGTGAAGTTAGCCAATCCCAAATAACCTGAAACTTTTTATTTAAAACATTACTTTTGGGGATGGGAAGGACTGTTGAATGAGACAGATATTATTACCCTATATATGTATGATTACATTCCTAGGGTGACTGTGAAACATGTACAGAAAGATAAATGAAAAGTTGTGCTCCGTTTGTGTACAATGCATCAAAATGCATTCTACTGTCTTCTATAACCAATTAGAACAAATTTAAAAAAAAAATAGAAGGGAAACCAGTAGAATAGAAGAAGGGGATCAAGGGGAGGGATAGGAGAAAAGTGGAGGTAGTGGGGAAAGAAATCAATCAAATTGTACTGTTTTATTGTGTGCACATAAGAATATACTATAATAAATCCTACTATTATGTATAATTATAATGCTCCAATAGAAAGAAAAAAAATTAAACTTCAATCACATATTCTTCTGCCTCTCCAAAAGAATGAAAGTAGGAATAAAAATGTGTATTTTTATTTTAAGCTGATTTTAAAAAAATAACCCTCTAAATAATTTAACTATAAACTGTTTATTTATAAAAATAAATTTATAATAATGTTTAAATTATTAATCATGAATAATTCTAGATTGTACAGTTTCTTCTACTTTGTTCTCGAGATGTATTCTATACAATATGTGAGACTGATAGTATTATCTCTATTTGATGATGTGAAAACAGTGCTTCACAATGGATAGGTAGGTCATTTAATCACACATCACATCAATTGTCAATTGCTAAGTCAGTACATAGCACAGCTTGGATTTGATTTTCCTTCAGCTTTCCTTGTTGCTTCTTCCAAAGGCAACCAAAAAGAAGACCATTCTCTAGGATCTATTGCATTTATGCACCTTCTACAAGCAGAGACACTGTTTGTTCTAGATTATCTTTCCAAACATGTTTTCCTATGGAAAACTCTTGCATGACCTATATAGTCTTTCACTCTGGAGCAAAAGTCAGCCATACTCACTGTATATAATGAGATCTGGGCTCCCTAAATTCAGGGTACCTCTCCTGTAATATGACCAACTGAGATTCTAAGAATTTGGAATGATGATTTTGTCCACTTATTCTTTCCATCTTTTAGGTGAGAAATGCATAGAAAATTCCCATTGACTCCCAAAGTTTAGTTATACAGCATTTCAATTTACCAAAAAATAACTTGTGTCATGGTTATTGTTCTCGAACAACACTCAAAATTACCTCTTAATTCTGTGCCTTTTGGTTTAAAACATTGTAATTTTTCTTTTTAAGAAAATCACATGTAATGCATTTTTGTGAACTTCTTGTGTATTGTTTTTCATTTATAATATTTAATTGTTTAAATAACTATACCCAGTGTTTATTTTCCAATGTTGATTTTATTTGGAAGTGCATGTCTGGATACAAATTTTGCTTTTCTGGAATCCATTACAGATTATTGCTGATTAATTATTATAATGATAATTATTACACTCTTTATATATCTTGAATTTGAGGTGATCGTGCATTACCTCACATTTATAATGACTCCTTGAGTTCTGAAGTAAATAATCAATGATTACATCTCTTAGAAAGTAAACTAGTGTTTGGAGTCCTGATAATCCTATCCTTAGTGAGTAGTTAAGTATCAAAACAGGAGAGACTTTTAGGAATATTTTTCAAAAGCACCTTTAGTCTTGGATCATCTTGATGCAAAATTCTTTGATATATTTTATCTTAGCAATTAACTCCAGGGGGAATTAGTTATTTAGTATTAAGTAGTTCCTTTTTTGATTAGGTAATGACTATTCTTTGGTCAAGAATATTCATAAAGATTGAACATTTGCTCTAAATATATCTTATTTTGCCATCATTGCTGGGTTTTTTTAGTTTTTATTTTTTGAGCAAGGAATTTTCTTGGATATTTTCAGGTCTTGTCAGCATCTTAAGTAAATATCTATTTATTTTGAGCTCACTCAAATGTAAGCAATCTGCATCTTGGTCATGGTAGTCATTTTCCAGATTAACAATATATTGCAGAGATTTAAAAAGTTAAAAATAATAAATATAAACTAAAAACATATATAATCAGGAATATAAAATATCAAGAATGAAATTATGAGACTAAAATGCATAAGTAAGGAAAAGAGTGTGGGTGGCAGAGAAATTGTATGCTACAGAACAGGGATGGATAAAGCTGTAAAGAAATGTAATCATATGTGAACTTTATGCTGGAGGCAATGTAATCCTTGAAAACTGGATACTGTGAGCAAACACTACTCTGAATTACATCCTATCCTAACAAGATGAGCTAGAGAAGATTCTATATCTTACTTATCTTTTTATCTCTAGAGCATAGTATAGTGACAAGAATAAAATATGTTTTGCGAAAAAGTAAATAAAGAGGAAGAAAGGAACTGGATCCAGTAATAATCCACATTCTGGTTGAAAGAGCCTCAATTCAGAATAAGAGTAGAATTTAAAATTTCATGAAAAAATATAATAAACTGATCAACTTGAAAAAATAAGGTATCAAAATGATACTGAAGTTTTAAACTTATAAAGCAGTGGGAAAAAGAAGGATGTCAAAAAATGATCTAGTTTTGAAAAAGGAATTTTATAAGTATTGGGGTTTACAATGAAAATTCACTTAGTAAGAACAGCCATAATCAGCTAGAAAGAAATACAAGACAAAATCCCTAATGAGCAGTCAGTCATGAAAATTTGCACATGAGGTCTTCATACACATCACAGTAAAAATCCCTAGGAACATAAACTGGTTCTTTATAGCTGAGGATCATTCTGACACTGAGCCACAACCTCAGCCCCTCTTTATAGCTTCTTGGTTCTTAGTATCTTCACTGTACAATGCAGTAGTCATTTAGCCACATGGCAAATGGTCCCTTAAAATGTCAACAATCCAAATTCAGATGTGTTCTCAGCATCTGAATTTGACTTCATCTTTAACATGAAACAAAGAATATATAAGAATAATCCTTATACCAATCAGATGTAAAAATAATATTTTGGATAAATTAATGTAAATCATATATACCATTAAAATTAATTTCACTTTACTTTTACTTTTCTTAATATAGCTACTAGAATATTTAAAATGGAGCAGGTAGTTCCATTTCTATTTCTCTTGAACAATATTGCTTTTGATGGCCAATGATCGATTATGTGTTTGATTTTTATAGTGGTAAATTAGATAGAAAGCTTGGTCTAAATCTGATAGTCTTTGAACTCACAGACTTTGTCTTTTCCATCCTTGTTATCTCTGTCCTCAACAAAATGTCTGGCAGATATTTAATAAGAAGACACTAATGATTTGTTTTTTGAATTATCAAAAATAATTATATGTAATCAATAGCAGGATTCTCAAAGTGTGGTGCTCCCGTTAGTACCTGCAATATCTCCTGAGAGCATGTTAGAAATGTAAATTTCTGGGACTCAGCACAGACCTGCTAAATCAGAAACTCTGAGACAGAAGAGCAGCATTCTGTTTTAATAAGCTCTCAGGTGATTCTAAAGCTTGCTTCAGTCAAAGAATCTCTGATCTAGAGAAAGATGACCACACTTAAAACATTAGGGCAATTTGCTTGAGATATTTAACAATAAATTAGAAATATTATTGTGATCAATCAATATTATGATGTGTGACATTCAAACGACAGAATGGAAAAGTGGAGCTTTGGCGTAATATACCTGAGA
The DNA here is from genome assembly GCF_021218885.2 of Marmota monax. NCBI lineage: Eukaryota > Metazoa > Chordata > Mammalia > Rodentia > Sciuridae > Marmota > Marmota monax. Next base: position 11,919,492 of record NW_026692201.1, on the reverse strand, counting down.
ATTTAAAGCTCAATTATCTGCCTACTGAGTTCTTAAAAATAGATAAAACTTTCACAAAGTAAAGTAGACCTGTATAAAAGTTTAAGATAGAAATGAAATTAAAATGTTATTAAGATGTTCAATTTTATTAAAATGTATAATATTTTAAAGTCTTTCTTGTTAAATTAAGGGGTACTATTACATTGTTTATCTACCCATTTTTTGTTGTTGTTGTTTCTTAATCAGTGCTTTTGTTTTTACCCAGAAACATCAAGCTTCAATTAACTCACTGAATATCTTAATCGAGAACTCATAAAATCTTTACTATTCTAAAGAAAGACAACCTAAAGAAATGTTAATTACTAATGTATTGATGGATAGGCTCAAACACAAATACATATTGATTTATGAACTTCACTTCTTAATTGTGCCTTTTTTCTATTTGCCATTGTGGATTTTTTTCTCTATGATCATTCTACACTATTGTATTTATTTGATAAACAAACTATATTTTGATTTTATCACTACCTCTAAAAGGAAAGGCATAATCGTCCCTCCTTTCTCTTTTGTCTTGCATAAAATACAAAATTACAGTTAGAACTGTAATTCACTTGTTCCTTTACCTAAAAAATAAACAGTGCTAGTATTATATTTTGTGTTTTAACCATAATTAATTATGTATCAAACACATATTTTTCAATTCCAGAATATCACTGGTGATTACATAGGAAAACTGACAATTTTAATGATCTCAGTGCAGAAACCTATTTAATTCTCTTATTATGAATGCTAAACTGAGTTGGGCTACTGACTATGACATATACAATCATTGACTATAAAACACACATACAGAGAATTCCAATAACTTATCATTTGCTTATGACCACTACTAGTTTTAACAAGGTTGAGTGTAAGTCAAGACAAAAATTATTCACCTGGAAAAGGAAGAAATATAGCCCACATATCTTGCACCATTAGGCAATCAATAAATATGTCATGAGAGGATGAGTTCAGAAATTAGGATTGGCAAATTTAACATGAATTAAATAAGAGATTTTTCAGGGGTTCATTACAGAGGCAGATATGTCTCTCCTACAATCTTTAAGAAAATGTTTTATGTAACTTAATTTAAATTTTAGCATTGTTATTTATGTGCAAAGTATAAAGAATCAAATGTTTATGTAATCAAATGTTTATGTAATCCTTTATATCTTGAATATTTGAGTATTTTCTTTGATGACTCTCTTTTAGTAAAATGTATTTTTATAATTTTCTTTAAAAGGATACATACAAGATACATTTTGAGACCTAAAAAGTTCAGAAATTATCTCTATCTAGATGCACATTTATTGAAAGTTTATCTGGGTATTAGATTCTAAGTGGGAAAACCATTTCTCCTCAGATTTTTGGAGGATTTTATTTTCATTTGTCTTAAATTTAAATGTTAGCTGTAAGAAATATACCTGTCTTTTTATTCTTGGCTCTTTTGTAGAAAACCCTGTGATTTTTTTATAAGTTAATAGGATAATTCTTTTTGTTCCAAATAATATAAATGTCACGATGAGATGTTGTGTTATGAGTTAACTTCTTTCACTTCTTTCAATCTTTTAGGCATTGGTGAGTTTTAATAATTTAACAAGAACTCTCCCAAAGATTTGGGAATTTTCTTAAACTTTTCTTTGATGATTTACTAATTTCCTTTTTTTCTTCTTCTCTTACTACAATTTTTAAAATTCAGATATCAGGCCACTGGAGTAGACCTTGAATATCTTGAACTTTTTAATGCTTTTACTGATATATATTTTATTTTACTTTCTAGGAGATTTTTAACCAAAAGTTTGTTTCATTAACCTCTTTTTTAAAAATCACATTTAATTTATTTCTTTTTGGTTATTGTTGTTTAATTCAAGTTCTTTTTATATAGTATCTATGGCTGAAATAAGAAATCTTTTAGAGATTTTGTCTAGTTCTTTTTTTGTGGGGGTGGGGTGGTACCAGGGATTGAACTCAAGGGCACTCAACCACTGAGCCACATCCCCAGCCCTATTTTGTATTTTATTTAGAGGCAGGATCTCACTGAGTTGCTTAGTGCCTTGCTGTTGCTGAGGCTGGCTTTGAACTCGAGATCCTCCTGTTTCAGCCTCCAGAGCTGCTGAGATTATAAACCTGGGCCGGGCTTTTGTCTGTTTCTTAACATATGCTAATACTCTCTGTCTCTGCCTATCATGTGAATTTTCCATGTGTACTGCAATCTTTTGGGAGCTCTTAGTGAAATACTTAAGAATGTGCTACTCTAAAACTTACTAAAATTTCTAGGCATTTGATTGTGGTTTAGCAACATAGAATTCATTGTAGAGTGATCTAACTTCCATTTAATTTGAGAAATACATGTTTTTATGTTTATACACTTTATTTTAATCTGGTATGATTCCCCAATGAACACTTTTCTAGTATCTTTCCTAGAGACAGATAATGCTAAATGCCAGGATTTAGGGAGAGGATGGAATGAATCTAGAATATCCTAATATTCAACAAATGAACTTTCACCATGTTTTTGACATGATATATTTACTATTAACTATGTGTGATGACCCATGAGGAAATATATTTCTATTTTATTCTTTCCAGAGGGAAACCTTTTAACCTGTGAGAATTCATAGAATGAATATTTGGAGTTCTCTCAAAAATTTAGTGATTTTTTATTTATGTGATTCAGAAAAAATCACTAGCTCAAAGTCACATCCATAGATTTTCCTAGAAATGGTGGATTAGCCAAGATTCTCTGAAGAAATAAAGATGACAATGTGTAATGTGTGTGTGTATGTGTGTGTAAAGAGAGAGAGAGTGTGTGTGTGTGTGTGTGTTATTTCATTGGTTCAAAATGTACAGGATAGGTCCGCATACTGAGAACAGAACAAAGAGATGCTGTTCAAGTCTAAAACTAGTTTTCCAGAAGAATTCCTTCTTGCTTAAGGGAGATCAATATTTGTTTTATAAAGACCTCCAGCTGACTGGATAAGACCCATTCATATTATGAAGTGCAATATGTTTTATTCAAAATCCGCTGTTTTGAATGTTTCTCTCATCCTAAATAAATACTGTCACAGAATACACTCCCAATGATATTTGATTAAATAATTGGGCACCACAACACAACTAACTTGACAAAATTAACCTTTCTAAATACTTATCTTTTTAAATTTATATATAGGTACTTTGTCGTCAGCCTTCTCCCAGCCCATAATATTGATCATTCTTGTACCCTTTTTCCAGTTTAAAGGATTAACTTGATATGACTTAAGTGTTTATAGCAATCTTAACAAAGCTGATGAAACCAAACAATTTGATGTTTACTCTGAAGCTTTGTTTTTCTCGGAGCATTCTGAATTTGGTCTTATTCCAGAGACTATGTTTTACTGGGTGCACGATTGATTTGGTAAAAAAACAGCTCACTTTTCCTAATCATGCCAGTCTAAAACTCAGGTTCCCTCTTAATTCACTTTTAATTCTACTTATAAACTTAATTTCCCTTTCCTAATTGTGATGTATTAACTAGAAATGCTAAACTTATACTTTCAACATTTTGATTAGAAATGCCTTCCTGTTTCTCTAAAATTTATTAGATATAACTTATGAATTTCATTATATCACAAAAATAACTTTATAGAATAATTCACTATTATATAATAGGATTTATTGTTTTACCAGTTTTCATAACAGTTTCCTAAAAATTTTACAAGGCACCTATAACTATTTAATTGACCACCTGGACCCATAATCCCTTTTGATATTAGCCCAATTTTATGTGCTAATTCCTTTGCTATTAGTCATTCCTGTGCCTATTATAATGTTTCCAATTTCTGCTGTATCAAATTACTGCAAATTTACTGCCTTAAAACACCCAAAATATATTTCTTGGAGTCCTGAAGGTCAGAAATCTAAAATGGGTGTCTCTGGGCTAAGATCAAGGTGTTGTTAGGGAGGGAGGAATTCCTTCTGGAGGCTCTTGAGGAAAATCTGTTTCTTTTCCTTTCCCATTCTTTGGCTCATGTCTGCCTTCCTACATTTTAAGATCCAGCAACAGCAGGCAGATTCCTTCACAAGCTGCCATCTCACTGGTTCTCTATAATAAAATATTCCTCTTTTTTTAAGTACCCTGTGTTTATATTGGGCCATCCAGATAATCCAGGATAATATCCCTATGTTAAGGTTAACTGATTAGTAATATAAATTTCACCTGCCAACCTTAATTCCCACATTCTGTGTAATGAGACATAATCACAGTGTCCTAGAACTTGGATGTGGGCATGTTTGGAGGACCATTATGTTGTTCTTATACTGAGTAATAAGCAACTATAAAATAGCATAAGTTTAAAACAATACATATTCTTTCTAGCTCCCAAATATAGTGATTGGCTTCGGTTCAGCTAATGTAGGCTGGGTCTTTTGATCTGGGCCTAAGCTTCAGTTCTAGTTGAGACTTGCTTTAGGAGATATTAGGGATATTTCTCCATCACAGCTTTTAACAATCTCTTCTTTAAAGACAAAGTGATAGAGCTAAGTCAACATCTTTGGGATAGAACAATAGAATCCATTGAAGGTATGAGAAGAAGCATTGAATATTTTCTAAAGAGAAAAAAAAAATCTAAACTGTCTTACTTAGCACGTAACAAACCAAGAATTCCGAAAAGTAAGATGCAAAACCTGTTCACTTTTTTCTCAGCAAGAGAAACAATAAGAGAGGTAAATAGGGAACCTACATCCTGGGAACAAATCTTTACTCCTCACACTTCAGATAGAGCCCTAATATCCAGAATATACAAAGAACTCAAAAAATTAAACAACAAGATAACAAACAACCCTATCAACAAATGGGCCAAGGACCTGAACAGACACTTCTCAGAGGAGGACATACAATCTATCAATAAGTACATGAAAAAATGCTCACCATCTCTAGCAGTCAGAGAAATGCAAATCAAAACCACCCTAAGATACCATCTCACTCCAGTAAGATTGGCAGCCATTATGAAGTCAAGCAACAATAAGTGCTGGCGAGGATGTGGGGAAAAGGGTACACTTGTACATTGGGAACTGCAAACTGGTGCGGCCAATATGGAAAGCAGTATGGAGATTCCTAGGAAAGCTGGGAATGGAACCACCATTTGACCCAGCTATCGCCCTTCTCGGTCTATTCCCTGAGGACCTTAAAAGAGCATACTATAGGGATACTGCCACATCAATGATCATGGCAGCACAATTCACAATAGCTAGACTTTGGAATCAACCTAGATGCCCTTCAATAGATGACTGGATTAAAAAACTGTGGCATTTATACACAATGGAGTATTACGCAGCACTAAAAAATGACAAAATCATGGATTTTTCAGGGAAATGGATGGCATTAGAGCAGATTATGCTAAGTGAAGCTAGCCAATCCTTAAAAAACAAATGCCAAATGTCTTCTTTGATATAAAGAGAGCAACTAAGATCAGAACAGGGAAGAAGAGCATGAGGAAAAGATTAACATTAAACAGAGACGAGTGCGGGGAGAGAAAGGGAGAGAGAAGGGAAACTATGGAAATGGAAGGAGACCCTCATTGTTACACAAAATTACACATAAGAGTTTGTGAGGGGAAAGGGGAAAAAAAAGGAGAGAATTAAACAACAGCAGATGGGGTAGAGAGGGAAGATGAGAGGGAAGGGGAGGGGGGATAGTAGGGGTTAGGAAAGGTAGCAGAATACAACAGTCATTAATATGGTATTATGTAAAAATGTGGATGTGTAACCGATGTGATTCTGCAACTTGTATTTGGGGTAAAAAATGGGAGTTCATAACCCACTTGAATCAAATGTATGGAAGATGATATATCATGAGCTTTGTAATGTTTTAAACAACCAATTAAAAAAAAAAACCTGTTCACTTCCATAAATATAAATGTTACTCAACTCCATATTGGCTGTTTTCAATCTCTGTTTACTCTCAGGTGAGAAATGTTTTAGGTAAATAACAAAGCTAAAAATACCTTAAAATATTAGTTATTGAATATCTTACCAATTACAAAACCACTTTAAATCTCTTTAAAAATATGATAAGATCTATGGTAAAGTGGTAATACTCCTGATAAAATTTTCTTATTTTTAGAAATATTATAGAATTGTGTTTATTTGTGGTGATAGTCTCTCAAATAAATGCTTATACAGAAGTTTATTTCAGAGACTATCACCACAAATAAATACTTTTGTCTCTGAAATACTTCAAATCAAGTCAAAGTTATCCATACTACATGCTTATTTTTGCAATCCATTTCACTGAGTTAGACCATCAACTTATTCTGCGATGACCTATTTTAAACCATCTCTTAAGTCTTTAATCATTCTAACCATTTTATTTCTGCACAAAAAAGTACAAAATTACAGAGAAAATAGGTCTGTCTAAAATAAATACATTTTGAAGCTAAAGTTTATAATTCGATTTTTTTTTCTCAAAAGATTTTACCCTCACTGGACTTCTGAGTTGAGTTATTTGATTCTTTTACATGTTGAAAGTTAATAGTTTATAATTTTCAGTCAGGCAGTATTTGAGTTATTTACCTATCTTCCTGCTCAATGATACAGAAAAATCCAGGATAAATTATAGTTTCTGCTGTCTTCACAGAATTTAAATAAACATTTGATAACACAGTCAGGCTTTTGAGGGGGTAAAACACTTTGAAGACAAATTTTATTTGGCATAACCAACCTACAATTTAGAAAATGATTTGAAACTTTTAAATTTGATTGATTTTTTACCTTATTTGCTACTAAGCAAGCACAAGCTTCTGTTCTGGTACTTTTTTGCATTTTTAAAAGTTTGAAACAATCCCAAACTTAGAAGACATATGAACTCAGTACAAACAAAACAGACATTTCATTGTAAGTATTCTGTCCCTAGCAGGGAAATCCTTATTACCTGGCTTGGACTTTGATTCCCCTATGAGGTTTCTGCACAGGAAAGTGTACCTGCTCTGTCCATCTGATCTCTTTAGGAAACAATCTCTCGGGAAAAGAAGAGAAAGGAATGGCTACACTTAAACTTCCAGATTTCTTTGGTAGTCAGGTTGGCTAGTGGCACATACCTTGTGATCAGATACAGCTTTATACTGAGGAATCATGGAAAGTATTACTCCAGAAAATGGCAATTTAAAATACCTTTGTTTGTTTAATGTATCCAAATCACCTGAGTTTTTCTTAGAAATGCTATATCTCACAACCAACAAAACTAATCATGTAAGAACATGACTCACATCCACCACTGGACTACTATGTATTTTTATATCATTAAAACAGTTAACAACATCAATATCTTAGATATTTGGAAATAATCTGAATGCATAAATTTTATTCAATAAGCAGAGACATTTTAAATGCATACTTCACTTAATCTATATCCAAACATTGAAAAATATTTTCATGCATTTTTCTTCAATCATTAATTATATTTAATAATGATATTTTCATTACCATTGTCCTTTTTGATTTATTTTAACTTTCCATTTTACTGGCTAACTTATTTAAATAACAAATATGAAAAAGTGATAGATCTCAAGCCAAAATGAATACATAAGAAAACAAAGATAGCCTATACTAAAAATAAAAATATTTCTGTTTAATTTCTGGAAAAAAATGATCTGTTCCTCTAAAATCAGGGGCAAGAAATAACCATGCCATTAGTACTAAGTGCATTTTCTACAAGGAAACCACAAAGTACTTTGGCAAATCAATATGTTCTGCAAAAAATATTTTAAAACCTATCCCGAGGGGAAATTGTTTTCAAAGTCAAAGCATATTGGTAGATAATGGGCCCTAGAAAGTTTCTTCTTTCTTTCTATTCAGGATGGCTCTGTGTTCTCCCAGCCCAGAGGCAAAAGGAGTTAGATGCAGGGACTGTCAAGAGAGGAATAACAGCTCAGTAATCCTGAGACAGGTAGCAGGACCCTGGAAATCACCATAATAGTGCAAAAAAATACTTGTTTTATCTCTAATCTATTCCAGAATCTTATGAGGACTTTTTTTTTCCCCACTGTGATCCAAGTGTTATAATTCAGAAGTAATTTTTGCCCATTTCCTAACAAATTTCCTCCAATAATATACTTGTATGTCAGAATTTTGACAAACATGAGTATATATATTTTGAAAATCATTTTTCTCTCAAAGCCTTTCACTCAAAGGCCATCATGTAATACATTTCACTTTGCCTCGACAAATCGTGCACATCAACATTTTTGTTGTTGTTGCTTTTATGTTATACGAAAGACCTAAATAGGGACAGACCACTTAACTTCAGACTCATATAGCTAGTAAGAATCTGGATTATAAATATTTATAATTAATCCATATTCTCTGATCATTCATTCAACAGGCCAACATTTATTGAATAACTGCCTTCTGCCATACAATCACAAAATGTTGGTCGGGTGAACACAGAGATAAATGAGATTGCCTGTGGGCCTTAGAGATATTCAAAGTCTAATGGGTGCCTCCATGGAGCAGCCTTCAAAATATTTGGAAAATTGAAAGTGAAAGTCATTCTATCATCTTGTGTTAATAGCCACAAGAAGAGAACATTTACTTTAGAAAGAAGTAAACTGTGAGATTCAATGTACCTATAAAATATTGATTAAATATTAATATGTTTCTATGACACATTGAAAACAAGTAGAAGTTGGATATCCCATATTAAATCATCTAAGGACCTAGAATCTTCACAAAGAGAGGTTATAAATTCTATCAATGTGGTGTCCTCTGCTTTAACCTAAGTAGTTACATTCTATTTATCCAAAAATTAGATAATTAATCTGATGTATGATGATTGAAATCTTGATTCATTCTAAGAGTCTTCTGTTTCCTTAATTGAGAAGATTCTGAAATAAATGTTTTCACAGGATAATTGCCTTAACTTTGCTCTTTACTGTTCCTTTGTGGACATTCTACACAATGGTGTGAGATAATGGTATGCTTCATTATATGTTTTATTCATTCAAAAATACTGACTAAATATATACTTTCAATAAGTAATAAAACTGTTCACATTCCATTTGGCTGATGGATAGCCTCTTTTTCACTTTTGTTATTGTGTATCTCAATACAGTTACATGTTTATAGTGTCATTTTAAAAATCAATAAATTTTGAGTTGATTTTCAACCACTATAACTTCTTGTGCCCTATTATATGATCTAGTACAAAATGAGTATGGAAATGTATTGGTTGTCTATTGCTCTGTAACAAACCATTCCAAATTTTAGAGTTTTAAAAAATAATTTAGTACTTCAGATAATTCTGAGGGTCATTTGGATATTTCTACTGCTGATTTTGCCTGGGCTCATTCATGTGGCTGCATTGAGCAAGAGGCTGGCTGGGCTCCATGACACAAATGTTCTCAGCCCCATCCATGTCTGGAAGTGAGTGCCACCATTCAGCTAGGATATTTTGATTTTCCTTCCTTCCAGTAGGCTTGACTGGCCTTCTTTCAAAGAGAGACTTCAGATACTGAGGCAAGAGAATCACATGTTCAAGGCAAGCCTGAGCAGTTTAGTGAGACCCTGCCTCAAAATAAAAAATATAAAGGGCTGGGAATATAACTCCATTGCAAAGTACCTTCCCTACCGGGTTCAATCCCAGTAATGCAAAAATAAAATAATATAAAATAAAATAAATAATTTAAAGCAAATCAATTTGTACTAATCCACTAATCCCTTAACAGACTTCTTCCCACACTTCTACTATGAAGAGTCCCAAAACTCCAAGGTCTGTTGCAGCCTAGGCTCCAAACTCACCCAACATCATATTGGGAAGATAGTATTAAAGAAAGGAAGAATCAGGACCATTCAGGTACAAGGAAATGGAGAAAAAAAGCCCCTTCCATGATGGGTGTAGCATCAACATTGCAAAGAAACCTGAATCCAGCAAGTCTATTCTTTGGAAAACATTTATTAAAGCATATCATGACATTAAAAAATAATATAATTCCAAAATATACTCTACTGTCATATATATAAACAAATATAAAATATAATTCCAGATATGAGTATAACTTTTTAAACAAATAAAGCCACAGATTCATACAATTTGAATATATACTTTGGACAAGTGAAATTATAGGTTTAATGGATATATATCAAAATAAGAAGTCTTTTTGTCAGAGATTGCTTGTGTCAGTTATAACATTGACACCCAATTATTTTTTAGAAAAGGTCATAATAGAGTCCAGAATCCTAAAGCTCCATTATGTCAGAGAGGTGGTTGTTTTGCTATTATAGTTGTTGTTCACTTTGTTTTACTGTTTTATTTTTAAACCATCATACCCACAGCACCAATCAACCTGACAATTAGAATGTATTGAATTGATAGAAAAATACAGTCAGCTTTTATCTTGGTTTGTATGTTCTCCGTTAGTGTCATAAATATATCAGCTTTTTTTGTTTGCTGTGACTTTTTTTTCCCTTTTTGTTTGTTTTAATGTTTGTTGCTAGCTTGTATTTGCACTTGAAGGTTGAACTCACAGTTTTATAAATAGAAGATACTAAACCAGGGAATTTAGTCATCTTGGTTTAAACATTTGAAGCAGCCAAGTATGGTGGTGCACACATGTAATCTCAGTGACTCCAGAGACTGAGGCAAAATAATTGCAAGTTCAAGGTTAGCTTGGGCAACATAGCAAGACCCTGATGCAAAACAAAAAAAGGGCCAGAGATACAGCTCTGTGGTAAAGTATTCCTCTAGGTTCAAACCTTGGTAATGCAAAAGCAACAACAACAAACCCACCTTTGAAGGAATCCCTTAAGATGTTTCCCCTGTGGGGAAGGTGTGTGTCCCTAATTTTCTTAAAAAAATCACTTCTGACTTCTTATCCCTTTTATGTAAAAGGAGAAACAAAAGATATGTAAAGAATTTAACAAAGGGCACGTGTTAATTTAATCATTATTGTATTCATAACTTTTACTACTTTAAAAATGAATTTCATTGGTTTTTCCTTGGAAATAATATAATTAAATAAAAACATCTTGCAATTGTGCTTCATTATATTTCACCTTCTATAATTTAGTCTTGTCGATGGAGAACTTTTCATAATTTTTCAATTGGAAAACACTTGTGTGTTCATAATATATTTGTGAATTCAACCCCAAAAGATATACATAAAGAAATGCATTGAGTTTAATATTGGCATTACACCTGCAGGAGAATAACCTAAGAAATTAATTATAATCTTATAATTGCTTTAATTGATTCAATTTTAAACATACCTATTATTTTAATTTTAACACAATATGAAATTAAATGTCTATAAGGATCATAGCTTTAAAGATCACTGCATGTGCAAACATAAAGCTACTTAATTTCTTTCCAGACCTAAATCAATAGTTGAATTTTAAAATATATGTTTAAAAAGCATTATATTTTGATTTGGGGAATTACTTGTAAACTCATAGTAAAGATTTCAAGCTTCTCATCTAAGTAACATTAGTGCTATATTTTGTTATGTTTTCTTTGGAATAATCTAAATGTGGAAAATGTTTATATTTTAGGGAAGTGCTGGGCATGTTTAAATCTTGTCACGAAGATCCATGTGACAAAGATTTCATCATTTCCATAACATTTTTGGACAGCTGAACATAATAAAAGATTCATTTTGCTGTCTGAAATCAATTCCTCATAACTTCTACTCAGTACTTCCCATGTAAGCACTGCCTGAAATCATCTATTCACAATGGAAACCACAGATCTCACCATCCCATCAGGCTTCTCCACCTTTTCTAAGTGAAAGGATTGCCCTTGAGTTATTTGGTTGGCTTTTGCAAACCCAAATAATGGAAACTGACTCACATTCCTAAACTGCTGGAAGAGCCTCTTGCTCTTGGCATCATACTTTCAAGGTCTCTGATTACAATGGAATGTGCTGGCCTCTGTAGTGAAGGTAAGAGACTGCTAACCTCTTACAGATCAAGAGGAAATCTTAAAATAGATTCCTCTCAAGGAATAGTGTACCAATAAGTATTATCAGATATTAATTAACAATGGTTAAAAAAATCTCTAGAAGTAGAATGTTACTATTATGCATATTTTAAAATAAGACAGGGAAATATATATTTTAGATAAACCACCCTAAATGAATTAAAATTTTTAAAAAATCACCTTCTTTAAATGATTATGTCTTTTTTTCTTTTTTTATCATTTTTTTTTTTTTTTTAGGACTGGGGAATCAAACCCAGGTCTTTGCATAAGCTTGGCAAGCACAATATCACTCAGCTACATCCCCAGCCTTAAAGATTATGAAATCTAATGAAATAATTGCCCACATAAACACCTTCTTAGACTGAAATTTTTCAAATATACATTTTGGAAATTTAGACAATATGATTGACAAGATTCCTTTGTCATATGTCTCTTAAATTTGTCTACTTTATCTTCTCATTCTAATAAAAAATATCAGCTTCTTTAAATAAAATATAGGAAATGATTAAGTACAGTGAATAGGCAATTACGAATAAATATGTTGTACCCTAAACACAATTTCTTAGTGGGCCATCTAAAATAGACTACCAAAGGAAATCATTTTATCAGGTATTGAATATTTTCCTGAGCAAGATAGTTTAATAAAACTGAAAATGATTCAGTAGGACTAGTATATACTAGACACTTAATGCGTGTTATCTCCAAAATTAAAAGTTCTCACAATAATTTTATGGAGGCCTTATTTAAACACTTAAAAGAACAGAAAGGTTGGTGAACACTTCTAATCCCAATGACATTGGAGGCTGAGGCAGGAGGACAGCAAGTCTAGGCTAGCCTCCGCAACTTTGCAAAGCCCTAAGCAAATCAGCAAGACAGTGTCTCACAATAAATAAGAAAAGGCTCAAGATGTGGCTCAGTGGTAAAGCAAACCTGGGTTCAATCCCCAGTCCCAAATAAATAAACTAAAGAAAGAAATAACAAGGAGGAAAGTGAAGTTCAGAGAGCTTAATAACATTTCCAAAGTTACATGGGAAAATGTGAGAATGATAGTTTATTTGACTCAAAGTCTACACCCATTCCTTGATACCACAAGCCAAATCAATTTTCCAGACCCATAGGGAGAAAAATCCAATGAGTACAAGGATAATTTGTGGTTGCTTTAGCAGTGCAGCCTAACAGCAAAAGCAAGAATCTGTGAGTCAGGCAATCTGGTCTTGACTTTTTCCTCAATAACTAGAAATTTGAGTGAGTCATTTTGCATCATCATGTTCAGTTTGTCATATTTATAAAACACAAGTTTTAAGCTAGGGGATCTTTAAAACCCATTCAGATTTCAAGTTCTCTGATTTTTTCACACACCTTTAAGTTATATTTTCCTTTTAAATCAAAAATTGTCTGGGTTTAGATAGTTGTAGTTTAAAAAAAAATTAGTTGTAGATAGACACAACAACTTAATTTTATTCATTTATTTTTCTTTATGTGGTGCTGAGAATTGAACCCAGTGTCTCACACATGAGGGGCAAGCTCTCTGCCACTGAGCCACTAACCCAGCCCATATACTTATTTTTTTTAATCACTTATACATATTTGAAACCATAGTAAGTTTTATCTGAAAGATACTAACAATATCTTGAATAAACCTTTCAAAGTCTTCTTATGCTGATATCAAATGTTATATTTCAAAATGAGTGATGTGTGACTGAAGGCCTTCTGATGCTTGTAATTCTCTTCTTATTTGTAAACTGTAAGGTCCTTGGTCCATGCATTCAGTTGAATGTCTAAAGCCCAATATAGCAGTGCTCCATTTAATATATTTTATGTAATTCAGTCATTTGTTCATTGGAAAAAAAAAACTAATATTTTTAGATGAAATTGAAAAATAAAAACTATTCAACCTGTTCTGTTACCAATTTATTTTTGTTACTGAAATTGCCTTATCCTTTGTGAATTAAAAGTGAGAATATTTTCCAGCCAATTTTCCTATCGTTATTCATTTTAAGTCATATGTTTTTATTTCTTAAAAAAATATATATAGTTAAGCAAAAAGAAAAGTTGCCTTTAACTAATAATACAAATGAGACCAATGTTTTAATCTTTTGGTATAGATTCTTCTAAACTTTCTCTAAGAATTTACTTACATAAATATGATCATAATATAAAAAATTTTAACCTGAATTATTTTGTGCACTATTTTACATAAGTTAAATCATAATGACTGATGCTTCCAAAGTATTTGATTATGTGGGTAATTTAATTCTTTAATATTCATCTTTCAGTGGTTTTCCCATTTTTTACTTTATTACCAATGTGCAACAAATATGGGCATATCCATCTCTCCTTAATCAATTTTTCCCTTAGGATAAATTACAAAATGCAAATTTGTAGGTGAAATATGAAACACTTTTAAATGTTTCAATTTACTATTCAATTTGTCCTCAATTTTTTTTAACATTTCACATTTGGACTTATTTCCCAATACTCCCTTAACACTGAAATTCTCTTCTTTAAATAATATTTAAACATTTTAACATTTTGTTAACATTTGATCCATAGGCTTATATAAGCTATATCATTACATAAATTTTAAGTGCTAAAGATGAAGCCCCACAATCACCAATTGATACTAATCTTAAAATGAAAACATGAAAAGAAAATGGGTCTTTGATCCTCTAAAACCCATTTTCTTTCTTTGATTTTCCTTTCAGGAGTGGCCCACCCCACTTTCAGTCCACTGGCTTTCAGAGATACATCTGGCTTAAGAGTGTGCTTTATTCCATTTTCCGTCAGGACAGACTACTTCAGAGATGGGCATTCTCCTCCATCTGAAACATTGAATCAGGACTTTTTCCAAAATAATGGAAGAAGACATGTTGTTTGAATACACTGAAGCCGAGAGTGAGTAAAGGCTAAAACTTCTGCAGTCTTCTTTCCACCACAGAGGCTTGTTTTTCTAAGGACAGCCAGCTGAGACACAGAACCAAGACATGAAGAAAAGTCCCTGTTTGCAATTAAGTTAGATTCTCTGAATCCAGCCACATCAGGGGTGTAAACTATCTCTGGATTTAAGCATAGAAACAACAACTTTCCATTCAAGATGACCTTTTCATTATTTGCAATTAAAGAAATCAATGTTAGCTGGTGTGTCTTCAAAAAATTATTGAAGCTTCAATAACCTAGTTGTCACTGCATCTTTTCAGTAAATAGATTCATTTCTGAGTGTTTCAGAATTTGGGGCTTCCTTCTATTGCTTTCAATATATGCTCAACGCCTCTAAGTATATTTAGACACACATTGTATGTCATTCACTGCTCTCCCTCCTCTCTGATCTGTGGACACCAGGACAGTCACATGTTATCCCTGATATAAAGAGGTGAACTAATAAGTAACAAAATAACAACAGAATTCTCAGTAATTATTGTTGAACTGTATATCATTAAATTATCCTAATGGTCTTTAAATCTTAAAGTCCCTATACCCCCACACAGCTTTTGAAAACCTTAAATGTTAAAGTCCCTATACCCCCACACAGCTTTTGTTTTGTTTTGTTTTGTTCTGAGTTGCTCAGGAACTTGCTAAGGTTGTAGAGGCTGGGTTTGAAGTCTTCCTGCCTCAACCTCCGGAGTCACTGGGATTACAGGCGTGTGCCACCTTGCCCTGCTAAAAGCCAAGTTTTGATTCCTCTATTACCTATGTTTTTTCTGTAGAGTCTTGAGTTTAACAAAAGAGGAACTCAATTTTAAAAATGTGTCAATGGATTGGAAATAAGAATTTATTGACAAAAACCTTTTCATAGGATATCTGTCGGCTCTATAATCCCACAAAATCCATATAAAAGATGAGATAAACAAACTGTAAAACTCCACAGGCAACATAGACTGTAATATCCCAAAGATTAGCAAAATCATGTGCCTTACAAATCACACATAACAAAAACTAGAAAATAGAATTAATCAGACCAGTATGCTAGCCCAGTTCTACTTGCAGTATGTTTGTTTATTCACACATCTTCTAATTTCAAAAGTGTATTGCTTTTCCTTGTGCTTAAAAATAGAAAAAAACAAATTATTTTATTATAACCCTTGGTGTACACATTAACCAAATAAGTAATCCACACAGATAATTTGCATAATATTTTACTGTCTTAAAGAGTTTCATTTATGAAACTGAAAAAAAAATTAGGTAGAGATGAAGCCTTTATTATAGGAATAGAGGGATTTTTACAACATGGAAAGCAAGACTTAGATTATCACCTGATTCATCAAGATTGAGTTAAAAATTATCAGAAAACTCATGGACTCATCAAGACTTATAGTAATGCTATGAATTTGAAACTAGAGTCAAATGAATATAAAAAATCTGAATAGCAAGCAGTTTATGTGAACGAAAATAGTTTTCTATTATATGAGTGTGGTATATTATTTTGTCACTTACATGCTGAGCATCAGTATATTATGTTTTTAAATATAATGGCTTTATAATTGCACAACAAATTTCAACAAGCAATACATGTAGTATATGCAATTTTTCAAAGAAAAATGACCACATTAAATTCCAAAGTACTCTTAATGGTATGCTTTAGTGATAACCTTTGCTAATATTTTGATAGAAACCTTAAAAAAATGTTTCCTATGTATCTATGAACCAATTTTAGCAAAAATTACATCATATTGTATTTGCTTTTAAAAGTTCCTTTTATTGTTTTCTGGATCATGGCTCTTTTTCTTTTATCAATGACTATTTTCCAAAATATAAAATTAAGTGTTATATGTATTCCATTTGGGGGAGTACTTTACTTTTACTCCCACAATTATATTTAGCAAACAACATTTATATATTATCAGCCTTTTAACATTTCTTAATTTTTATAAACAAATTGTTGATGAATAAAAGAACAAAATGTCCATCTGTCTGTGTTAAGACTTGCATTTGTTTACCACTGTTTGGATGGTTTAGATGATGCTCACATAATCTGGCATCATTCTATAACTTCTTCTACTTTTTCTTTCCAAATGTTTATAGTTTACCAATTACTGAGCAATGGATTGATTTATTGAGGAAAGACAGGCAGAGCAATTTTATAGGCTTATCACAGTTTTCAGTAGAGACAGATTTACCTTGATGTCAAATGAAGCTCAAGTTCCCTGACCTCATTTGCAACAATTTTTACAAGGTCCTGGCAGGAATTTGCCAAAGGGTTTATCTGGTCAATGTTTTTGTAAAAATCAGAAAAATAAAGTTTTAAACACTGCCACTTTTTCTAGTCCAACTCTCTCTTTGTCATTCCTTTATGAGGGGTGACATTTGGTGGATCATGAGAATTTTAGGGATTTGACTATGAAAATATTGAGTAGGGGATATATTTATTTGGGTCTCAGAGACATATTTTTATATGGTTTGGATAACTTCTATCTAAATAACTGTTCACTATTGTGATACATCAAAGATTCCTTGAACGTTCCTCTACTTACTCTTCTGACTGACCCAGAGCAGGATAGTAGAATTTAGGGCTGGACTATAAAGAAATAACCAGCACCAACTGTGCATGGATTATAGAAGAAAAGTATGGTTTGAGAAATAGAAAACCAGAGGTCTAATCCATAGAACTTTCCTTGAAACCTTACTCCTTGTTTATAAAAGAGAGTTGGTAAGCCAAGCTAAGTAGTACACACCTATAATCCAGCTACTCAGGAGGCCTATGTAAGAGTATTACAAGTTCATGGCCAGCCTGGACAATTTAGTGAGACATGGTTTCAAAAGAAATAGAATGGGTTAATAGTATAGCTAAGAGTAAAATACTCTGGGTTTAATCTATAGTAATGAAACATAAATAAATGGATAGATAAATAAATACAAATTTGTGGCATTATTGACTAGGAACTGGAAACAAAGATGGTTAATTAAACTAATAAAAATTTTGATTAATCATGTTGAAGAAATGGTCAAGTCTCTTTTGTAGCAATTCCCTTCTTAAAAATTGCTTTTAAATGAAGAAGTGATCAAACAGAATATGTCCAAAAAAAATTCTCAATGGTTCCAGCTATTCAATAATTAATATATTTTGAAATCTTGATATATTTCTCAATTTTTTTTTTAATTTAAAAGTAATCTTGGCAACTTTCAATGAATGCTAACTTGTGTATCTAAGTTTTTACTTCTAGCTTTAAACTGTTTTTCACAGACAGGACCAGAACAATATAAAAAAGTGACAGTTACCACATTACTTGGATCTGTTCTTTGTACTCATTCATCAATATGAGCAAGGAAAACATGACACACTTAAAGACCACATATAATAACAAAGAACTTTGGTCCTTCTTCTTTGTTTTTATGTAAGACAGAATATTCTTCAGTACTAAAATACACAACTAAAGAAATTAGCAAAAAATTACTAATGAATAACTAATATTTTTCAGATAAGTGGGCATTGTCGGCTTCCTATGCAAGACAAGTGGCTTTCAGATTTGCTAGAGTCAAAAATGTGCAATGACATGACAAAATGATAGCTACCTATTAGTTTTACTAACAAGAAGAAAATGTCTCTCATACACATGCACACACACACACACACACACACAAAGGAGTTTTACTCAGCCATAAAGAAGAATGAAATTATGTTATTTGCAGGTAAATGGAACAAACTGGAGATTATTAAATAAAATAAGCTGGTCCCAGAAGGTCAAAGGGCAAAAGTTTTCTCTCATATGTAGAAACTAGAGAGAGAACAAAAGGATATCATAAAAATGAAAGGGGTAGAAGAAGGAGTAGAGGAAGGGGATTGGATCAAAGGAGGACATGGGAAAATAGTAGAGAATAAATTCAACCAAATTATGTTGTATCCCTGTACAAAGAATATACCACAATGAATCTCACGTTTATATATAATTATAGTGCACTAATTAAAGAAAAGTAATAGAAGAGAAATGAGTAAGGTATAACAAAGGATCGGAGGAGGGAGGAGAGGAGGGAAAGAAGACGTACCAGGGGATGAAATTTAGCAAACTGTATTATTTTCATGTATGAAGAACACAGCAGGATGAATCTCACTAGTGTGTATAATTATGATGCACCAATAAAAATTTATATAAGCCCTTTTAAAAGATTTTCTATAGAGAATTTATATAAAAAGCATATATAATGTATAATGTTATATGTAATAAAATGTTTATTTTAAAAATAATCTAAATTTTATACACTTGCAAGTATATCATTATGCAAAATACATTACAAGGATCAAAAAGTATAATGTAATAGTCTGAATTTTTTCATGTAATATATGCCTATGATGGCATAATAATTAAACACAAATGAAAAGACTGATAAATTATGAAATATTTAAAACTTCTATGCAACAAAGTTAAAAAATAAGAAAAAAACCTATGGGAATATTGAGACATATTTAAGAAAATATACCCCCACTACATTAAATTAACAGTGAATCTTGCCATCTCACCATTAAGTACATCCACAAGACACTGATTTAAAATAAAACTATAAATAAATAGCAGAAAGGTCAGTAGAATAGAGGGAAGGAAACAAGGGGTGTGGAAGATAGGGAAAAGAATGGGAAGCACTGGTGAGTGAATTAGAACAGTATATATTACATGCTTTTGTAATTAGTACATGGTATATTCTATTGTCATGAATAACTAAAAAGAACCAATCGAAATTCGATTAAAAAAGTAAAATATTTTATAAACTTATGCAACAAACAAAACCCAAATCTCACAATAAAAATGGGCATGGTAAGTAATTCACTTAAGATGAAAGTTACTAGTTAAAAAAATGTGGATGTTTAATCTCTAGCAATTAAAGAAGTGCAAACAAAACTACTCTAAGACTTCATCTCACTCCAGTCAGAAAGACAAACAATAATAAATGTTGGTGAGGATGTGGGGGAAATAGCACACTCATGCATTGCTGGTGGGACTGCAAATTGGTGCAGCCAATATGGAAAGCAGTATGGAAATTTCTTGGAAAATTAGGAATGGAACCATCATTTAACCTAGCTATCCCTCTCCTCCGTCTATACCCATAGGACTTAAAACAGCATACAATAGGGACACAGCCACATCAATATTTATAGCAGCACAAATCACAATAGCTAAACTGTGGAACCAACCTAGATGGCCTTCAGTAGATGAATGGATAAAGAAAACTTGGTATATGTACACAATGGAATATTACTCAGCATTAAATGAGAATAAAATCATGGCATTTGAAGGTAATTGGATGTAGTTGGAGAATATAATGCTAAATGAAGTAAGCCAATCCCCCCAAAACAAATGGCAAATGTTTTCTTTGATTTAAGGCTGCTGATTCAAAATGTGGTTAGGGGTGGGGGGCATTGGAGGATTAGATGAACTTTAGATAGGACAAAGGGAAAGGAGGGGAAGGGAGGGGGTATGAGGGTAGGAAAGTTGGTGGAATGCAATGGACATTATTATACAAATGGTGTGACTCTACTTTGTTGTGTACAACCAGAGATATGAAAAATTGTCCTCTATAAGTGTAATACGAATTGTAATGCATTCTGCAGTCATAGATAACAAATTAAAAGAAAATAAAATGCTTTTAATATAAGATATTCTACTTAGTATAAATATAATATTCAGAATTTTCCTTGGTATTATTATGAAATGTTTATTGAGTATTATGGACCATACAAAATTTATATGATCTAATTTATGATATTGAACTGGAATAGAAATTTTTAAGAAGCTCCTAAATGATATTTCATGCATTTATTTTGGGTTTTGGAATGAATCAAGGGGTTAATAACAAACATACTTTAAAATAAAACTTTTTTCCATAAAAAAAGAATGGAGATGTTTAAACTTACTGAAGTGGTAATACAAATTTCAATAATGAGATATTTTTAATTATCCTGTTTGTATAAGTTCAAAGGGTTTGCTAGTATCTAGTTTTATTTGGGAAAAAAATGGGTACTTTGCTATTCTGCTAGATGTATGACTTGATACAAATTTCATGGCAAATCTAGGGAAAGTCTATTAAATTATTTAAAACTCTGAAATGTATACATTTTCCACCTAGTGACCCTTCAAATAAGAATCTTTCCTACATAAATAATTGCTTTAATTGCTAGAGTTCATAATGACTTTTTGCCATTCTGTTTCTTATGGCATTATATATTATGGAGAGCTCATCAACAATAAAACATTTCAGACAATCCAAAACACAATCAATAAGAATTTGGATTATTATGTTGTATTTATTATACAAAATAAAGTTCTGAACCCTACATTGAACTGCCTCTGGTTGCAGTGGTGCATGCCTGTAATACCAGCTTCTCGAGCCGCTCGTGGAGGATAAGGCAAGAGGATTTCAAATCAAAGCCAGCCTCAGCAATAGCAAGATGCTAAGCGACTCAGTGAGACCCTGTCTCTAAAGAAAACACAAAATAGGGCTGGGGATATAGTTTAGTGCTCGAGTGCCCCTAAGTTCAATCCCTGGTACAAAAAAAATACAATGAACAATCAAGCATGCCCAGTGACTTAGGAGTCTGAGGCAAGAGAATTGCAGGTTTAAGGTCAGCCTGGACAACTTAGAGAGAGACTTTGTTTCAAAATTTAAAAAAAAAATGAATGAACAAATGAATGAATAAATAAATAAATGACAAAGAGCTGGGGACATAGTTTGGCATAACGTGCCAGCGGGTTCAATGCCCAGTAATGCCCCAAAATATAAAACAAAACAAACAAACAAAAACTGGCTGAATATGTAGCTTTCTTTCCTGCTTTGATTACTTTTAATTAATCATTGTAATAATTTTTCAAAGTAATTTTTCTTCATATTTATTGGTACATAGAAACTATACAAAATAGTAAGTTTCATTGTGAATTTTTCATTTTAATTAATAGTTTTGATAGTCACAGAGAAGACTTATCAGGATTGAACTTTGTTCTGGTTTGCAGAGAAAACTATGTTGTTCCTTTTGTCTGAAGCTAGTGTTGTAGTCTGTATTGAATATGAATAGATATGTAGTCCTAGAAGACCATAGTTTGGGGTATGTATGTGGAGAATGGGTATATATGCACATAGCTTTATTGAAGAATAAGAAGTTACTGGAACATGTAAGTTCTACAATAATGCTAATAAAGACAAATATATCATCATTTCATAGACTTTAAATTCAATAGCCTTAAAGGAAATGCTTTGTACAATACCCAAGACATAGTATATGGTAATGTTTTCCATAATGTATGAAATAGATGAATGATGGAATATCATATAATAATATTTTATTACTGATGAATTGGAGATTGAGTGTGAAGATTATAAGTTATTATAATAACATTACTAGAGAAGACTTACAGGAAGACTGTAAGTTACATGGAAACTCTATGGCATTTTACATAAGAAACTTGAGCATTTTTAGATTTTGATATCTGTGGGGATCCTGGAAGTAATCCTTCTCGATACTGAGGAATAACTAGTACAAAATGACAGAAACAGCTTGAAAAATAAAAAGCTTTAAGCCCATATCAGAGTATATATTCACATGTTCAACATCTCTAGATTGAATTCACTGTGGATCAAAATTATTCAGAAAAATAAATGCATCTGTATTGAACACGTATAGACTCAATTTCTTATTGTTCCCTAAATAATAGAGTAGAAAAACTATTAGAATAGCATTTTTATTGTACTTGGTATTATAAACAATTTAGAGATGACTTAAAGTGTACAGGAGGATACACATAAGTTATATGAAAATGGGATAGCATTTTATATAAGGAATTCAAGCATCTACAGATTGTGGTTTCTGTTGGGAGCCTGGAATCAATCCCTCAGGATCCTGAGGAATGACTGTAGCACAAAATGACAGAGGGTCTGGCAATGCTTACCATGGACTTAACTTCACAAGTAAGATAAAATTCACTGTCAGAATGACCAGAGAGACAGATTGATCACAAAGTTTAACTGCCAGAAGTGTTACGAGGTGATGTTCCAAATAGAAAAATTGGATATGGTGTTCAGACCATTTGGGTTGTTCTTATGTTTTTATATAGTAGCTCAAGTCAGTGTGAAAGCTGTGCCTTACTAATCCTATGGGACATGGCTATAGTACATTTTGACTATTCTGTTTGTTTGTTTAGAGAATCATACTTCACTTAACATATTGACAATGAAGTGAACTTAAAGAAAACGAATTATACTGAAATACCAACAATGTCTGTGCTTGCAAAAATTCATGAGACTGATTTTGAAGAACAAAGTACAATAGCAAAAAATAAGCCTTGAATATTTAGAACGCAAGTGAAAAGTAGTCATTACTTACAACTTCTAATTTTTTCAAGTTCTCTCATGATTGTAGGCATGTCAGAGAGACTAAGGTCTCTGCTTCTTGTAACATGTTTTGCAGATGTTTCCTCATTTCTGCTGTGTTCTACTTCAGGCTCTTCCTGGACCTGCCATTTCTTCTCCCCAGCTTGCCAACTTCTCCCATTCCAAGTACGCATTCTGAGTTCTGATCAGTCCCATGTCAGAAGCTATCCATCCAGATATCCTTTATTGGAGAGTGGCACATCTCTCTGTCTTTCCTGAGAAGACTTTAATGCATCCCCTCCCCCCACCATTCTTTTCTGCTTTGTGTGTTTTTAAAGAAGAGACAAAAAAAATCCACCTAGAAATTAATTTTCTTTATCAGATTTATTTTTAAAGAACATGTTCCAAATGGATAATATGTCTTCCTTCAAGCTCCGGATATTTGGGAGAAAACTGCTAGAGACACAGATAATCCTGCTATGGTATTCTTTTGTAAGTTGGTTACATCTGCACACCTCTACTATGGTAGTCTGGCTAGAACACGACTGACAGTTCATACAAATGAGTTATTTAGATTTCCATGGAAATTCTGGACCGTACAACTAGGAACTAAAATAAAGCAGCAAGACATAAATAGATATATGAGGAAAAAGTAAAAAATCATTTGCATATGTTTATTTGCAAGAAAAAAAAACACTCAGAATAACTGAAAAGATCCGAGAACTTTGGAAGAATAACAAGTTAGATACTATAGTTTTTTAATTTGTAAAAATCACTTAGAAAACAATGACAAAAAGTCACAATAGAAACAACCACATGATATTTTGAACAAATGTAAAGAGAATGTTTAATACTCAAAAAGAAAGACAAAGAGAGCTCCCTAAAATTTCATTAAAGTCCATTTAAGGTGCGCATATATTGAAAGACATATATCAGATAAAATCAAATAATTCTATGAATACAGAAGCTATTTTCATATTGATCTACACAATTAAAGTGAACCCATTGAACCCATCACATTTCAAAAAAAAAAAGTTCATCTATTAGAATAAGGATAAACATTGCCAAAGAAATAGCTTCTTCATGTAGTGGATATTAAATAAACTATGTATTCTTAAATATTAAACTATGTGACATTAGTAACAGGAAAGACAGAAGGAAAAATAGGAAAGTATGCAAAGTCTATTTTATATGAAAAAAAATAATATTTGAAAAATGTAAAATTTTAAATCAGGGGATTTACTAAGTATTTAATTAGGAAAAAAGGTAAATTAGATATGTCTGAAGAAGGATAGAAAACATGAAAGAACAATGAAATGTCTAAGAAGTGAAAAACTAAATAGAAATTATTTTAGAACATTTGCAGTTTATCAAACATATATGGAACGTCTACATCTACAAAGAAATTATGATAATATCTAATTTTCTTTTCACCCCATACTTTGGGCTGAATGGAAAGCTTGGCCACTGTCAGAAAAATTATCTTTAATTCATGAACTTACTTATTAAGGACGGACTGAGCTCAGAAAGTAGAAGCAACAGTAGTCTGGTCATTACTGCAAGCCATCTGTGAGTTGATGCTCATTGCTCCCATGAGAAGACCTCCTCAGCCAGAGTCCCAGCAACTGCCTGGGGCAGTAAGTTAAGCTCTCTGCTCTCCACCCCCTCCACAAGACCTAGTTTTAGGGCAAAGGTGCCATCTGAGACTACAAAAGGAGATCAGTATTAACAGGGATTTTACAGAACTAATTAGAAGCAAAATAGCTATCAGTCTCCCTCTCAGGAATGTAAGCTATTGAGAGAATTCAAAAGATTAACTCCCTGCATTGGAAAAAAAAATAAAAATTTTAAAAATTATAAAGCTAAAAGAAATTTGATAACAAAGTACTAGTATAGTAGAACATAAAGGATATGTAACAATGAAACATTTTGCTGTGTTTAAAAAATACATAAAAGTTAAGGGCCCACATCTTCCTTTATTTAAAGCAAACTTGCTAAAAGTTGTGGATCATTTGTTTCTGCACTTGTTACTCAAACCAGGGCTCTCTGTGGGGGAAACTTTCTGGTATTCTCAATCATTGCTTATCATCCAACGTGTAATCCTGGACAGAACTGAGTCACTGTCTCAGACTATAGCCTAGAGTGACAGATTATTTACTAGAGTACAGGAAAATATTAATGCAAGAATATTTTCAGCTGATGCTGACTGAGATCATCAAAGGCAAAACAGGAAATATTTCCACTCCTTGCCTTATTATGTTGTCTTCTGCTTATATATAGAAAAAGTAGGAAGAAAATTTATTCCTACAGTAGTTCAAATGAAATATTTATTTATTTATTTCTGTGGTATTGGAGATTGAACCCAGTGTTGCTCTACCACTGAGCTATATCCCTAACATGTTTTATTAATTATTCTGAGACAGGATCTTTTTAAGATGCCCAGTCTGGCCTCAAACTGCAATCCTCCTGCCTAAGCCTCCTGAGTCACTGAGATGCACCAACAAGCCCAGCTACAAAGTATTTTAAAAGTTGATAGAGTACCTGACTTCCATTTTGATGTACTTTTAATTTACTCATCTCAAATTTGAAAGATGAAGAGATCCTTCAAGTTTATTATTTACAGAAATCATTTCAGATTGATTTATAATCTCAGTCTTTCAAATTCATGTTAGTTTTTCATTACATTATATTGCAGAAAACATTCAATAATGTATTCCTTATAATTCAAGAGTAACTGATAATTCAGTTAAATAGAAAATTAATTTTTCTCAGTGTAATTTGGTGACGATTGGATGAATGAAGTCCTACATTATAATGGGTTTTTTACTATAAAATTTAAAACTTTTTAGTTCAAAATGTCCATCTAATCATATTGCATATCACAAATTATTTTACAAATTAAGTGGCATCATCGCTATAAATAGTAAGACAAAAAATTATGTAAATCAAACCAAGACCTTTGAAATCTCTAAGAATTCAGTGAAGCATTTATGCAATATTGCAGCATTGCCTTTTTTATACAAGCTTTGCAATTTTGTTTTGAAATTGAAAGTCTGTCTATGAAGCAAAGTCCCTAGGATAACTAAATGAAACAAAGACATGATGTCATTGTGATTATAAAATATTATAAGAATCACTAGCTATGTGTGCAAGCTCAGTGACAGAGCACATGTTTACATGAGCCTCTGGGTTTAATCCCAAGCAACAACAATAAAAACAAACAAACAAAGAAAAATAAACAAAAAAATGCACTTGTTTCAAATTTCTTATGTCTGTGTTGGTCACTTGTAAAAGCATAAAGTTATCTCAATGTGATGTTTTGATATATGCATACATTGTGGCATTATTAAATCAAACCTATAAACATATAGTCACCACCTTACCATAACTGTCTCATCCACCCAACTTTAATGTAGGTATTACAGTTTGTAAAGAAACATATGGACAACTCAGGAGGTTGAGATAAGAGGATCAAAAGTTTAAATTCACTGAGCAACTCAATGAGACTTCATCTCCAAATAAACAGTACTAAGGTCTGGGGCCTAGCTCTAAAGTAAAGCACCCCTGGGTTCAATCCCTAGTAATGCAAAAACAAAAAGAAAGAAAGAAAAAACAAAAAAGAAAGATTTAAAACATTTAATTAAATATTTCATGTATTATAATTTCAATTATA
The DNA here is from genome assembly GCF_021218885.2 of Marmota monax. Taxonomy (NCBI): domain Eukaryota; kingdom Metazoa; phylum Chordata; class Mammalia; order Rodentia; family Sciuridae; genus Marmota; species Marmota monax. The sequence continues at coordinate 11,892,565 of NW_026692201.1, read as the reverse complement.
ATTTAAGATAATTGTGCTGAGACATGCATAATGTTATGTTTTATTGTAAGGAGGTATTTCAAATTACTTTAAATGTTAGGGAAAGTATGTTAAAATGATTTTACCTACAGCCAGAAGTATAATAATCTATGTCAATATTTTAACCTATAATATAAATGTTATTCTCCCCATGGCTGAAGAAACAAACCATATTTTAAGTTGCTGAGACAAAATACCATGTAATAAAGCAATATAACATTTCTATTTCTTATATTTTTATAAAACAGTAATTGTGAAGAGGAATGTTTTTATTGACATACCTTTTACATTGCAGCCCATTTTGGACTAAGAAAACCCTAAAGGATCTTATTTATTCATAATCTTTGGCATTTATTTATGGATAGCATAAATTGTTTTAGACTTAATTTAGCTTCATATTTAATCTACTTACTCTGTTTAAGAATTGTATACTTTATTTAAATAAATATCTGACTCAATTTTCACCAAGGCTATAAATGGAGAAAAAAGTGACTAATGCTAATAAAACTTAGATAAAAGGAAAATAGTCTAAGATATTTTTTGAACTGTCATAATATGATTTTCCCCAGATGACTATATATTCAAATAGATGCAGCTATAATATATAGAAATATATTATTTTCCTTCTGTTTCCAATCAGAAGACCTAAGTTACCATTTTCTGCCAAGTGCAACCTCAAAATTTAGGATATCCAATCCTGCAAGATATTTACTAGCCTCTTTTTCTTTTTGATTAAAAAAAGAAAAATATGACTTCTTCCTTTATTCTATCCTGAACATTCATGAATATTTTATTTCTTTCTGAGTTCACATTAATGTTTTTACTCCTTAAAGTTTTTGTTTGTTTATTTGCTTGGGTTGTTTGAACAAATTCTTATATATGGAAAATGGCTTTAGTGATTGCACTTAACTCTGAACAAGAGGCCATATGCCATGCCCATTAAGGATCACTGGAGTGGTTATATTACAATACGGAATAAATCAAGTGTGTCCATTTATTTAGAATTTATGTGACACCCATTGTAAATCTGATAGGAAGAAGAAATAAGCATAAAAAATTATAAAGGGAAGGTAAAACTAATGTTATCTTCATAAGACACAATCATTTATAGAAAATCCAGAAGACTCACCTTAAAAACTAATATAAACAGAAAATGACTTTGATAAAGAAACTAGGCTTGACCTTCATGCACACACAGACAATACACATACAAGAGCTAGTTACAAAAAGTAAAAATGGCATTTAGGCATGTAAATAAAAAGAAAATACCTAAGTAGAAACCAAACAAGAATATAACAGAAAACTTAAATATATAGGTAGGTATATTAATATTATAAATACACTTATTCTTATTTTTCAACTAGGCAAACCCATTCTAAGGTTTATATAGGGAGAAATAAATGCACATTAGTCAGACAATAGTTTTTAAAAGAAGTGAATGAAAGCATTTTACTTTAGCAATTATCAAAAACATTTTAAAACAAGAGTGTGGTAATGGCACATGAATTCAGTGAAAATATCTATTAAAGCCAATATAAAAGACAAATATATAGTAACTAAGAGACTGAGTTGTCATATCAATTCCTTAGACACAGATTTATTCAATAAGTGGTTTTAGTATAACAGGCATTTTGGGGGAAAATAAGTAACATCTAAACCATCCTTCACACAAAAAATTGAGGTGGATAAGAATAGCAACCACGCTCATGAAAACATAATACTCATTAAACTTTCTATAAGAAATAGGACAACGTGTTTATAAACATGAATAGTGAGAGAATAGAATCGTGAGAACCTACGGTAGAGAAGAACAAAACTTGGAAATCATAAAGATGGATAAATTTCATCACCAAAACTATATACACTTTAGCACAGTAAAATCAGACAAAACAGTTACAAACTAAAGTACAAACACCAGCTGGATAAATTTTTTACATAAATATAACACAAAGTGGCCTAATTTCTTTAATATATACAGAGCTCCTACCAATCGATGATAAAAAGGTCAGAAATCCAATATAAGAAAAGAGCAAAAGACATGAAAAGTCAGTTCACATAAAAAAAATATAAATTATCTTTAAATATGTGAAAAATTGCTCAAACCTAGTAATAATAATAGATATTCAAAATCATGTGGTGTTATTTTCATCAGGTTGACAAAATATGAGTGCTAAGACATTGTAGTGGCCAAGCTTAGAGAGGCCTGCTTTTGGTGAAGAATAGATGGAAGGATGAATTTACACATTTTTTCTAAATGACAATTTCATTATTTTTATCATAATTATAAATGCACATACCCTTAACTCACAATATCATTTCAAGCAGTCTATCCTAATGAGTTTGTCTCACTCTTGTGTACAGAATGTATATTCACTGCAATATTGCTAGCAATATTAAAAAATTATAAACAACTTATATGTCCATCAAAGGGGATTTACAGTACACAAATATTATGCAGCCCTCTACAAATATTGGAGAGGTAATTTCTGTGAAAAAGCAAGATGCATGTTTATATAATTTAATAACTATTTTAAAATCACATTTGTATATACATACCCATTATATGTATATACATATATATATATATATATATATATATATATATATATATATTTGTGCATTTGTATTTGTGTATGTGTTTGTGTGTATAAACAATATAGAAGCAGTCGCTACTATCTACTGACAGTTGGTCTGGAGAGGGAGGAGACCTTGGACAAGGAAAAGAATATCATTAGAAGGGAAAATATTACCTCCTGGCACTTTAATACCACTGAAATTTCATTGTATACATATATATTCAGAAATATTTCAGGAAGATAAAAACTGAGTCACTGTGGGCTGGAGTTGTAGGTCAGTGGTAGAGTGCTTGCCTGGCATGTGTGAGGTACTGGGTTTGATTCTCAGTACCGCATATAAATAAATTAAATAAAGGTCCATCAACACCTAAAAAAATGATTTTTAAAAAACTGAGTTATTGAAATTGGCTGAGGAAACTGGAGGGAAGGAATTAGAAGCACCAGAAATTTCTCTTACCAAGGTCAGACATTGGAGGCAAAGGTGACCTCTTGCTCATAGACCTTGCACATTCTCTGGAAGCAGCATTCATCTGGGAGTTGAGCAGGGGAAAACTGGAAACTAGAGATTTAGTATAAAACTTGTGGCCTTAAAGATTAATTTTCCCTAGTGTTCCTAGTAGAGAGACCAAAGAATTTTAACATAACACTCAGCTGTGTCTAAGGCATGCAATTATCTAAATAGCAGGAGTCATTTATAATTCCTTTGAAAGATAAAATTAACATGAATCAAACAACCAAAGACGAGTGAAAAGCACTGGTAATTCTAAGAAACGATGGTTCTATGTTGTTGGAATAATTTGGTTAGGTCTTCAGGGGAGATGGGAATTCAGCTAGTGGGCTTCATAAGAGGCCTTCTAGCTGGCAGGAGTGAAAAAGTGTTATGAGTTATGCAAATATTTTAGAGAATTAAAAAATGTGCTTGGAACTCTACATTCCAGCAATATATATTCTAAATTAACAAATCAAGAAGGACAAGAGAATGTGGAGTGTACTAAAATTGACAGTTACAATTTTAGGTACTTATATTAAAAACCTAATATATATAAAGTTAGTTACACCACTGTCTAAACAAGCATTAGAACATAATAGTTACGAAAACAACTCCTGGAATCATACCAGGAGTCAGATACTGGATCTTGTCTGCATCTCTCATGGCCTCTTTGATCCTGGACAAAATACTAAAATGTTTTGATGCTTGGTTTCCTCAGCTGAAAACATTTACCTCAAGAAGTTGTTTGGGAGATTATTTAGGGAAACAATATTTGTAAAAATGTACCATTTAGCATACAGTGAACTCTCCATAATTGGTGGTAGCAAAATGTAGTGTGGTGGGCTCAGGATTCAGATTGCTTTTATTCAATTATTAGCTCCAACACTAACTTAATCAATTAACTTCTCTCTATGCATTATCCTTCTCACTAAAGAAAAAGGATAACAGTGACCTATTATTAAAGTTTCTATTGCTGCAACACAAAAGACTACAAACTTGGCATTTTAAAACAACATCAATTTATTACCTTACAGTTCTATAGGTCAGAGATCCAGCTGTTCTTAGCTGAATTAATAGTAGTACTGAGTGTAATCTGGTCAAATAATCTAAGATTATATCTATATCTCATTTATAGTCAATGTTTTAGTCAGGCTTTTTGTTGCTTAACCAAAAGACCTGAGAAGAATCATTTTAGAAGGGAAAGAGTTTATTTGGGGCTCACAATTTCAGAGGTTTTAATCTGTAGACAGCTGGACCCATTGCTCTGGGATCAAGATGAAGCACACCATCTGGGCAGAAGGGGACAATAGAGAAAGGCAGCTAAGGACATAACAATCAGGAAGCAAAGAGAGCTCTTGCTCATCAGAAACAACATATAAACCCACAGGTCCACTCCCAGTGACCACCTCCTTCAGCCACACTCTTCCTGCCTACAGTCACCATCCAGTCAATCTCTACCAGGGAACTAATGCACTGATTAGGTTAAAACTCTCATAATCCACTCATTTCACCTCTAAACTTTTTTGTACTGTCTCACACGTGAGCTTTTGCGGGACACCTCATATCTAAACCATATGTCAATAATGACAGAGATAATATGAAATACTGGATTTAGTTTTTTTTTTGTGTGTGTGTGACTTGACAAATTGAAAGATGAGTTTCAAAATGTCTAGATAATCCAAGGGCTGGGCAGAAAATGTGGAGTGAAGATAGTCAGCTATTAAGGAAAACTCTTTTGGAATTCTGTGTATGACTAAAGTTTCCTTAACATCATCATCATCCATCATCATTACTACATGGGCTAGGAACTTTTGTGCACCACAATAACTTACCACTATGAGTTTTGTACTATTATTAACTTCATTTTACAGAGGATAATACTGAGAGATGGCAATTAATTGATTTAATTGAGATAAGGGAGTTATAGAGATAGAGACAGTCTTCCAATTTAATTATGTCCTAAATTCAAGGAATTCCTGAATCCAGGTATGCTTCAGAATCTAAATTCCCAGTCAATAATAATAATTCATAAAAATTGCTTCAGTGGGCGGGGTTGTAGCTCAATGGTAGTGCTTGCCTAGCACTTGTGAGGCACTGGGTTTGATCCTCAGCACCACATTAAAAAAAATAAATAAAATAATGTTGTTGTTGTTGTTGTTTTAAAAGAAAAAAGTTTATATTAAAAAAAAAGAAACTATTGTAGTCAGTTTAGACTGCTACAAGAGGTTATAATAGAATGGGTGGCTTGAACAACATATATTTTCAACTATTCTGGAGACTAGGGAATCCAAAATCAGGGTACTGGCAGATTCAGTATCTGGTGGGTGCTTGCATCCTGTTTCATAGATGTCTGTGTTTTCTTATTATTGTGTCCTCAGATGGGAGAGAACAGGGGGAGGTCATCTCTCTGGAGTCTTTTCTTAAAAGGACAGTGATCCCATTCTTAAGGACTTCACTCCTCTGACATAATTGCATCCTTAAAACTCCACCTTCAGATATCTTCACATTGCGGATTTAGGGTTAAATATATGAATTTGGGAGAAATGAAAATATCCATTTCATATCAAAATCCAGTAAACTTCTTCAGGTTCTTTTTTAATTTTTTCTGCTACTTAACTCTGCTTTAAGGAAGTGTTTTCACTTTATTTTCCCTATAGCACTTAAGCTACAAAGTGTTAACAGATGTTTTGAGAAAAAGTTTGTCATAATAACAAAGAGAGATGTTTCCAAAATGTGGAATTAAATACTCTTGGACATGTTTAAACTACATAACCTTTAGAGTATTTAATATTGCTAAGATGCTCCATGAATGTCCAAGAAGCTGGTTTAAGGTGTAATGTTGCCCAAAATTATTTGACCATGGTACGTTGTTGTTTTCCAGAAACCTATTAACATTTTGGGGAAAAGGAGGCCTGCAGAAAACAATTTGGGAAGTGCTGTCAAATGATGTATAGATTCATTTTTAACAATTTAGGCACAAATTTGGAGAAGCTATAAAACTGTAGGCTCAATCATGTGTGATTAGTAAGGTCCCTTAGCACTTTATGTGAGGTAACAGATTCATAGTAGATTTTTTTAATCTTTTCTTTTTTTCTTTCTTTTATAATTTATTGTGGTCTTTTAGTATTTCTTATGTTTAACATTTGAAGGGGCTATACATGAGCTCAGTAAAAGTGAAATGAATGGGATAAATGTAAGTTACAGAAATTGCCTGAAATTTTCAAAATGAAAGACTAAATGATAGATGGTCATTATCAATAAGTGGGTAAAAAGGGGATAACTGCATATGCTGCCTGAGTATAAGACCATATATTATTATTTTTTAATTGAAAATGAGACTTAGTAGGAGAGATATTAAACTGGCAACATCTTTCACATATTGTGTACCAGGTAATAAAGAATGGCATTTATTATCATGACTACAGTTATTTGGGTACAGAATATGCATTTTAATGTAGTTTTATGCCCACTGGAGTTTTAAAAACCCCTTCTTTAAATTAAAAGAAAGATAAATGTTTAGTAATGTATACAGTTGCCAAAAATTATTTAGCTTCCTAACATGCTTATTAAGGTAATATATTAACTCAAAACTGGAAATAAGGAACAAAACAGGAAACTAAAAAAGCCTCTTAACTCATTCTCATCCAGAATATCTCATCACATAGAGACTGGTTTCTAATTTTACATTTTCAGGATTCAGTACTACCCTTTAGAAATAATGCCTTAAAGTAATATTAGACATCTCATTTAAAAAATAAAGAAATACTTTATGATGTACATGCCACATGATGACAGGAAGTATATTTACTGATCTAAGCAAAAATGTTGTGCCAAAAAGTTGAAAGTTGATTGTTTGAAAGTATTTTGCTACAACTCTGGACAATACTGCCTCATTCTAACATCTGTGAACTTAAGCATAACAACAGACAGTAAATAAATGACTTTTTAAAAATCTGTTTTGACCCTCATGAGATTTTGACAAACCTTGTTCAGAAAGGGGTTTTCTATTAATTTTTATGGTTTTTGGTTGTTTGCCTGTGATACAATGTCTCTACTTCTCCCTAGCAATTATTTGGTATTACTTTTCCATCCATTTCCATCCCCCTTGAATTGATGATCTCACTTCAAATTCCAAAAGGAAGGCAGAAGTTTAAGTTTGAAGAGCTCAAGAAAATAAATGAAGATGGTTGCCTGGCTAATTGCCTTCAGGTAAGGATACTTATAAGGATACTTATCTTGGGTAAAATTTTCTTTCCACTTCTTGCCAAGGAGAATATTTCCTTCAATATCTGTGTTTCTGTGCTCCGCCCCCGATCCCCCCCCCCCCGCCCACTTTCTCTCTGTTTCTCTCCCTCACTCCCTCTCCAGGAAGGAAAAAGAAAAAAAAAAAAAGCCCAACCCAAAAAGAGCTGTTTCATTTTGTTACCTGCAACTGCTGGAATTGAATCCATGTACAGTAAGCAATCATTCTAACCGAAAACAGAGGAGAAAGCACAATTGTAAGCCAGGGGCTGTATTTTTGGTTCAATCACTTTCACTGCAAAAACTAGTCCATTTATTTTAGTTTTGGTGGGTAACAGTGAAATTTAAGCCCACCTGAGTGATGTTTCAAGATTCTGTCATTGCATTCTATTTTCTTGTATGGACCCCAAAGTCGTCCCACTATTTCTCATCTAAAACAGATGTCCTGCTTAACTAGATGCATGGAATGTATGTCTCCTATTTGCTTTCATCCGTATATGAGTCCACAACCCTTTCTCCTCAGCCCTAGAATAACTGAAATGCAGTCCGTACAGTGGAGCAGCCCAGTCTTAGCTGATTAGCGTCTGGCTGCTGACTAAGTTGCACTTCCTGAGAAATCCGGGCCAGGACAATTCACTTTTCAGGGTTCGGTCTCTCAGGAAGCTTTGTGCCCCAACAGCTACTTATTTTCCAGGGCTATACTGAGAAAGGAAGTTCAGGGGAATCCTTTACGTGGTTAATTATAAAGCCAATGCTAGAAACCAAGAGACTTTCAGATACCAAAGATGCTCCCCTTAACCCCTCAGTACCCAGCTGTGTGAAAAAGGTACAGGCAATAATGTAGGAACTTCGGAGGTGGTGGCAGGTGCCAGGGTGTGGCTGCGGATGTCTCCCTTTTCTCTTCCAGCAGAAGGAGCCACCTCAGAGGGGGAGGGGGAGAGAAGGAGAAAAAGAGAGACGTGGGGGAGAACGCGGGAGGGAATAAGAGAGAGGGCGGGGGGCGGGCAGGCGCCCCGGGAGCAGGGAGCGCGCCTGCCAGGCTCAGGCTCACACGCACGCCGCCTCTGTTTGTACACACTGCGCTCACGGCCGCCGGCTCGCTCCCCTCCTGCTCACGCTTCATTGTTCTCCAAGTCAGAAGCCCCGCAGCCGCGGCGGCGTTAACAGCGCGAGCTAAGCGCACTGTCCTCTCCACCGCCCGCGGGTCCGCCCGCCCGCGCGGGAGACCCGGAGCCACGACGGGAGTCCGCGCCCCGCCCGCCGAACCTCGGCCAGGACCCACCCGCAGCAGAGGGCAGAGCCCGCCAGCGCTTCCAGAGAGCTCACCCACCTCCGCGCGCCGGAGCGCAGGAAAAAGGGGGAGGAAACGTTCCTCTTGGTGGCCACCACTCTTTCTCGCCCTCTCCAAGAATTTGTTTAAGAAAGCGCTGCGGGAAGAAGACATCTTCTTGAATTCTCTAACAGGGGCGGAGTCTACTGCTGACCTGCGGTGCCACCTCGGCTTCACTGCTCTCGGTGACGACCCCTGACCAGCCAGGGTCACGTCCGGAAGACCGGATCATGAAGCGCTTGGTTTTCACCTGGCTCTTGGTTGGGCTCAGCCTCGGTGTCCCCCAGTTCGGCAAAGGTGAGGCGGTGGGGCCCGGATCGCTGGATGCGGGACGGGAGGGGAGTCCCCAGGGAAATGCTGCGCAGGGGCCCTCGGGCTGTCCTCGGTGCGTGCCACCGGTGGCGAGCGCCGCGGGCGGCGCGGAAGAGGCGGCGCGCCCTGGGTGCCCTGGAAAAGTGCTAGCAAAGTCCGAGCCGAGTGTTGCGGGCTGAATAGGAAGAAAGGTGCGATCTAGGAAAGAGGAAGACGGAGGGGGAAAGGTGGTGGGAAGATGACGGCGTTCCCCGGCACCAGCGATTCTGCTACTGGGTCGCCAAGCTATCCTTCACTAGCAAGTGCCCATGATTCTGGCTGTGGAAGCCGGGCGGGGCTTTCGTAGGGGCGGAAGCCAGGGAGACAAGGGCGCCAGGGTGTCGTCTAGTTGATGCGGGAAGAGGCTAGAGAACCGCAGGGCGGTCGGTGCTTGGCGTGCGGTGCTCTGGCACAGGGCCCAGGCTGAACCATTTGTCAACCCGGAACCGGCACTGGGAGTTTTGGCCGCGGGTGAGGTGGAGAGGGGTCTGGTAGGTCACGGGCTTTCTCTCACCGCCCCTTCCCTGACGCACGGCATTGATTACAACAACCCGCCCGTCTTCTAACCCCAGGGGCCTGGAGCTTTGCTCTGTACTACCTCTAGGTAGGAGCGTAACTCTGGGTAATAGAATCCTGCAGTGCGAGTCAACCTTCGCGCCCCCAGCCCAGGAGCAGAAAAGTTGCAAGAGCTGGTCTGGTCGCTCTTTCCACGACTTGCATGGAAAAAAAGAAAAAGAAGGAAAACAAAACAGCCTTTAAAAAAATATCCAAGACTTCGAGGAGTCTCCAATGGAGATGTTTAGGTGACTTTCAGGTCCTCAGAGAGTGGTGGCTGGTCAATGCAAATCTTGGTCCAGACCTAGGTCTTGCCGCTGGCAGGGGCTGTGTTGGCGTCAGGAAGGCGCTTGGTGCAGCGGCAGAGACTCTAAGGGGGGTATTGGGGATCTGTGCCCCTCCTGCGCTCACGGATAAGGGAAGCCCCTTCAAAGGGATCCGCGGGTAATAGAATCCTTTGCAGACAGCTTCAAGTGGAGAGCCAGCCGAGTACACTACAGGGTCTCAAAACGCTGTGCTTCTAAAAAAAAAAAAAAAAAAATGTAGTTGGATTTAAAAATGCGTTGACTGAAATTCATTTAAGATTAGACACTGCATGAATATTCTACACCATCCATCCATGCACTCATCTATCTGTTTTAGATGGACTCTTGAGTGACTGACTGTTTTGCCTAAGTCGTCGAATGTTGCTGGCCAGATGCCCTCTCATCCCCAATAGTAGAGATCCATGGCCGCGTTTTGCTTTGGTCTCCTTCCCTCCCCCAGAATGTGGCTATTTTTCCCAGCCCGCGGGCGTGTATGTAGGTGTATGCCTAGACTGTGTTTACCAAAGTGTCCTTCTAGTTATCAGGCAGCGACATCCGCTCCACTGAAGGTTAAAGGATCGAAATGGTTTCATAGGTGTTCGGATGATTCCCCAGCATTAAGGAAAAGATAAGTGCCCTGATTGTCTTTATTTTTCCTTTATTTCCCCTCTGGATTCCTTTTGCACTTTGATCCTTAGCAAGAAGGGAAAGGGAAGAACTGCAGGCACTCCCCTCTCCTCCTTCCTTCCCCGCCTCTGTTCCTACCCAAACACGAACACATTCACCCACTCACATGCATCTACACCCAGCTAGTGCCTCCACCTTCTGTTCCCACTCCGAAGTGGATAGCGGCAGGGACCGGAGAGGAGAAAGTGCATATAGCATGTTTGGCCGCTCTTGTTTCTCCAGGTCTGGTGACAGGAGCCTTGGGGCATGGTAAATCTGGCTGCTGGGAACTCTGTCTGCTAAAGATACCCACGCTGAGGGCACAACTTACTCTATCAGTCAAGCTAGGCTTTCCATTTTGGTTCTCATAGATAGTTCTGGGGCAGCTTTATACTCCATATTCTTCAGATTTATTTTTTCAGCCTGTCTGTGGGGCAGAGGAAAAGAGGGCTTTAGGAAAGAACTGGCCATTTTATTCCAGCTCTTTCTGTAAAAACTCAACCTCTCTCTGTTTTCCCCCTCTCCCAGCTCTGCAGAAGGCAGAGTACAGCTTGCCTGAAAGCTCTACACAATTAAACTTTGGGCAAACTTTCACAGTGCTTACACTGAGACTGTTCCTCTTTCCACACACGATACCATATATCTAATGTATTTAATGCTTTATAGGAATTGGTGTTTCCCTCTGTGTGGGTTGTGCATTAATGCATGGGATATGATAAAGATATGCAACTCCTTTTATTAGTTGTCTTTATTTTAAAATTAAACCAATGGATCAGTCAGATTGAATATTTTATTAACTCCTAAATTATTCATCATTATGGGTTTGCTTTAAAAAATTCAATAACATGCATACAGTTGCAGCAATCACGTGACATCTTATGCAATCTGTCCCTCACTGCCTGCATGCAGTTTTGTGCCTGAAGTCTTTAAGCAAATGGCACTATCTAAAAATGTCTAGACATGTCCTAAATACTATGAATCATTGACATTGCATTTCTGTTTTTAATTAATGGGGATTTTTAGTTAATTCTACATAAGGATAAACTAATAACAGTCTTACTCCATATAATACTATATATTCATATAGTATTATCAATATTTATGCTGAAATAACAGGTTTCTGTTATTATTACACATTCCTGCCTTCATTTCCTAATTAGCATGACCACTAACTTTATACTTTAAAAATAAATACTAATTTCAGACTCAAGCTGAAATATTTAAAGATAATTTTGAAATGTTAAATTAAGAATAATCTGAAAATGAAGTATACTGCTGTGGTAGTTTGTCACAGATGCAAAATCCGGCTATGCCTTACATTGCCATGGTACAATAAGTTTTTCCTTCCGTCCTGAAAAAGTTTTTCGGATTATTTCTCTAATGTTTTCATAGAATTAAAATGTATTTTGTTTTAAGATTATATGACTTTGGAAAAACACTTATAATAATAAAAATGATGGTGAAAACATTGAAGTGGTCTATTCTTCCTTATATGGTCTTGAAGTTGCAAAGATTTCCCCAAAGATGCAAATGTATTGCACTTCTGAACATTTCCTTAAATTAAAACTCTGTTGTATTTTTTAGCAAATATCTTCAGGTAAATGTTCACATAAATCATGTATTCAGATCTAAAAATGCTTTAAATAAATATTTTAATAAAGTTTGCTTTTCCTTCTGAATACATGTGATTTTTTCCTTCTTACAAAATTACAGCACCATAAAGGAATAAATTTACATGACTAAAATAAAATAGCATGATTACTCAATACCATTACAAAATATATTTCATAGTTTTTAACAGCTATATTAGTACTCAACTCTTAAATTCCTTGATTTTAAGATCAAGATTTTAATTAGGTTATTTATTCGTAGGTGTTTCATCCTTTGAAGAGTTTTAAATAATGCTATGGAGTGTATTTGTGTTTAATTTTTTAGAAACTCTCTCATTTGAATTTCCTTAAAGCCTAAGAAAGTAATTCTCATATTTGTTGTTTGCTGCACATTCGCAGGTGCAGGGGCTTTGAGTATGATTTATGATGTAGCAGTTTTATTGAATCCTTGCCAAAAAAAAAAAAAAAAGGTGCAGGCTTCAGAACTCAGTTCAAGCCAGAAGTAAATCATAATGAGAAGGCACTGAGTAAAAAATAGCAAATTTTACAAATATTTAATTAGTATGGCTTCTATCACAGCTAATCAGTTTATTCTTTTTATTTGCTAAGTAGTTTGAAAACTGGCATTAGTATGAAAAAAAAAAGGTAGAAAACCAAAGCCAAGCCACTCCTGTTATTAAATTCTTATTTGTGTTTAAAAGAAGATGCTTAGCACATTTGTTCTTGTTTTTGTTCTTTTATCATAATCCATGTGATGATTACAATATTTTTGGGTTAGAAAATATGCATTTATGGACAAAGTCATATGGCTGCACAAATAAAGTAGAGCAACTATTAAAGTATTTCTCATGGCTTTCTTTGTAAGACTGATAGATATTACTGAAACTGAATAAATTAGGGCTTAACTGACACTAAAAATATCTATAAAATTCTTTAAATATTTGCTTTTAGAGAGTTGTTGAAGGGAACAATACTGGAATTAACCATGCCCTCACCAGCAGGTGTCAGGATATTCAACAGAGATCTTTTAAAGAAAGATGGAAAAAATAAAAACTAAAAAGAAGTAGAGAGTAAGTGCTAACTTACAAATTCCCATAAAATGACCTTCTATGAAACTGATGTATGAGTTTTCAGTGCTCCTAGAGAAGGAGAGGAAGGGTCTTGTAAGGAGCTAGTGCCTGTACCATAGAATTTTAAGTTGAAAAAGAATTGCTGTGCCACAGACAACCAAGCTCACCCTTAGGTTTGAACCATTGTTTTCAGGTGTTTCCTGACTGTAGTCCAAGGATGAACACATAAGTCTATCAGGTATTTGGTAAAAAAAAAAAAAAAAAAAAAATTACGACTTAAATTTCTAGCATATTTTCTAACCTTACTCTCCATACCTACTCTTAAGTTTCCCCTATATTTTTGATGTCCCTCAATGCAAAGAGATGAGTGCTTATATTTGTTCTTTTCTGTTGTGATGGTAAAATGTATTTCCTGGAAAGGACAAGTATTGGAATAACATAAGTCATGTAACCAAAAGAGACTAAATGTGATGTGAGAAATAAATCTTTGTTATTATCAATTTTAGGCAGTTATTAATCCATATATGCTAAATATAGATTATATATGTGCATATTGTGTACCAGACTCTATCAGTGACTTGAAGTCGTTTTTTTAAATTGACTCTTATCAATATTATTTCTCACATCCATATCTGCTGATATAACCCTTAGTGGTATATTTACATTTACAATCTTGCTAGCAGTTTTTTTTTTTTTTCTTTGATCAGGGACTGGACACAGGGGCACTTAACCACTGAGCCATATCCCCAGCCCTTTGTTGTGTATGTATGTATGTATGTATGTATTTATTTATTTATTATTTCGAGGGAGAGTCTTGCTAAGTTCCTTAGAACCTCACCCATTTGCTGAGGCTGGCTTTGAACTTGTGATCCATCTGTCTCAGCCTCCTAAACCCCTGGTATTACAGGCATGAGGCAATGCATACAGCTCTGGTTATAACATAGTCACTGATGTACCAAATGACCTGTTTCCAGTGGCATCCTGTCTGTGTTAAAAGTCTTCCTGAACTTAAAAACAAAAACAAAAACAAAACCCCTCTCTTTTTTTCCTTCTTCCATTTTCTTGCTAGTTAGCAACTAGAGCACATTCACTATAAAGCTGTATGGTATTCTGTTGTCATTATTCAAAGCTTGCAAATCTACAAAACATTGTCAAATCTGCACTTTTTTGTTTTTGGTAGAAAAAATGAAGATTATCATTTAAAGCCCACCTACTAAATTCAGAGATTTATAAATGAAAATAAATTGGAATTGGAACTAAGGAGCAACTCGAAGTTTTACACCTTGATTTTATCAAATTGCCCTAACTAAAGTTATCAACTGAGTAGTAATTTATCTTCACCGTTCAGTGTAGAAATCACTTGCCTCGCAACTTCATCCATATAACACACAGCTGAGAATCTAGAAGAAAGTATCAAAAACTCCTGACCACCTAAAATAGATGTCACATTTAGGCTTTCGATTATTCATTGTACAATAGTCTATTTATCTTGGCTTTCACAGTTTTGCATTGTCTGTAACCTGTATCCAGGAAATTAAAGGTATATGATATAGTAGGTCAGGCTTAATTGGAACAATAAAACATGCCAGCTGTTAGATGAAGAGAACAGTAATACTTTTCAGTGTAAGAAACTGGGGACATTTAGGGTGTGTGTGGTGGAGGTTGTACAGACTTCAAGGTATCCCTCTATGAGAGAACAGTATAGTAATTGATACAAATATTGCTCTTGCATCCTAGAGAAACACTATCTGCAATATGTTCATCATGTTTCAGTACCAAGGCAATGATATTATTGAGAAGAGATTTTATCAAAAATATTTAAGCTTGTAAACCTGTTTTATGATGAAAGAGTTAGAAATCTGAGAAATTAATTTTTAGCCACTTGGCCCATCATGCCAGTGAAGACAGCATACATTTTTTTTTACTCTAAGTTATGAAATGAAGGTATTATGAGACATAGTATTTAGCATCTAGAAAAGAGGTACACCTCAGAAATCATATAAGATACATGCAATTATTTGGTTATATTTTAGAAGAGAATACTGCTATTTTGGTTTTTAATATGCATTATTGCATTGATTGTAACTGTAAGATTTGTTCAACAGAAGATTTATGGTGCATGAGGTAGAATGGAAGATTTATGTTCAAGAAACTAGGTGAAGGTGTTTTAAGCACTAAAGCACTTTAGAATGTGATTGTTACTATGGCGAAAGAAGATTTACTTGGCTTTACTTTTTCTCTTTTCTAAAACCAATCTGTATCAAACCGATTCATCTATTTTAAAGTAATTTAATATGATATAATATTTCATAAATCCAACTCTCGTGTTAGATGATAATGTGCTTGATGTGAAGGTAATGTTTAAATGGGTTTAGCCCACCATGCATTCCTTAGGGTTTATGCGTGACATTTGACAAAGTAGTTTATTTTGAAAATGCAAAAATAATCCTTTAAGTCCCTTGACTTAGGTCTGGATGACCATTTAGAGTCTACTGACACCAGAGGTTAGCTGAGGTAACCTGGGCTCATGACCCTTCAGCAGACAAATCCAGAACAGTCAATTGGGCACATTGGAGAATGTTTTTATTTGAAATAAAACAAACAAATGTGAACCTCTAATTTACAACAACCTTCCACCTGCAGCTATACCTTTTTTGCTTGTCCTGACATCCATGTTACCCTCTCCCATCACATTTTTCTAAGTGTACATGTACTCTAATTTTATGCACATCACTTTTCTGCTTGTGCATTTATCTTTTTCTTCCTATGGTTTAACTTATATATTATAAACCCTAACATTTTGGAATTTTTTATACATAAAAAAAACCAAATTACCATCCATAAGGCTTTGATATTTATATTTCAAGTTCTTGTTTAATATTTTTTGCTTTTTACAGAGGCAGGGCTTAACATAGTGCTGGGCAAAACAAACAACAAAACCAAACAACAGTAGTAAAAATCCAAACAATGAATATATGCTGAACTTAGTGGAACAATCCACCCCCTTCACACACATGAGTGAGTGTTGCTTAGGAAGTACTTGCACATTTTAAACAGCAGAGTGATATATATATATATATATATATATATATATATATATATATATATATATATACATAAACATAAATAGGTCAAAAGCAGTTTCAGGAACTTTAAAAGCTTTGTTTCTCACTCTCTTACATAACCATTTCTTACTCTCTGTGTTGTAGAGTGAACCTACTTTGAAAGCACTCCTAAATGCTTCTGTGAGACTATTGATAAATATGTAATGTAGAATATAGAGTGCTTTTTGTTTGTCACGAATCTTCAATTAAGAGAAAAGCTTCTTTTCAATGATAGATTCCTTTGTTAGATACAAGGTTCTGACACTTCTGCCTAACTTTAATTTTGACTTAAAAACTATGGTTTTTTGGCATAATCCTGTTTCTCTTTTCTTTCTTGCCTTTACTTGAAGCCTGACATCATGTCAGCATAAATGTCTTGATAGACAAATTAAAAGAGACTTTCATTCTGATAGCTTTCTTAAGTACAGCAAATAAGTCTAACTTGTACTAAGTACATACTGTATGTTTCACTGTTCTCATTATGATCTCTAATTCTACTACACAGGTACTATTATGATTGACAAGTGAATGAGAAAATGGAGATACTGAGATGTTTAATGATTTTCATGATAATAACTTTCAGAGCTACAAAGTAGCTTATACATTAGAATCAAATTTGAATCCAGAGTCTCCCCTTTTACATACTAAATGATACTGTCTCCAGTAGTGAAATATCCTGTATATAATGGAGAGACCTTGTTAAATGTTAATATTGTGAAACATACAAATCACATTCATTCATTATTTAACTAGTAATTATTTTGGAAGGGGAAATCATTTGAATTCTTAAATTATTTGAAATTCAAAATTTAAGTTGATAAGGTGTCTTAGCATTTTTCACATTCACAAATGAAAGAATATGCTGATTTTATTCAACAAAACATGGTGTGTCTGTCAGAATGCATCACTAGTGAGAATACTGAGGGAGATAGAAGAGGAGCACTTGGGGAGTGATTTGAAGCAAATTTTCCTTAAAATCTTTTAACAAGATTTTTATCATGTATTTTGGCATTTTAGGATTTGGCCATTCTAAATTTTTCCATTGCTATTCAGTAAGGTGTGTAGGAGCATGGTTTCTCTGCAATTTTCAGTTACATAATATAATATACAGTGATTTTAGAGGTTAACAAAGTTTTTATGTCTGCTAGCTTAATGAAAGAATTTAATTTGCTTTATATTCCATCCTCATTTAATTTTATTTCCATATAAACTCATAAGAAATATTAACCAAACAAAGGCACCAAATAGTCTCAAACCACATCAAGTAGAATATTATGCTTTCTAGTTTATTTAAACTATTTAAACAAAACTGAAGTTTTTCTTAAAAAGCAAACTAATAACTTTAAATATTTTACAAAATAATGAAAATCATATCATCTACATGACTTCATCCTCGTTAATCTCCTCTTCCATGCATTAGTAGCTAAGAGTTGAAATGGACCTCAGTGTGCTTCATTGGGTATATCCCTTAAAATAATAAAATGATAGTAAAAAATTGAGAAGTATCTTGCACCTCTGTTTTAGGCAACACAAGAAGAGAAGGTGTTCTTAATATGATTTTACAGATAAGGAACCTGAGATTCAAAACAGACACACACTCTGGAATTTAAAGAGCTCATAGAGTCTGAATCTGGATCTACATGTTCTCGTTTCAAACATTTTTTACTCCTTTTTGCTATGATGCTTTGCTTGACATAATTATAAGTTATACTTTTTTTTTCAATTCTTGAAGTCACGAGATGAAGAGGATGGATTAGAATACTAGTTGTTTTTTCAAAAATGATTCCAAAGAGCTTCTTTATCTAACATTAACACTTTCTTTCTGACCACTGGCATATAAGCCTTCCTTTTCCTCTTGGATCCCATTATTAACCTTCATGACATCCTTCACTTCTGACTTCAGAGTCTTGTTCCCTTAAAATTTGATGCTTCCTGCTTTTTAACGTCCTGATATAAATTTCCTGGAAATTCTCAACACTAATGATTCCCTCCCCTATTTCCTTCTGGCAGTATTATTCATTGGAATTTCTGATCACATGAAATTACTCAGCTATAAGTACTTTGAATGTCTCAGATATTCCACCTCTTACTAGAATTTTCTGTCTTTTATTTTTCCTTACCCTTCATTCTCAACTGAATCCATTTGTGGTCACTACTCTGATTTCCAGTCATTACTTTTTTTTTTTTTTATCTCCTTTCTAGTCTCTGTAGTTGACCATGTATGGATTTATCCATTATTTTTATCCATTTTTGTTGTTGTTCAATGCCCAAATGACTTCTCTATTTCTGCCTTATTAAAGCCCAAACTCAGGTACTTTCCAAAATTCTTTTTCCTGTTCCTGACACTAAGATAATTGGTGTTCTATCAAAGACAGAGAATCCATAGATTGGAAGTCCTAATGGGGCTGGACTGAAAGGTTGAATTTAGTACTTTAAGAAGTGGTAGTCTGACATTATGGAGCTGTTGCTTTATAATTGTAATTTTGGCAATATAAATTGGGCTGTATCACTGTAGGAATTATGGCTGAGGGAGGGTAGACGGTAAAATGATTACAACAAAAGAGTCAAGACACTGGATGACCAGATGTTGGGAAAATCATCAATGTGAGTATTAAAATCTCTCTCACACACCCACACCTGCACCCAACAACAATAACAACAAAAACAAAACAAAAACCAAAACATGCCAGGAGAAGTGTTGTAGAGAACTCTAATGCTGAACTAGGAATAGAAACCTCGAAGAGTTAAGGGGATGGGGTACTGAGATCAGGGGTCATTATTTTAAGCAGGCATATGGGGAGTAGAGAAATATGACATAAATTAGACGTGGGTGTTTTTGAGAGGAAGGAGGAAGAATGTTCTGGAAATGACACCCATTGAAGAACAGGGACTTAGCATCACAATTTCAAATCTAGAGATTAAGAGAGAGAAAACAGTATCCAGTTCAGAAGGCTGCAGGACAAAAGAGTGACCTGGAGGAGAGATGGTCCCATTAGAGCCCAATGACTAACAGAGCCTTGTCCCAGGCACTCTTCTCTTTCATAGTCCTTGTCCTACAGACTGTGACACATCAAACTCATAATAATGGTTGATAAATCTTAACTTACAGTGACGCATTGTATGTTCTCATACAGCAGCTCTTTTAAACTTCATAACAACCTAAGGGGGTGTTATCCCCATGGACAGAGGAGGATTCAGACTAAGAATAGGATACATTATCAGCACTAAAAACTAGGTCTTATAGATCCAAATCCAGGAATATTTTCATTGTAGCACAATTAGAGAGAAAAGCCCCAAATCCACAGAAGGATCCCTTCTAAATTTAAAGCTCAGCTGGGGGATAGGAAGGTTTCTGCAGTTCTGCCCTGACCTACTTTATCCCATTTAGATGGGCCTCTATGTACTTTGAGGTCAGCATAGTTACTGGGGACTGAGAACGTCTAATATGTTAGATAAGTGGCCCTAATTCTTGCCTGTTTTGGATCATTTGTCCAAATGGTTCTTACTGGAAAACAATTAACATCATTGCCAAGGACATATATATTTCCTTTTTAATATACTCATAACTGTGTAACCTTGTATACATGATTTCTTTTCCTCAAATTTACATTTAAAATATTTGTAAACCGTAATGTTTCTTCTTTAGTTTTTGACATGCTGAAGTTGTATACATTTTTTTTTCCTTTAATCTGTCCTTGTAAGCCATTCCTTTCATCATTTGAGTTGTTTCACTTGGCATCCATCCAAGTAGCCTACATATTTATTCCACAGGCTTGCCAAAATTCAACAGAGAATTCCAGGGATGTGCTTCCTTAAAATATTCCTACATACATTAATGTGTATGTGTGGGTGGGTGGGTGTGTGTGTTTTAATTTTGAAACTACATGTCTTAATTTGTTTCTTTAATTTTACTTATTGGGTCATTCCTTGCTAAATAATGCATAGGTAGGCCATGCTTTTATTCATAATTTTATTTTACACTTGGCTTCAAAGGAATTTTACTTAAAGTTTTGGCATTCTGTATTTAGCATATTTGTTGTTACTATTATATGATGCATGCTTTCCCACCATAGATCTTCATTTCCTGCAAATGGCATTATGCTATTTATTGCTATTTTTATGTCATGAACATATCTGCTAAATAAAAAAAAAACGCAGTGTGCATATACCGTCATTAACTTTTTATTTCATAGTTATTCTTTCTTGAGGTCTTCCAAGTATTCATAATCTTCTGGAAACTGAAATTTATCTATTTCTATATGATTTTTTTCTATTTCTGTATCGATTTCTAACTATCTCACATATGTTCCCATTTCTCTCCTCCAAGCTCATTCCTCAGCTTAAACTGCAAAACCTCAGAGAATCTCTCTCTGATTGTCTTCCCTAAGTAATGTACACTTTAACAGAAGTGTGTGCACGCATGCACACATGTGCACACACACATGTATACACAACCATATACCCTTGATATTATTCTCTAGCAGTCTATTGTTTTAAAAAGAATGAGCACCTATACATTGTTAGTAGGCCTGAAAACTAGTATACTCACTATGGAAATCAGAATAGAGATTCCTCAAAAAAACTGAAAATGTAGCCACCATATGACCTAGCTGTTCCATTCCTCAATATTTATCCAAAAGAACTGAAATCAGTATAGTATAGTGATATATGCATTCCTGTCTTAATGTAGCTCAATTCACAATAGTTAAGGTATGAAAACAGCCTAGGTTCTCATCAACAGATGAATTGATGAAAAAAATGTATATACACACAATGGAGTTCTACTCAACCATAAGGAGAAATTATATCATTTGCTGGTAAATAGATAGAACTGGATGGACAACATTATGCTAAGTGAAATAAGCCATATTCACAAAGTCAACAGTCCAATGTAGAAGGTTGAAAGAAAAAAGGAGAAGATTTCAAAAAAAAATAGAAATGAAGTCTGTAGATCAGGGGGAGGAGGAAGGAAGGGAAAGGAAAGAACAGGGGAATAAAATTGGCCAAATTATTTTATATATATATATATATATATGTATATATATATATATATATATATATATAAAATCACTGATATGTATATCAGTGATTTTCACTTTTATATAAAATTATAATTCACCAATAAAAAGTATATATGTGCATAAAGAAATAGAAGGAAGACTAGAAGAGTAGCAAAATGGAAATGGAGACAGGAAAGAGAGGAGGGGAAAGGGAAGTACTAGAGAATGTAGTGAAACAAATTATATTATGTGCATATATGAATATGTCACAATGAGCCCCACCACTATGTAGAATTATAATGCACTAATATAAACACAAAAAGAAAAAAATTGAATATTTTTCAAAACTTTTAGTTATATTCACTTTTAATTTGCTTGTTTATTTTCTATTGTGTGTTCAGTAGACCATATGCTTTGTAAGGGCAGAAAGAATAATTTGTGTCATAATGAATATCTAGCTGGAAACATGTTGCTACTAGTAGGCACTCAGTATTTGTTTGCTTAATTTATGTATGCATGCTTAAGGGAGAAGCAACCATGTTCATATATAAAAGTGCGCGCGGGCACACACACACAAACACACATTCTGGTTAAAAAGCATGTTCCTTTGATAGATCTCTTTACTTATTTAACAAGTCCTTATCTATTTGAGGCACTGATGCATTGACTTGTGGATCATAGTACAAGAAACACATTTTTAAAAAGCAATATGTGCTTTAGTAGTGGCAGGCTACAAGAGCAGAGTAAATACATGGTCTAATGTTTCCCTAGCCATCTCATTTATGAACATTTTATAAGGAAGATTTAGGTTTTATCTTAAAGTATCAAATTTGAATAAAATAGTTGTATGTGGAAGATAAACAACATGCTTTAAAATGTCATTTTATTACTAGAGTCAACAAGAAAAGTATGTACAACATAATCAAAGCACTTGGTGGTGTTTTAGATTGTCAGGTGGAAGAGCTGCAGGTAGTGTTTTGATCTGCTAATTGACCCAATGCCCGACAATCACTCCATAAGCTCCACCAGCAATAACTTTCCTCTGGCCATGACTTCTCCCCGCACCCTCTGGCCCACCATGAACTCACACCTGCTAAACACAGAAGTTCTTGGCAGAGGAGAGAAGACAACACCTGAAACTGTGAATGCCCAGGAATGGAAAGCCCTGGAAAAAGCACTATTTAGAGCTGTGTGTGTAATGACATCTGTATGTCACCACACACTGCTGATTATTCCCCTGTAGGCAACTATATTCTTACCTTCTTTAAAAGCTCCTGTGGTTCCAACACAATTTATGTGCTTTGTGACTCCAGGAATTCTGAGATTTCCACACCTACTCTGAAAATTCTAAAAGGACATTTCTTTCTCGAAAAGTCTGTAAAGGAAAAGGATTATAGAGTAAAACCCATGAAATCTAATGCTTCTTTTTTTTTTTAATGTGATAAGAAAAAAACTTTGGAAGTCCTTTTTTAAAAAATTTTATTTATTTATTTTTTTAAATTTGGAGATGGACAATTAATTCCTTATTTTTTTCTTTAAAGTTTTAATATTTTTAACCGATAGGTATATACTCATTGGATAAAAGTTATAGTGCTGACATCTGCTATCTGTATGTTAAGTAATTAATAAATAAATAAAACTGTATTGTTTAAATAAATATTTCTAAACAATATGCTTAATAATAAAATGAGTCATATCATAATAGATTATTTTAAAAATTCTTATGGTGTTAAATTATATGTAACATAGGATTACTATATTAACCCTGTTTGGGTAAATAGTTTCTTGGTGTTAAATATATTCATAATGCTGTATTTACATCACCACCATCTGTCTTCATATCTATTTTCATCTTGTGAACTGAAATTTTATACCTATTGAACAATACCTTCCCATTTTTTTTCCTTCTCCTAAGCCCCTGGCAGCCATCCTTCCACATTCTAGCTCTATGGTTTTGACTTCTCTAAGTACGACATATATGTGAAATCAGAGTTTTGGTCTGTTTATGGCACCTTACTTTACTTAGCATTATGTCCTCAAGGTTAATTCATGTTATAGCATTGTTAAAACTACCATTTTAAGATGGAACAGACTTTCATTGTATGTATATCCCATGTTTTTCTTGTCAATTCATACATTCTTGGACTTTTGGTTTCCTTCCAAGTTTTACCTATTGTGAATTGCACTGCTATAAACTTGACTTTGTAAGTATCTCTCAGAGACCATATTTCTTATTCCTGTGGTATATACTCAGAGTTCTGAGCCTTATACTAATTATGTTTTTAATATTTTGGAAATTAAAAATGAAGTTTAGCATTATACATATAGCAGCTTTATCGTTTTACATTTCCACCATCAGTAAAGAAGTTTACTAATTTTTCTACATCTTCTACAGCACTTATTTTTTTGTTTTGATTTTAGCAAGACAGAGAAATGAACAAATTGCAATTCACACTCAATGGGTGTGAAGACATATTATCTCATTTTAATCATTTTAATTGTGATTTGCATTTTCCTGATTATTAGTGATGCTAAGCTTTTTTTTTCCCCCTCTACTTATTGGTAGTTTGTGTTTCTTCTATGGAGAAATCTCTGTTCAAATTCTTCTTCCATTTTTTGAAATAATGTCATATTTTTTTTCATATTTTCACTTTTTTAAGTGAAAAAAAAATTATTTTTATATGGTGCTGAGGATAGAACCCACATCAAAACACATGCTAGGCAAGCACTCCACCACTGAGGCACAGCAACTGCCTATTCTTTGTCCATTTTTAAATCAGGTTTGTCTTTTGTTGCTGAGTTCTAGGAATTAGAGATAAGTTAAGTAAATTTTTTGTCATTCTTTGGGTTGTCTTTTTATTTTATGGAGAGTATATTTTTATTCACAATTTTTATGTTAAGTACTAATCCATGGTGTACATGCACCACATTTTTAATATGTTATAAAGATATCCAGTTCACTGGTTGATAAATGTTTTGGCTGTTTCCATTTCTTGGTAATTTGTGAATAGTGCTTCAGTGAGCAAGGAAGTGCAGATATCTTCAACATTCTGATTTCAGTTCCTCTGGATATACACCCAGTAGTGAGATTTCTGGATCACATGTTAGTTCTATATATTTTTTTTATTTTTTAGGAACCTCTAAGTTGTTTTTCTACAATTGTTGTGCTCATTTATATTCCCACCAAAATTATGCAAGAGTTCCGTTTTCTCCACATTCTCCCCTGTACTTGTTGTCTTCAGTCTTTTTAATAATAGTCATTCTTACTGGGTTGAAGTGATATCTCATTTTTCTTTGGCTTGCATTTCCCTGATGATTAGTGATTTTGAGTATGATTGTATGTACCTATTGAACATTTGTACCTCTTCTTTTGAGAAATGTCAATTTAGATCAATTGCCCATTTTTTTTAATTTTTATTTTAATTTTTTTAGTTTTGGAGTTCCTTATATATTCTGAATATCAACTTCTTTACAGATGTATGGTTTGCAAATATTTTCCTCCATTCTGTATATTGTTTCTGTACTCTTGATGGTTTGCTTTAATATGCTGAAAATTTTTAATTGGATATAATTCTGTTTACCTATATTTAGTTTCATATTCTATGCTTTGGGCGCCTTGATGAAAAATATCCTTGCTTATTCCTATGTCCTGAAGCATTTTTACCTTTTTTTTTTCCTGGTGTTTTCATTGTTTCACCTCTTACATATAATTCCTTAATCCATTTAAAGCTGAGGTTTTTAACTGGTAAGAAATGGGAGTGTAGTTTCATTTTTGCTTGCAGATATCTAATTTTCTTAGTATTGATAAGACCGTCCTTTCTTCAATGCATGTTTCTTACCAAAATTGTTGAAAATCAGTTGCTGTAAGTGTGTAAGTTTACTTGTAGGCCTTTTATTCCATTCCATTTGTCTTTGTGTCTGTTTTGATGCCAGTGCCTTTCTGTTTTGATTACCACAGATTTTTAGTATGTTTTGAAGTTGGGTGATGTAATGCTTTTGTTTTGTTCTTTTTGCTTAATATGATTTTGTCTATTTGGATTTTTTGTGTTTATAGGTAAGTCTTGAAATTTGATTTTCCTGGTTGTTTGAAGAATACCATTGGTATTTTGATAGGGATTGCATTGAAAGTGTAAATAATTATGGGTATTTGTGGATATTTTAATAATATTGATGCTGCCAATCCATGAGCATATATCCTTTTTCATTTTTCTTATCAATATTATATAATTTTCATTGTAGATATATTTTGCTTGTTTGTTTAAATTATTCCTAGCTAGTCTTCTATTTTAAATGGGATTGCTTTCTTGACATCTTTTTCAAGTAGTTCATTACTGGCACATAGCAATATTGCTGATCTTTGTATATTGCTTTTGTATTCTACAAGTTTGCTAAACTCATTCATCAGTTCTCATACCCTTTAGGTGGAAATTTTGGGATTTTCAATGTTGAAATTATGTTGTCTGAAAACTGATAATTTGTCTTATTTTCCAATTTGGATGCCCTTTATTTCTTTTTCTTGCCTGATAGCTGTGGCTAGGACATGCAAAACTATGTTGAATAAAAGTGATGAAAGTTAGCTTCCTTTTTCTGGTGATTACTTTAAAAACAAGTATATTTGGAAGTCAAATTTGCAAAAAATTAAACAAAATAAAAACAAAATTGTTGCTAAAATAAACGTGTCTGTTCTTTATTAAGTGACATTTGTCAACTAGAAGTAGTATTTCTTTATTATTGCTGAGGCACTTATTTATTTTGCTCTGCATTCCTTGCAGATTGAGGAGTTTTTGAAATATTAAATTGTTATTACTTGAAACAGCTTTGTAGTACACTGACATAGGGTTGGAGGTTTCAGCTTTCTCATTTAACGTTAATTGGGAATATACTGTAAATTAAGTATTTTGATTTGGTGGTAATAAGAGACATGAAGGAATCTTTTGGGATTGTGAAGTTAATTACTATAAACAAAACTTAAAAAATGAACCCAGGCATTGGCACATACTAATTTAAACAGTGACTTCTTAGATTGTTTATGTGGGTATATCAATGTGGTGTCATACATTTTAGTATGCAACTGAATTACATAAAACCATATTTAGGTAACTGGGCAATATTAGCATAAACAATCACTCTAGTATTTAGTAGTAGGAATTCATACTTTTGTATTGTGCCTTGAATCAGCCATTTTATTTGATTTGAGAACTTTAGAAAGACACTGACCATGAGGAAAATACAACTTAAAAATTTAGAGCTTATTCAGATAGTTCAACCATTCCCTGACTCCTACAAAAGAAAATTATAGAAAGATGAATTCTTGAACAATTTGGTTATACTCTAGGAATTTAAACACCATTCTTTCTTTTGTTGGAGGGGTAACAGTGGTGTGTAATAAAGCCTGTAATATTGTTGTGTACCTTTGAATCTGCCATTCAAGAAATTAAAGTAAAAAATCTGTTAAAACATGTTTATGGTTAAAACTCAGTTCCTCTAGCATTACTGCTCCTGTAGAAAGCTGGCTTATATGTATTGTGTATCAAGTTAACTTTGCTGTGTGTTTACATCAGCTTCTTGTTGTAGGATAAGTTACTCAGACACAGCTATGAAAACAATGTGTGTAGAAAACTCCTACATAGCTAAAGGGTATTTATGATTTCCAATTTAGCTCATTAGACTCTAATTTTGGTAAGATCTAAGTTGATTTCTTTGACTCATTAATCAAAGATTTTCATTAAAATCGCTGATATATCTGCAGTAATAAAAGTGCTACTATAAAAATTTTAGGGGGAATAATTAATGTAAAACAAAATTTTGTAAGGAAAAATTTAATTTTTATCTCAATAATATTTTAAAGTTGTATGGACCTGCATGACCACTACCCAAAACAAGATGTAGAATTCTTATATAATCCTAGAATGTTCTCCTGTGTCATTCCAAACAAATTTCACTTTTGTATTTACTATCCGCATTTTTTTAATATTTATTTTTTAGTTGTAGTTGGACACAATATGTTTATTTTATTTATTTATTTTTATGTGGTGCTGAGGATCAAACCCAGGGCCTTGCCTGTGTTAGGCGAGCGCTCTACCACTGAGCCACAGCCCCAGCCCTCTCCATTTGTTTTGTATTCAATTTCTACCACCTAGATTAAGGTTACCTAGTTTTGGACACCATATTCATGTTTTAATATTGTATGTGCCTGTGCATTTCATTTTAGAGTCATTCACTGAACTCAGTGGCGTCAGTATTCATCCTTGTTCAACATGTCATGAGTACACACCTTCTTTTTACTGTAATAATATTCCTTGTTAATATATCACAATTTGTTCTTCTGTTCTTTGGTTGACAGACACTTGAGTCGTTTTCAGTTTTGAGCTATTATGAATAATCTAAAAGTCTTATAGAAGATATGTTTTTTTCTTTCTTAACAGACCCGTGATTTCATTTCTCATTTCTTTTGTGGGGATACTTAAGAACAAAATTGCAGAATCATTGGTAGTTTAATTTGGAGAAAATATCAACACAACTCCAATATGATTGTATAATTTGTTCTCCATAAAATGTCTTATCCCACATCCTCACCAAAATTTGTGGCTGTCAACAAATTTTGTTGCTTTTGATTTTAGCTCTTCTAGTGGCTGTAAAATCGTATTTCACCATATTTTTAATTTGTGTTTCCTAATCACTAAGTATTTCGACCACATTGTCATGAGTTTATTGGCCATTCATATGTCACCTCTTTAGTGAAGTGTCCAATATTTTTGTGTATTTAAAAATTTATATGCTGGATTCCATACATATTTTGGATATAAGTCCATTGTTTGATACATGTTAGAAATACCCCAGTCTGTTTCATGATGTTGAATTTTTTAATGTCTTTTGTTGTTGTTGTTGTTACCAGGGGATTGAACTAGGGGCTCTTAACCACGGAGCTACATCCGAACAACTTATGGCCTCGCCAAGTTGGAGAGGCTGGACTTGAACTTTCCTCAGCCTCCAGAGTCCCTGTGATTACAAGCATGCACCATCACACCTCGCTCTTGATGTCTTTTGATGAAGGATGCTACTTTGATGAAATGTATTTTATCATCATTTTCCTTTCACAGTAACATACTTTTGGTGCCTGACAAAGTCTTCTTCTGTCCCAATATTACAAATATATTTTCTCATTTTTCTTCTAGTAATCCTGAGTTTTTTCTTTTTTAATTCTATAATTATTCTCAAATTAATTTTTGTATATGTCATGAAATTTAGGTTTTCTTTTTCAGAGGAAGATTTAGTTGGCCTAACCATTTTTTAAAACTTTCTTTATCCATTGAATTGTTGGAATGTTGTGGTGTCTTGGTTGTATATATTCTATGGCTTTAATCTGATTTCTAGCTTACACCTATAACATCCTTTGACTTCAAGTTTTCATGAGGTTTGAATTTAGGAAATATGGTTCCTCCAAACTTATTCTATTTTAAATAACGCATATTTTCAAAATTCCTTGGAGTCAACTTGTCAATCTCTTTTATAATGTATTTTTTTTAAATATGACAGCAGAATGCATTCCAATTTTTTATTATATAGAGCACAATTTTTCATATCTCTGGTTGTATACATAGTGTATGCACACCAATTTGTGTCTTCATACATGTACTTTGGATAGTAATGATCATCACATTCCACCATCGTTGATTACCCCATGCTCTCTCCCTTCCCCTCCAACCTCTCTACCCTATCTAGAGTTCATCTATTCCTCCCATGCTCCGGCTCCCTAACCCACTATGAATCAATCTCCTTATCGCAAAGAGGACATTCGGCATTTGGTTTTTGGGGATTGTCTGACTTCACTTAGCATTATCTTCTCTAACTCCATCCATTTACCTGAAAATGCCATGACTTTATTCTCTTTTATTGCTGAGTAATATCCCATTGTGTATATACTTTTGGTGCCTGACAAAGTCTTCTTCTGTTGTTTGTCTGCATAATAGCTGCCATTCTGACTGGAGTGAGATGAAATCTTAGAGTAGTTTTGATTTGCATTTCTGTAATTGCTAGTGATGATGAACATTTTTCATGAATTTGTTGATTGATTTACATGCAGTGGAGAAAAGATAGCCTATTCAACAAATGGTGCTGTGAAAACTGGAAATCCATATGCAACAAAATGAAATTGAACCCCTATCTCTCACCATGCACAAAACTCAACTATAAATGGATCAAGGACTTAGGAATACAACCAGAGACCTTGCATCTAATAGAAGAAACAGTAGTCTCCATCATGTGAGAATAAGTCCCAACTTTCTTAATAAGACTCCTGTGGCACAAGAATTAAAATCAAGAATCAATAAATGGGATAGACTCAAATAAAAAGCTTCTTCTCAGCAAAAGAAACAACCTGTGATATGAATAGAGAGTCTATATCTTGGAAGCAAATCTTTACCCCTCACACATCAGATAGAGCTCTTTTTACTAGGGTATATAAAGAACTCAAAAAGCCAAGCACCAAAAAATGAAATAATAATAATAACCCAGTCAATAAATGGGCCAAGGACCTGAAGAGACACTTCTCTTTTCAATTTCTTCAAGAAATCTTCCTGGGATTTTTGATATACAGTTCTATTAAATTTATAGATAGCTTTGATGGAAATGAATATATTATTATCTTCAAATCCACTAAGACCTGTCTGTTCATTTAAATGTGTGTATAAATTCCTATTTAAAAGTACCATTTTCTTTTATTTTTGTAGAATATTTTGTTTTATAGGATATAAACATTTTTACTTTGATTTTATCATTACTCATTCTTTGCCTTGTTCTGAAACAGGAATTGAGTATAAAATAATAGAGAATTTTTAGCACTTTGGTATGTTTTTCAGATGTTAGAAAAACATTTCAGATATAATATATATTTGAAAGACAAATTGAGTTTCCACAAAACCATTTTATTAGTATTTTTATAACATGAGAGACAGTGCTATTAGAATAAAATAGACAATTCAATTACATTATAGTAAAATATGCAAGTTTCCAGAAAAATAAAGATTCATAACAATCTGCTCTATTGAAACTTGAAATAACAGAACTTTAAAAAACATTGGTATGCAGTTAAAGAATTAGAAAATTTTAGCATACCTTTGATCATTTCACTATTCTAAAAATACAGATTATACTTAAACCATTTTGTATAGAGTTGTCACTCATGTATTTATGAAAATAGATAGTTACAGTATTCCTAGCTTTTTACAGAGTAATTAGCCTCATGGTGACAAGGAGATGTTCATTGTTGATCTTGCTTTAACAGCTTAAAAAATGTAACTGGGTTCTGTGGTGCATACCTGTAACCCAGTGACTTAGGAGGCTGAGACAGGAGGATCACAAAATAAAACAATGAAAATTCTGAAAATAAATAAAAAGGGCTGATAATGTAGTTCAGTGGTAAAGAGCTCTGGGTTCAATCCCCAGTAGCAAAAAGAAAAAAAAAATCTTAAAATCTTAGAGAGGGCGGGGGAGATAGGGAGGGGAAGAGAGAGAGGAAGAGAGAGAGACTTACATCTGAATGAACCAAGTGCAAAATAATGAGATTTTCTTTAAACAAGTTAGGAAAAAACCATCAATTGTCTGTCTTTTCTATTACTATTCATTTTGCAGTATTGACTTATAGATTTAGAACAAAGCTATATAGAGAGGCAAGATGTACATTTCGGTGCTACTCATTTTGGGCGCCTTTTCAGCACATTAAAAATATTTAATATGTGAACATGCTGCCTTGATCATTTTAAGAAAAACAGTATCTAGAAGAATCGTGTTTGTATAATTCTTAAGACATTTCCTAAGTAAATTATTTTTGCCATTTTTTTAAGATAATTAAGCCATTTCCTGAGTTATTGGGAAAGATATTTCATTCTTCTTGCTTGAGAGGCCATTGTTAGTAATATATTTATACTAAATATTTCCACCAAAGGTTTGTATATACCATATACAACTATAATGAAATAAAACAAAAAAATTCCTAAAAGACCCCTTGTATCCCTATCAACCTGTGATAAGATTTCTCTGATTTATGCCAAGTTCTCCTTTGAAATTCACATAGTTCTCTTCCTTTCAGTGTTTACTGAGGTTGTCATTTAGGTAATTACCATTCTAGAGGTTAAAAACTGACACAAGTGATGGCATTACTTATTCCTTCTCTACTAATCTAATAGGAAATGACTGATAAAGGGCATTCAATTTATCTACTCAATTTATATTAAGAGATGTTTCTGGAACATGAATTTATTCCCAGGCTTCAAACACCTTGGCCTTTAATTTGTCAAACTTCAGTGTTTAAGTAAATTAACTGGTTCTGATTAAATTAATTGAACTCAGGGAAGGCTGTGCAAAAGTTATTCCTATATTTCCTCTCATATTTCTGTAAGATCCAAACTACTGAAAAGCAATTAAATTCTGAATTACTCAGTTATCCCTGTAGTACCTGTTCTTTGACCTTGTAAGTCTCTTATTTTTATTTCTCTTAACACACCCCCTGCATTTCCTTACTTTTCTTTTTAGAGAGCTTCATCTTGCCCCACTTTAACATATTCTTTAACTCCCTTGATCCTTTGGGATCCTTTGGCCTTGAACCACATCCTCTTACTTGAGGCAAGGATGGTAGTAGTGGTATTCAGATGGTTTGGTCAGTGGACTGAAATCAATTCATTTCTTAGGTGTGAATTCAAAGGATACAGAATTTAGAAACAGTGTATCAGAATATGCACTTTTAATTCTATAATGGGAATTATATTCAAGGAGGATATATAAAACAGATGTCACATCTGGTCAGCTCATTCACTCCTTGATATTCATGGACTCAGAAGAGAGAAATTTAGTTGTATGAATTGAATATTTAATATTAGGAAGTTAAAGTGGTCTGACCGCAGTAGGGATCCATCTGCCCCAAAGTTGGTGCTGTAGTTCCTGTTGTTCTGATCAGTAGTTAGATGGGTTAGGTCAGCCTTTTTGCCTTCCAAATTCTGGTGCTTTGATTGCAGAACAACCTCTCTTTCTCATCTTGTTCATCCAGGCAACATTTTATTCAACACATTCTTTAAATATGTTAATACATCTCTTTAGCTCCAAATCAACTCTAGCTGGCCTAGAAGTCAATTTTTTTATCTATTAAAATTTTATAATTTAACCATTAAATGTCAAATTTACTTTTCATATTTCCATCTTCTAAAGGGATCTACAACCTGTTTCAATTTGAAACCTCAGTATGTTTGAGCCATTGTAGAAGACTCTAATGTTGAAATTTAATGCTTGGGTTTGTTACCTATTTCAGAATAAGATTGCATTTTTTGAAATACAATTTATGCTTGTATGTTTAATGATAAGCAATGCGTCACAAAAATTATTTTCTAATTAAATGCTTATCTGCATAAATTTTGTGCTAATTTGGGCACTAGAGATGCCGTTTATCCAAATTCTTGCTGTGTTGTGTATACCTAAATAATACTATAAAAGCAGAAATGTGTAGTAATGTTTTAATGAAATCAACTGGTTGATTTTAAAAAGTTGCTCCTTATATTTAAATCATCTTAGACTAAAACAATAAGCTATGAAATGTTAAGCTTGAATTATGTGAAGGAGAGTGGCCATGATATTAAAATAGCATTTTGTAATAAAACATTCCAAGCTCCCTTATCTACATGACTGTTATTTTTCAAAGTAATTGTGCAGGTGTGCCTTTCTCTCTCTCTCTTTCTCTTTTTTAAGTGATATCACAATCAAATAATATTTGGAACTGCCTTTGAAAAATTGAGATAAAAATAAGTACTGTGTTTTCATGCCATAATTGACTTCAATCACAAAACATTTCTTCCACCTGCAGGTTTAGCTAGTTCAGTCAGAATGAGTTTTAAAGATGTTTTAAGCATCTTATGCTTAAAAAAAATCGCATGTAACCTTGAATGACAACAAATTTTCACAAATTAGATTTCAGATATTATAGCACAATATCTGAAATAAATTCCAAAGGAGATCTTCCTCTTTCAGGGAAGCTTCTCTGTTAACTGGCATACATCCCCATGGTCTAGATAATTCACAATTATGAACAATACTTTTCTCTGGCCTTGTAGTTTATATATTTTTTATCAATAACTGCCTGATCTAGGTGTCAGGGGAAGAATAGATATATTGAATAGTTGGAGACAACCTTGTGCGTTTCTGAATTACACAGTCTCCATTTATAAGTAGCCTTTAATCTCCAAACAATGAGGTTTCAAGGTATACCATAGATAATTATGGCTTGCACAGAATGTGGAGAATTCTTGTGATTAGTTTGTTTTCGGTGTTATGTCCTGTTTCCTCATGTTTACCGCCACTGACTCGGCAGCTGTGGAGGGGAAGAAATTGATGGAATACTCCACCATTGCTCCTACTGATTCACAGGAAAGTAAGAACCCAGTGGAAGTCCTGAGATGAAGAGGAGTTGAAAGGAGGTGCAGCTAAGATGGGAAGGGATGTTAGATTATTCTCTCAAGATCCCCAAAGCCTATAAATGGTATTAGAAAATCAAACTCTGAATCACCACTAAAAAATCATTAAAAGATAATGAGTATTATTTGTTACATCCTAAGACTATATGGGACAGGAAATAACAGCCCATTATTTGATTGTGGTAGGCAGAAAAATGCTCCCCCAAAGATGTTCACGTCTTAATGATGTGGGCTTTGTACATGAGTCTGTGTCATTAAGTTAAAGCTTTTGAGAAGAGGAAACTATCCTAAGTTATCTAGTGGGCCCAATGTCACTAAAAGGATAGCTTTAAGTGTGAAAGAGGGAGGCTGCAACTTCAAAGAAGACATGAAGATAGAGCAATTAGAAGAATCATTGTAAAAAAGACTGGTCTGGCCATTGCTGGCTTTAAAAATGGAAAGTGGGCAGGAGTGAGGAATTCAGGGAGTCCTGAGCAGCTGGGGATGTAGGACTGCAGAAGAGAATTTTCCCTGGAGCCTCCGAGAGGAATACAGTTCTGCCGACACCTTGACACCTGATTTTAGACCGGTGATGTCCATTCTCTTGGTTTCTTGAACTGTAAGATAAATTCAGGCTATATTCAAGCCATTAAATTTGTGGCAATTTGTCAGAAGACCTAGGAAACTTAACACACTAATGGATGAGCATCTTACCCATTCACATCATCCTGGCCATTCCTTCCTTATAGCCATCTTGTTTACTGAATGTTGGTAGTAAGATAGTAAGATATCTTTACATGATTTTTTTTCATGTGGTCGATTAAGGTTTTTAAAACATTAATGAAGTGAGTCCATCTGAAAGAATAACTGAATTAGATAACAATGTGTTTGAGCTTTGTTTATCAGTTCATTTAAAAGACATACTAGTGATGGTGAACTGGGTTATAATTTTCTCCCAAGGGTTAACTCCCTTTTCATAACTTTAATGTAAAACTATACTTACCGATACTTCTGTAATTGTTTAATAAATGAATTTTTAAGTATGTGTATATAATTCCACAGTACTAAACTACTGCTGTGTTTAATATTGCTATGGATAAATGGACCATCTGCTCTGATTTGGAAGCATTTTTTTTTTCTTACAGAGATCTATATATCCAAAGTATTCATTTTAAAGCAATTTGATGGGATATTTTTAATGAGGTACTTAAAATATAAGGCAAATATTAACTGTAAAATGATGTGAAATATCTGATAAGGAATTAAAAGTTGTTAAGATATCAAAATGATATAAGATATAAAATGTGTGCCTAATTAAATATATCTTGGATGCACCTCAGCTACACATATTTGGAATATTGTAACACATGCATACTACAGAAAATAGAAAGTTAATTTTACTTTTAAAATTACCTTCCAATATTGTAATTATTTATCATCAATTGTTTAGATATTTTAAAAATTATTTTCAGCCGAGTCAAGGGCATACTTTCTTCTCCTCCTATTCCCCTAAATTGTCACCAAAGAAAGCAACCAGGTGGCTTTCTCCCCAATGTTACTGTGCACTCTGCCTATTCAGGTGAGCATCAACCCTTTCTGCCCAGTAAAGTTAAATCAAAGACCACAGGACATGGCTTCTATTGCATACATAGTGTGTTCTTGTTGACATATTGTATCTGGCCCTCCCTAGATCATAGATGATTTATGTATAAAGTTCTTATATACAAGCATTCATTATTTTCCACATGCCCAGAACTATAAGGTTTTGACAAGAAGGAAAAATATTTTAATAGTCATATTTTTAGTAGTTTTTATCTTCTTACAATGTTTTTTTCCTCTGTACATTAAGGATTATTTTCTGGCCAACTATCAGAGATAGTAAATGTTGAAAAATATAAAATAAATACAGCAATAGAATGTCAAACAAGAATGATAAAAATAGCAAAGAATAAAAGACTGTTCTTGGGATAACTAATAAAAAACCTACAAAATTGTTTTTCAAAATGACCCTTATGTTTGTACTGTCACTGTCATCACTGAAGTAAAGTATGTTTTATTTATTTTTTTGATAAATTAATAAAATCTTTTCTATCCCAGACTGCCAATTCTTGATTCTTTATTTTGAGTACTAGGGCAGTTATAGTCTAATTTTGTTAGGTATATGAGTAAATGAAATTAGTGCATAGTTTTAGTTCAAGACAACTTGAAATCAGTCAAACCGATTTTTACTATGTATTAAGATTTTTGTACTATTTAGTTATATTCATTTAAAATTCCTTCGCCCTGAAATTAAATTATCTTTGGAAAATATCCGTCATGTAAACACATCCTATTTTACAGATGAGAAAGCTTTAACTTGGTTCATTTAAGTTATGGACTCAAGATCACAAATTATACAAGTAGAAGTTTTTCCTTAGCACCCACCTCCCTGCTAGTGCTGATACTTGCTGGGAGGCACTAGTGTGGTCATGCTGGTTGGTCAACAAGAAACTGCCCTTACG
Source organism: Marmota monax (assembly GCF_021218885.2). Classification (NCBI taxonomy): domain Eukaryota; kingdom Metazoa; phylum Chordata; class Mammalia; order Rodentia; family Sciuridae; genus Marmota; species Marmota monax. The sequence goes on along the minus strand of NW_026692201.1, from coordinate 11,856,313 downwards.
TTTAATTGGTTGAAGCAGCTATTGTGATTGATTGGTGCCCAAACTTGCCAGTGGTCACATTGACTATCACCTCTGAATCTATTGCCAATTGGAAGCATCCTACAGAAAATCTGTCTGACACAAAAGCCTACTATTCCTCCCTCTACTATGCTGTTGGTACAGTTCTCAGGGGAGCGAAACTACATTCCATTTCCTATGGTGGGAAGTGATGGAGAGGCAGCCTTCAGATTTATCTCCATCATGTATATGATGAACGTGTGCAATGGTTCTATAAATTTAACCATATTTTTAAACATTTCAAGTGCAAGGCATCATTGCATTCCAGTTTAAACTCAATATTTATTTTGTAAATGACAGGAAATTTACTTTTGATAGTTGAAATAAATAAATACTATTTTTACCATTTTAATTTTCTTGTTTTAATTAGTTATACATGACAGTAGAATGCATTTATGCACTTTGATATATCATACATAGATGGGATATAATTTCTCATTTTGATGAGAGTACATATTGTAGAATCTCATTGGTCATGCAGTCACTTATATACATAAAGTAATAATGCCTGTTTCGATCTACTGTCTTTCCTATCCCTACATCCCCTCCTCTACCCTCCCTTAACTACCCTCTACCTATTTTAAGGTAATTCTATTTTTCTCTAGTTCCCCCGCTCTTATAATGAATTAGCATCTGCATATTAGAGAAAACATTTGGCCTTTGGTTTTGGGGGATTGACTTATTTCACTTAGCATGATATTCACCAACTCTATCCATTTACTGGCAAATGACATAATTTAATTCTTCTTTAAAATTGAGTACTATTCCATTGAATATATATGTATATATGTACATATATATATATATATATATATCATATTTTCTTTATTCATTCATTTATTGAAGGACACCAAGGTTGGTTCCATAGTTTAGCTATTGTGAATTGAGCTGCTATAAACATTGACTCGTCTGCATTTCTGTAGTATGCTGATTTTAAGTCCTTTGGGTATAAACAGAGGATTCGGAGAGCTGGATCAAATGGTGGTTCTATTCCGAGTTTCCTGAGCAGTCTCCATATTGCTTTCCATAGTGGTTGCAATAATTTGTAGTTCCACCAGCAATGTCTGAGTGTACCTTTATCCCCACATCCTTACCAAGATTTTCATTGCCAGTATTTTAATGATTGTCATTCTGACAGGAGTAAGATGAAATCTTAGTGTAGTTTTAATTTGCATTTCTCTAATTGCTAGAAATGTTGAACACCTTTTCATATATTTGTTGCTCAATTGCATTTCTTCTTCTATAAAGTATCTGTTCAGTTCTTTAGCCCATTTATTGATTAGGTTATTTGTTTTTAAAGTTATTTTTAAACTGAGTTTTTAATATGGAGTAAACAGCGTATACCTTTGTTAGAGCAATGACTCTGTTAAGTTTGTATCATCCTCATTTGATACATGGGGAAATGAGTGCTTCATTGACTTTCCCAGGATCACCAACTCCTCATCAGCAAACTGGGTTATGAATCCTGAAAGGATTTGGGGACAGAAAACCTAATTCATTGTTTTGCCTATACTATGGCTTTCCTACAGACATGCAAACAGGTAGCCTGGGTCACTCATGTTCACATAGTAAGAAGCATACCTAGGACAGTATTTGGTTTTTGTCAGCAGAAGGTCTTAAATGAATGCCAAATATTGTAGGTAGATTTCATATATTTACTTTTCTTAGTGCTTATTAATGACATAGGATGATGGGGTTCACTGTGGTATATCTGTACACCCTTTTAACATACATGGACTCTTTCTATCCCCTGGTAACCTCCTCTTACCCCCCTCTCTTCCCTCCCCTGATTCCCTTCTTTTTCTCTAATAGTCTCCCTTTGTAGATAGATTTTACGTCAGATAATATTACAAAAGAAGAAAAATGTTACAAAATTATTGTCTCAAAATCCTGGGGAGAATTATAACAAATAAAAATGTGCAAAAAAACCCATAAAATTTTCCTGTAAACATAAAGACTCCCACAAACATCTGTCCTTGCTGACCTCTCTTTTCAATATCTTGAAGAGATAGTTTAATGGGGAAGGGACTAAATAGCTGAAAATTTCTAGAACTACAAAATCCCATACAGTGATTGACCATACTTAGCTATTGATTGGTTGAAATGTGACTGGCGAATTAATGTGTGTGGTGATTGTAAAATAAATAGTGGATTTCAAAGAATAATTACCAAAAAAGAAAAATATCTCAGTCATCCAGGTTTCTCTTTACATTTTTCATGAGCATGCTTTTATATTCATTGGCTATAGTCATCTTTCTGTATAATAGATCTTTTGAAATGTATCCCTTTTTATATAACTGTAATTTTGCAACCTTTGATGAACATCTCTTTATCTCTTTCTTCCCCCCCACCATCCCAGCCTCTGGTAACTACCATTCCAGTCTGCACTTCTGAAATCAACTTTTTTTAAGAGTTTATGTGAAATCCCTTCCTCTTTTTAATGTGGTTATTAGAAAACCTAAAGTTTCTCATGTAGCTGGCTTTATATTTCTGTTGAACAGTGTGTGTGGCTAGAGTTCGAGTTAACAGGGTGAATGGTCAAATTAGCTCATGTGGAGTATTTATTGTGTGCAAATTTAAAAGACAAATAATACTACTATCTTTTAAAGACAACTCTGGCTCTCTATTTAAAAAAAACTATATCACAGTTTTTATAGTACTTTTAACAATATCATATTACCATAGTAATATTAATAGAAAATTAATGGTAATTTTTTTGTTAATTCAGAACCAAGCTTTATTTATCTCTTATCAGAGGGATTATTGGCCTAGGGATAATTATATACATGTTTCAGAAATTTAGATTTAGTTATATGCATATGCTTGCCTTAAATCTTTAAGTGCATGCAAAACCAAATTCTAGGTACTCAATTACCTCAATAAGACATCTGTCTAAAGTGACTATTAGATGCATCAGTGAATACTGGGCTTCACTCATAGGTAAATGAGAAATAATTAAAGTTGTTTGAAGTAGCTTTTGCCATCTGTCAGTAAGACAAAAAAATAATATTTTGATAGTATCTAATGTTATTCTGGTCATGGATTTCTGGAGAGAACAGAAATTGTTTCAAATTTTCTGGTGGGAACATCTACAGTAGGCATAAGATTTAAAGAGTTTAACTTAGTATCTAAATGTGAGATATAATCTGGAGACAATAGTAATCATATAATTTTGAGAGACAAATGCACTAAATATAGTGTGTGAGAGCACAAATTCTGGAGCTAGGCTCCCTGGGTTAGACAACAGATCTTTCATTTGCTATGTGTCATTCACCAAGTTTCTTAGTCTCTTTGTGTCTCTGCTTCCTTGTTTGTAGAATGGAAGCAAGAATAAATTTAGCACAAATAGGTGTTATAAGGATTAAGTAGGTTATACACTGCTATAAAAACAATAAATACAAAGAAAGAAGATCAAAAAGTAGAAGAAGGGGACTAAGGCAGAAGGGAGTAGGGGAGGGAAAGGAAAAATATTTGGGATTGAGAATGAAAAAACTCTTGCTTTTGATGATTAAGTTTTGGGGAACAGAACCTGATACATATAGCAAATTGTATAATTTTAATCAATAAAAAATGTATCTGATATATGAACATAAAACAATAATATTGTATAAAATCAATAATATTATATGTAATAAATACATTGAAAGTATTTAGATGAATATTGGTATACCCATGCTATTAAATGATAAGCAGTCATTAAAATGATGTCTGCTGTATTTCCTCACGTGAAATAGAGTTGATGGTGTATGAAGGAAAGAAAGGACACAATGTAAAAAGGTCAAGTGTATTTTTTTTCTGTTTTAGACATAGAAAAATGACTGGGGAAATGTGAATGTGATTCCATTTAAAAACAGAATTTTGCTGAATAATAATTTGCTTGTTTTTATTTTTAAAATTGATTCTGGATTTCTGAATTATGTTAGTCACCAAAAATGCATTTTAAAATCTGAGTTGCAAAGCATTCATTCTTTTATCCAGTAATGCATTGTGTAGATTTGACCCAGTAAATGGTTAAATAATCACTATTGTTGGTTACCTTTGAGACTAGGGAGTTAGCTGGTTGATACTTACTAGTTCAATTCATTGTAATCCACCTCACCTGATGCTGTAGGAAGGAGAGACAAGCTGCTACTGCAAGTCGAGCAGGGCCAAGGAACACAGGTGGATGGACTGTCACTAATTAGACATCTTTGGACCATGATATTTCCAGAACACAGGCTACAGAAGTATCTGGCACATTGTTGACTCCAGACCAGTGCTTAGGAAAGTATACTGTTATTCTTTGTAAATAAAGGTAGTAAAACATGTTTCACAATTTGACAATAGATGTTAAGAGTATTGTTCATTTATTAAGAAGGCTTCTGTATTGAAATAAAAAGATTAAAGGGCTATAACTTAGTTGACATTTTGAGTTATAATGAATAAGGGACATCTGAATTATGGACTGATGTGGTGAGAAATCATTACTTAGTAGTTATATTATATTTATTTGTTAAAATAATGATTAAATAAACTGTTTAAATATTCACAATATAAAAGAGTAATGAAATGCAATTTTAATTTAATTAAGTATTAAAGATATTTTAAGTGTAGCATTGCTAACACTGTAAGTATGAATATGAATTTTATAGGAGTTGAAGTGGTACTTAATATTTCAATAACCTTATTTATGATACTTGTGCCTTTGGTAGAGATTGAGGACATTTTCAGTGTTGGTGAGTCTTCTTATTTGGATAGTTTTTGTTATGCTATGTGTATATGTGAATGCATCACAATGAATTCCATCTTTAGGTATATCTATAATGCGCCAATTTAAAAAAAAAACAATAAATACATAGAAAGAAGATCAAAAGAGTAGAAGGGTACTAGGGCAGAAGGGAGGAGGAGAGGGAAATATTTGGGATTGAGAATGAATGAACTGTTGCATTTGATGATTATGTCAAAATAAACCACACTATTATGTATAACTATAATATACCAGTAAAATGTAATTAAAAAATACTATTTTAATTCCTCAGGGGCATTTTGCTAGTACTTGGTGCAGTAGAAAGACAGAAACTAACTCAAACTAACTCAAAGTAAAAACAGGAATGTGTTGTGTCGTGTAACTGAAATGCTCCTGGCTTCACACACACAGATGGATCCAGGGGATTAAATAATGCCATCAGAACTTCATCTCACTGTCACCCTTGTTCTGTACAGGATTCATTCTTATGTAAACTTCCCTCATATAGCTCTAGACATTCAGCTTATTATTTTCAAGCTTAGTAGAAAGAGGATGAACTTTGTCTCTGGAGAGTATTAGAAATGTCTTTTAGTAAGCATCACTGGTTCTAATGCCCTGGTTTCTTCATCTTTTCCCCCACACTATTTTAACAGGCATTAAAAACATAGCTATTACTGGTAGAGGGACTCCAAAAGAAAATCATGGAGCTATTAAGGGAACAAAAATAGTGGTAGTAGAGTAGGCAAAACCAAAACATCCACCATACTTAAGCAAATATCATGATAAGCAAAATTAAATTGGAAAGATCAATTTTTTAAGAAAATAAAGCAAGAGTTAGTCAACTGTACTCCTAAGACCAAGTGAGCCCCCACAGTCTGCTTTGGTAAATAAAGTTTTATTGGAACACAGCCCAAACAATTTCTTTTATGTATTATCATTGGCTGTTTTTGCAGTACAGCGACAGAGTTGAGAAATACCAACAAAGGCATTTATAACCCTCACACTTAATATATTTATTATTTGGTCTTTAAAATAATAATATAATTTGGTGAACTCAAAAATAGATGTTTATGGGAAAATAGTAGAAATAAATGGGTGCACTTTAAAAGAGTAAATGCAATTTGTGAGGGCATCAGTTTTTAAAATAAGAACAAGACAATGTTGTGTTTTGAACTTGTTCCAGAAGGGTTTTTTTTTTTTTGAGTCACCTGTTTTAATAGTTCTGGATACATTGCTGCAGTTGCATAAGGATTTGTTGAGTGAGGACCTCTTATAAATATTATGTGTGTTTATGTTTGTGTGTAGATTTTTTTTGAACCAACTTGCTTGAAGTTTACACACCACTTCTTTTGTACTTGGTATTACCGTTTCATTTTTTGAAACTTCTGCAAAAATATTTAATTGTGTGAATTTTTAAATATATTATCATATTGCATAAAAAGGCTTTTTCTGACAAGGAGTGGAACAAATCATCTTTTGCTGCATCACCTTGAGTCTTGTCCAATTAAGGAGCAATTCATAATATCGCTTCTAGATGGAGAGGATATCTGGCTTTCCTAGTGTCTTATGTTGTAATCATTGTCATTTATTTTTCTACTAAAAACTACCCTAAGAATAATGGGTACTTTGAAAAGAATATTTGAGCAATTCTTATTTTTTTATGTAAATAGTTGAACTTGAATGTTTCAGTTATTCCTGGTGAGTAGGGTTCTTTCTATAGTAAGTATGGATGAGACAAGTTACCCAATAATATAATTGCAGATGGATATAGGTGCAGTTGTTTCCTGTGTTCAAATAGGAGATGTTACACAATACGCATTACTGTACAGCCTGTGCCATTATAATTGTGTGACCTGTAACAGTGAGCCACAGAAAAAGATGAAAGAAATGTGGGCATTCAAATGTTTATGAGAAAATATATAAACTTATTAAAATGCTTGCTAACAATTTAAAAAGAGTTTTTAGAATTGCACTTCCAGTTTGTTTTAAATATAAGTGATATGACTGGTTGAAAATGATTTTATACTTTGAAGCAACATAAAATGTTTACATTAACATCCCTAGCATTTAATACAGTAATTGATTTATTATTGTCTAAGATTGATCTAATTAAAAGATTATAATACCAACTACATAGGTAATTTAAAATGTTCTAGTTGCTGTTAAAAACATAAATATAAGTATGTAAAGTTAATTTTATTGTATCTCATTTAACATATAATACCAAATATATTCACATTTATATTGTTAATAGTATTAAATTATTAATGATATGTGTAGCATTCTTTTATTCTAGATATTTGCAATCTGGTCTACATTTCATATTACAAGTACTTTTCTATCTACATGCTATCAGAAGTACTTTGCTGTATTTAGATTTCCTCAATTTGTAGTTGAAAAAAGAGACCATATACCACTTTGTTGCTAACATAACTAAAACTTTTTGCATAGCTAAGTGGAATAATACATTTTTATTTAAATTTAAATTAACTAAATAAAAAAAAAAAACTTTAGTTCTTAAATTATAGTGATTACATTTCTGGTGTTCAGTAGCCACATGTGATGACCATTGAATGATGTAGTTGGAGGACATTAATCAGTCATATAAGTCATAGTATATAGTCATATAGATCAAAGTATTCAAATACTTTCAAACTATACTAATTTATTTAAATGTAGAATATGACTAAGTTTTTTAGTGGAAAAAAGAGCAATTCATTAATGACAAAGCATAAATGTCAAGAAACTATTTTTACTTCATGATAAAAGGACTTAAAAGATGTGGTTCATTTTTACAGCAGTTTAGGAACATAGCCAAGAATAGAAGTTATATCAAGCACCTTTTTTTCTTTTCTTTTCTTTTTTTTAGGTTTCAAGTGTACTGAGAATTCAGCTATTGTTAAATTTTTTTAAAAAGTAGTTTACAAGTGCTGAGCTTTATTAAAGAAAGTTTTCTACTTAAAAAAAAAACTACTAGCAGATAAAGCACACATCAAAGAGCTTAAATGACCATATTTAAATGGTTTTTCAATACTCCTTTCAATTTCTCTAAAAAACAAACAAGGACAGGCAAACATATTGTTGTTCCTTGAATTTTAGCTGGTGAAAATTTCAAAATATATGTTTACTATGAGTCCTAGTCTTGAAAATGTAGAATATGACTATGTATCATGAAAACTTTAAGTAACTCATGAGAACCTGTGAAGAAATTTGTACAAGAAATAGACCACAGTGAATCTCACCATCATGTATATCTGCAACACACTAATTGAAAAAAAGAAAAAAGAAAAAAACTGAAAGTAATTAACAGAAAGATCAGTAAAGTAGAGGGAAGGAATAGGGGAAGGGAGGAAGAGAGGGAAAGGAATAGTAGTAAGGACTGAATTAGAGGAAATTACATACTATGCTTTTATAATTATGTCACAATGAATCCTATTGTCATGTATAACTGAAAAGAACCAATAAAAAAATTGGGCAAGGAATTCAGAGAAGGATTTCCACTCTGACTTTTTGAGTGCTGTTTTAGAATAGTAAGGATCCATGATGAGGAAAGGTTTATTTAAAAAAAAAAAATTTCCTGGCAACAACAGTTGAGAAGTTCAAGGAAACAAATTCCTTTGTTATAAAAAAAAATAAAGATAGTGTCAAAATTTGAAGGGAGACTTGACTGCAAATCAATGGATAGAAATTTGAGTTCACTTTCAGCTCAGGAAGTTTGAAAGAGATAAGGGGGAAACAGTGAAAATGAGGAAGAACATTCTGGAAAACAGCTTGATTCTAAGTCAGTATTTGAAGTTAAAACTGGAATGTAATACTCAACAATCTTGAAGGACAGATAGTTTATCACAAAAAGATTGCCTTGTGCTGTGTTCAGAGAATAGATGAAAGACATGCTTATTTAGTTCTAGGAAACTGAGTAATGGAGGTCCATAAATTTTATTGATAAAATTTGTTTCAAAGGGAAGAAATCAATTCACCCTTCTGGGCCAAACAGGGCACTTGGTGATTGTAAACTGTCCTCATTTCAAAATGGGGAGAAAGGCTGCTGTTTTTGTAAAATATTCAAGGATGGTGTGAGGATAAACACATGCATTGATAAAGCATTTAGTGTATTTTAAGGTAGGGAGAAAGAAGCAATATTAAACTTTATTTGTTTTACATTTCTGGTAGACAGCAGAGCATTTTTGTAGAATGGATACTATATTTAGATGCTCAACTGAGTTTTTCATATGAAACATGACTGTTTTACCAGTGGCAAAAGAAAAACATTTTCAAAACTCCTTCATCCATTTAAAAGTTAAAGGTTTTTTTAAAAAAATTACAGTCATCTCTCAGTATTTATTTCTAGGACCCCTGGATACTAAAATCCAAATACACTTGAGTCCTTTACAGAAAATTGTGTGTAGTATTTGCATAAAATATACATCCTGTTTTATACTTTAAAACATCTCTAGATTACTTATAATACCTAGTATAATGTAATACCATGCAAATAGTTGTTAGACTGTATTTTATTAGGAAATAATAATAAGAAAAAAAAAATCTGTGTATATGCAGTACTGATCCATTTTGCTTTTTAACCCATGGTTGGTTGACTTCACATGTAACAGTGGTTCACTTTATGCTTTGAATATAGCCCTGGCTGCTCTACTACTGCAACTGATTTTTAAAATGGACATGTTTCTTTCTCTTCCTTTGTCTTTGCTCTTTCCTAATCTCTCCTCCTCCCTAATCTCAGGGGAAACAGGATTACCTTTCTTCCCCATTTTAGGCAGATGAATCTGTCCTTGAGCACACACCCACCATAGGAACTAAGTAATCCAGATTTGGGGGTTGGTACCAGAACATCTCAGAAATGATTATCTCTCAAATTAACAAGTAAATTACAACTCAGAGAACACCTGGAATGTAGCCTTTGAATCACCTCTTTAAGACCCCCTGATGGGCAGAATCACAGCCTCTGGGACAGGAGTCCCCTGTTTCTCCTTTGCTAGAAAAGCAATAAAACTTCTTTTTCCCTTTTCTTAAAACTGTGGGGCTGGGGTTGTGGCTCAGTGGTAGAGTGCTCTCCTAGCATGTGCGAGGCCCTGGGTTCAATCCTCAGCACCACATAAAAATAAATAAAATAAAGATATTGTGTTCAACTACAACTAAAAATTAAATTAACAACAAAAACTGTGTCTTCATTATTGGATTGGCATCAGGGACAAGGACCAAGGTTTCAGCAACACACATAAGTGGAACTTATGGATACAAAAGGCCAACTGCAGCTGAAATGGTATAGATTTCTGAGTGACTTCCTATCAGTTTAGATCAATTTCTTCTGGTCATCAATGTTTTTTTTAAAGGGACTAATCTCAAAAGGCTTTACATTATCTAAGTAAGCCTTCTGACCTACCAAAAACATGAATGATAGAAGTAGTTAAAATTTATTTTGTAAAAGTATACAGAAAACTTAATAAAAGGTTACAGAAATATTAGAGATACTTCTGTGCTATTTTGGGAAAAAAAATCTTTTCTTTCTCTTTGTTTCTATAGGGCTCAGATCTTCTTTGATATTTTTTTTTTCCTTATAGTCAAGCACAGCTGTCAAACAACTTTTCATTAAAATAGAATGTAAAGTTTATCAGTGCAATGAATTTTGTGTCATTTGTGACTGCTTTATCTCAGTTTAGAAAGTTGCACCCAATAGGAGCTCATTCAGTGTTTTCTGAAAACTTTGAGTGTATTCTACTATATGTAAAATCTTTGAGTCAGGTAGAAAAATTAAAAATCAACGCATATAATTCCATAAATATTTGTGAAATTTATTTTTACAAAAAGATATGTTCTAGTACAAAGGTTGATGAAATCTGTCAGGGGAGATAAATATTAATCAGACATTGAGTATATGCTGAAAAGGAAATGGAAGAGGTTCTTTGAGAGAATTGATTTATATTGGAGAAAGGATGAGGGCAACTTTCTGGTAAGTCTTTCCCAAGTGGATTTTTGAGCCTAGCCTTGTAGGGTGATGACTTAAAAGGGGTGTGGGGGATGAGGTGGTGCTGTGGAGGGATTTAAATGGGGAACTCAGGAGTGCCTCTGGCACAGGAAGCACTTTGATGGGAAATGATGAGCCTATGCAGCAAATTCAGTAGCAGAAAGGAATATGAAACCTTTCTTGCTTCTAATCATGATGATAAAGAGCATCCTGTACACTATGGGAAAGTGGGGTCTTTTCCAACATTTTCACTCTCATCATCACCGACAATCATGTCCTATACAGAAGAGAGAAAGGGAGATCAGGAGGGAAGGAGGAGGGAGTAGTAATCAGCTGCAGGCAGCTAGGCACTTTTCATGGCCCAGGGCAAAAGGTGGTGTTTCTTGTTTCACAGTGAAGACTTCTGAGACCACAGTAGAACATTGAGCTGAGTAAGGATACCTTTAAAACATGGCTCTGTAAGAAATTCATAGGCAATATAATATACCTGTGTACATGCACCTGGGGAGCAGCATTAGCCTTGGAAATGAGACACAATAAACTCCCTGGTGTAAAGTAGATTGAAGTATTGTTCTCATTATTTTCTCCCTCCCATCAAGAATGAATAGTACATTGAAGTGAGAAGAATTTGTATTTCCCCATCCTACTATTTTTCTGAACACATTTAAAATGCCAAAGAGGAGAATGGCAATGGAATGATTTCAAGCTAAAATCCCAAGGTAGTACCAGCCTCAACTTTCTCCCTCTTGGTCCACCATAAGAAGAGTATACGCTGATGGCAGAAGGCAGGAAAGCAGGGAATTGCAGCCTTGTCTTGTACTGCATTTTTAGGGTTCTTCTGAAGCTATAGTAATGGGAAGGATAAATCAGCCAACTTTACCTACCTCCCACAACTACCTAACAGGAAAAAAACCATCAGGTAACAGAAAGATATCTGGGTAAAATTAGTGCTTTTGTAATGTCAACATGGAGCAGATCTGAGTTAAGCTGCCAGTTACATGTGTATGTGAAGTAAGGTAGTTATGGCAATATGCTAATGATTTGCCATTTATCTTATGATTTTTAAAACAACCATTGATGATCAACAAATATATGAAAAATGTTCAACATTTCTAGTAATTGGAGAAATACAAATCAAAACTACTCTTAAGATTTCCTCTCACTTCAGTTGGATGGCAATTATCAAGAATACAAGCAGTAATAAATGTTGGTGAGGATTTGGGGGAAAACAAAATTATAGGAAATTGTTAATTTTTAATGATATTGAACTCATACATTGCTGGTGGGACTGCAAATTGGTGCAACCATTATGGAGAGCAGTATGGAGATTCCTGAGAATAGTTGGAATGGAAGAACCATTTGACCCAGCTATCCCATTCCTTGGTTTATACCCAAAGGACTTAAAATTAGCATAGTGTTAGAGTCTGTAAACAAGTCAAAAATAACACCTGGCATTTTGCCAGGGGAATGTTAGAGTTCATAAACAAGTCTGGATGGTGCCTGGCAAAATGCCAGAGGGAGTGGTTTGAGAAGTAACAAAAGCGAGCCATTAAGTGTGGAGATTCCTTATTGGTTGACTGATGTATCTAGTTTATGCTAATTAGATAAGCTGTGTGGAATGTATAAATACTGCTCCTGTCCTGCAATAAACGGCTCCCTCTCCTGCTGTATCAACGTGCACAAGTTGTTCGTCACCCCCCGGTTATTTTGCTGCAGCCGGACTGCGGCAGCATACTACAGTGACACAGTCACTTCAGTGTTTATAACAGCTCAATTCACAATAACCAAACTACAGAACTAAGGTAGATGCCCTTCAACAGATGAATGGATAAAGAAAATGTGGTATACATACACAATAGAATATTACTCAGCCTTAAAGAAGAATGAAATTATGGCATTTGCGGGTAAATGGATGGAGCTGGAGAATAACATGTTAAGCAAATAAGTCAATCTATAAAAACCAAAAACCAAATGTTTTCTCTGATATGTGGATGCTAATTCACAATAAGGGGGGATGGGGCATCTAGGAAAGAATAGAGGTACTTTGGATTAGGCAAAGGGGAGTGAATGGAGGGGAAGGGGTTTGGAGATAGGAACCATAGTAGAATAAATTGGACATTATTGCCCTATGTACATATATGGTTAGACAATCCGTGTGAGTCTATGTCATGTACAACCAGAAGAATGAGAAGTTATACTCCATTTATGTATGATGTGTCAAAATGCATTCTACTGTCATGTATAACAAATTAGAACAAATTAAATTTTTTAAAAAATACAACCATTGATCTTAGACATTATCATCATGTGTCAAACATTTTTTTTTTCCTCCAAAGGAGAAAAGTGATGTCCAGTTAAATTAAGGATCTCATCTAAGGTTAAATGGATAGTGTCTTCTTGGTTATTGGCAAGATCATGGCGTGTGACACACACAGACTCAGCAGCATAAAACAAGAATTTGAGTTTGATGGTCACGTATCCATAGATGGACTGATTTTCAGGTCTAGACTAGGTCAGCTAGGCAGCTCCTCTTCTGCTTTAGATTATAAGGACTGTATTTTGGGCTACATCTTCAGTTCATATCTGCATCATGTGTTTTGCGTTCTATAGAATAGTCTTCTTATGGCACACCACATATGTGTGAGAAGCCGACCATAATGCACAAGCACATTTTAAAGTCGCTCTTCACAACACGTTTACTTGCATTATATTTTGCTCAAAGAAAGTTATATGTTCAGATAAATTAATCAGAAATGGACTTCTTAAGGAATGGTCTCTTTAGATCTCCTTATATTCTCAGGCATTAGTAAAACTTCCAGTGTTAGTTGGTTATGGGAGACTCTAGCCTGAATAGTATTATTAGTAAAGGTAATAAGAATTTAAACTAATATAAATCTAGAGTTAGCTTTTAAAATTTTAAACTCTATACATATATCTGTGTTTATACATCAGCATTTAATAATAGTTAAGAAACTTCAGGGCAGCCTAGAAACATGCCCTAAATAGAATGAAAATGCATAGTCTTATAAAGTAGCATGACTAATAGCCTCATATTTTATTATAGTACAAAAAAGGACAACCTCATACCTTTTGCATAGTGTTGCATATTATTATGATTTTCTTATTCAGCTTGGAATTTGAGGTTATAATTCTTTAGTAACAATGAAGTTTTTGCTCCATTATTGGAGAAATCACTTCTATAATGATTTTAGAAGAGTCATATCATAAAGATATATATATGTATATATGTTTGTGCATATATATATATATATATATATATATATATGACACAGTATAATATGAACAGTTTTTCCTTATTAGTTATCTATGTTCTTAAGTTTGAGGATATAACTACCATTTGAAACTTAGTGCAGGACAATTTCTGTTATTCTCTGCATGGAAATTATAACTTACATTACTACTGCTTCTACTTCTTCTCTATTTGCTTCCAGTTTTGGTGCAGTTTTCCTTTGTTGTTTACCAAATCAGTTTAACCTCTATTGAAAGTCCTTAAAATATAGTGCATAAAGAAGGCTACCTCAAGACCATAAGTGGCTTTGGTACCTTCCTGCAAATTCTAACAATTGATCACATGCAGAAAGACAAAGTTCTGAGAGTGCACACCTTGGTTATTAGAACTTTTCTATGGATTGGGAAAAGGCAACTTTTCCATATTTTATATTCAGGCATGGAGCAGTGCTCGGGATGTGACCTGTGGAGCACAGGCTAGATTTCAGTCTCCACTTAGTCTAATGGCCTTGTGCCTTTGGGCAGTGAATAACTTGTACTAGAGTCCACATCTGTTACTAGGTAAATGAATTTGAGCAGGTCTTTTAATCTTTGACCACTTTTCAACAAATCTATTTCAGATTTATGAGATAAGATCTCATTTCAAGGGAGAATAAGAATGATAAGTTCTTGGCATCTTATTTTGAAGCTGTATGTTATTACCAAAAAGAAATAAAATTAAAGGAAATGGTTAATTTTTAATGATATTGAAAATTCTTTCAAATAGATATAGATATAGATATCACCCATCCTGGGGACCAAACCTGAATCCAAGAAATCATTATGGACTTCTTTCTTCGCCCTGTCCAGCTGTGATTACTAAATCTTATTTATGTCCTCTCTAATAGTGTCACATTTTATTGCTTTCCCATCACTACTATCACTACCTTGATCGAGATGCCCATCATTTTCCCTTGGATTATGATAATTACTTTGATTAATTCTGAGCAATATCTCAGCCTTCTCCAGTCCATTCTCCATCATCCCAATGGTTCCCTTTACATGGCAGATATCCTCTGTGCATGAAATCCTTTGTGGCAGATCCATAGCTCAAAAGAAGCAATCTCAGTCATAAGTGCCTCCTGTGAAACTTCTCATGATCAGATCCCCATTTTCCTTTCCAGTCTTATGTTCCGCCCTCCTGTCTTTCAACTACATGTCAACCTACATATGTGAATCCTTTCTACTCTTCTGTGCCTTTGAACATACTTGTTCCACTGTCTAAAAAGGTACACTCCCCCTTTCCATGTTTTCTTACCCATTTGCTGAAACAATTCAAATATTCCATCTTCTGTGGTCAAAATTTGTTTCTTGCGCTGGGACTGTTGCTCAGCTGTAGAGCATTTGTCTGGCACTTGTGAGGCACTGGATTTAATTCTCAGCACTGTATACAAATAAATAAAATAAAGGTCCATCAACAACTAAGAAAAAAATTTTTTTAAATGTTTCCTAAAATTTGTTTGTTGAAACTTAGTAACCAGTGTGATCCTATACAGAGATAGGAACTTTGGAAGGTGATTAAATCTTGGGCTTCATGCATACTAAGCAAGTGCCCTACCCCTGAGCCACACCCTGTCCTTCATGCTTAGTATACATGAAGCCCAAGATTCAATCTGCAACACCACAAAAACACGAAATATATATTTAAAAATTTTAAAAATCATGAGGGCAGAACAATTCCAGTGAGATTAGTGATCTATAAAGGGAATGTGAGAGAGCTGGTCATCCCTTTGACCTTCTTTCTTCTGCCATGTGATGGCACAAAGAAAGGTGTCCTCTATAAAGAAGAGAATGGGCCCTCACTAGTCATTGAATCTGCTGTTGTCTGGATGATGTTTCCAGCATCCAGGACTAAGAACTAAATTTTTGCTGTTGATATAGCCCTCAGTCTTTGTTTTGTTATAGCAGCACAGGCAGACTGACATACCGTTCTCCCAGTCCCTAGTTCCTTCCCCTTTTGTTTACTCTCTTGCTAAGGCATACACACTTTCTTACTTATAACAATTAGTGCCAATATTTTTTGTAATTATTTATTTCAAATTTGTAGTCTCCTTTTGATTGTGTATGTATTAGGTTAAAAAATGGGGCCATAGTCTTTCTTTATAGACTCAGATTTTTATTTAAAGCATAACTCAAAGCAGTTATTCCAGAAGTGATTTTTGGTATAGTGGCACTGCTGAACACATCACTGCCTAGTCAGTGTAAACATATAGAATAAAAGGAAAAATAACACGGGGGTAAAAAAATGAAGGGCATGGTGATGCTGGTAAAAGGAGAATGAAAAGGAGAAAGCAAAAAGTCCAGTGATGAGAGGGCAGGGAGAACAGGTCTGCAAAGCAGGGATGAGTTAACGGATAGGTTGGCTGCAGAGTCCTTGCCAAGAATAGTGAGGGGGAAGACCCGCAATAGTTGAAAAAAAATTATTGCAAAGAGGTGTAGAAGGGACAGGGAATCTCACACTACACATTTAGAATATATGGAATAAAGACATAGAGTCACAAGCCTAAGTTCTGAGGATACTTTTATGGATGGAGGAAATGGAATTTATCTCTGTATAAACTAAGAGCTGAAATGAAAACTTAGTGTAAAGTGTTTATTGAAGTATGGTGTCACAGTCAGAATGGCGGTCATCTACAATACAAACAGTAATGAATGTGGAGAGGCTGTAGGGAAAGGAGCACTTTCACACTATTGGTGGGATTGTAAATTAGTTCAACCACTATGGAAATCAGTATAGAGGCTCCTTGAAAGAGTAGCATGGAACTACCACATGATTCAGCTGTATCACTCCTTGGTGTTTAGTCTCAGGAATTAAAGTCATGATACTATAGTGATACATGCATACCCATCGTGTTTATAGCAGCACGATTCATGATAGCCAAGCTATAGAACTTATGTATTTTTCAACAAACAGATGAATGTATAAAAATGGAGTATATATATGTGAACACACACACACACACACAATGGAGTTTTATTCAGTCATAAAGAAACTATGTCATTTGCAGAAATAGAATAAGAGACTATTATGTTAAGTAAAATGAGTCAAACTCAGAAGGTTAAGGATCATGTTTTTTTCTCATATGTGAAAGCTAAAGAGGAAAAAGGCAAAGAAAGGTTGGGGTGGATCTCATGAAAATCAAAGGGAGATCACTAGGGGAAAGGGACCAAGGGGTATGAGGTGGGAAGAGATGGGGAGAAGTGCTGGGGAGTGATATTGGTCGAATCATATTGTTATATTGTATGCATGTATTAAATATGTAAAATGCCATCAATATGCACAAGTATAGTGCACCAATAAAAATGTGGGAAAAAAGAAAAAAAACTCAAAAAATTAAAACAAACAGTGTGTCACTACAGGCAGTTTGGAATTATAAGAAAAAAGAGTTCCTTTTTTACAATTATATCTGAATTCTGATTAAAATTGGGTAATTACTAACAAAATTGAATAGAAAATGCATTGTGCTCTTGATTTGCTCTTTAATGAACTTTTGCTCTTGTTTATCAGGGCAAAAGATCCAGCTCTTGCATCCTGGCAGTGAATGATAACATGGAAGAGGGTGACTCAAAAGAGACCGAGTGTAAGCTGAAATGGTGTGAGGAGCCCTCAGCATTGGTGTGTCCTCCACCATAGCAACACTCTAAAGATGCCTGACTTTAGGTGGTACTTAGAAGAGGGAAAAGGAACCTCTCTGGCAGTTACAGTACCCTTGAGCCCAGGTTTCAGATTCATCAGAGACTCTAATGGATTTCTATGGCTGGAGCTCCATTACTCCAATGGCAGGGCCAACTGAATATGCAGAAAACGCTTCAGAAGGTCTTGGGAGGAGTTAAGATTAGGATTATTTCTCTACGTTTACGTGGTTCCCTTCTCCCACCTTCTTGCACTTTCTCCCACACAGGAGGATTTTTGTCATGGGCTTAAGTTTTTAAATTTTTAAATCAATATCCTAAAGAATTCATTTTAAAATAGATCTCTGCTGCTCATAAATGTCACATCATTTATAACCACATTTTAGAGACTTCACTGAATTGCTGGTTAACCAGTTATGACTGAATGGTGGTTCAACAGTTGAGTGCTGGTCACTATTATTGTTCTTACAGTGAAGTAATTTTGCACATGATAGATGGTTCATATACTATACAACAGTTACCATTTGTTGTATAAATGTCTAGTTTAGTGGATACTGTAGGACAAATGTCCCAAGACATATTGCTTCTCCCTAAAATCATGTCACATGCAAAGATAAAGGCAGATAGTTACCAATGGCTTACTTAAATGTTACAACTGCACTTAGATATTTATATATTTATTCTCATAAATTTCATAACATTTCTCCAGAGTAAGTTTATTATTCTAATTTGTCTGAAGGTAGATGAAGTTAGCAAAGATATTCTTGTACCCAAATATACATTAATAAGCAGAAAAAGATTCAAATCTTCATAGTGAGCCTGTCCTATTAACCGTTATGCTGTCCTGGAAAACCATACGCCAATGAATGAAGTGATTATTTGATTGAGCCCCAAAAGATGTGCGGAAACCCCTTTGGCATTGTGGCTCTGGGGAGTGTGGGCTGCCATGTGCAGTTGGAGAAAATAACTGCTGTGATTTCAAAGTGAGTTTTTCAAGGCACTGTGGTCTGCAGGGTCTCTTTCGGTTACAGCTCCTGATGCTGATCATCTCCTGGGGCTAATATACTGCTGTGGTTCCCAAAGAGGAAGGACCAATATAAGACTCTTCTTACCAGGAAATTATGTGACACTTCCTCAATTTTGATATGATTGAGAGGATTATGAAGTTAGAATTTCAGTGAAAAGTAATAAGAATTGCTTCCTATAAAATTCTTATTTAACTTGTATTACAATTATTTAATGTTCTCTGACCTGGAATATAGAACTGAAAAGGATTTAAGAGTCCTCTGACCCAGATTTATTTTAAAATTTTATTGCACAAAAAGGTATGTGAGCCAAATATTCATCAGTGGTTAGCTAGAATGTTTTAAGAAAGTAATATTTTTGAGAGAGTATTTAAAAGATTGTAGGAAGAAGTTATTTTAGGAATATTGATAAAATAATATTTAAGCCAAAAGATAAAGAAATAAATATGACTTTAAAGAGTGTCATTAAAAATAATGGAATGCCATAATTTTGATGAGACTTTAGCCCACAGAGTGTAGGAACCAGTTTATTTTTTTCCCCACTATTTTTGCCTAGCACATGAAATACCTTCAATAAGTATCTGCCAAATTAACCAATAGGTATGGGTTATGATTTGGATATGAAGTGTCCTCCAGAAGCTCCTGTGTGGATGCAGCAGTATTCAGAAGTAAAATGACTGTGTTATGAGAACTTTAAGCTAATCAGTCCATGCTAATTTGAATGGACAGACTGGGTGGTAACTGTAGGCAGGTGGGCCATGGCTGTAGGACAGAGCACACTGGGGACACATCCTGGAAGGGTGTGCCTTCCTTGCAGCCCTTCTCCTTTGGTGCTCTCTCTCTGTCTCCTGACCCTGCCTTAAGCTGAGCAGCTTTCCTCTGCTGGCCCTTCCCTCCTGATGTTTGCCTCACTGTGGATCCAGAGCAATGGAGTTGACCCTTTATGCACTGAGACCTCTGGAACTGTGAGCTCCAAATAAACTTTCCTACTCTAAATGGTTCTTGTTGGGTATTTTGGGCACAGTGATTCAAAAGCTGACTAAAACATTGTGACTCTGAAAGAGAAGACAGGGAATTGGAAACCATACACTGAAAAGCACAATGAATCTGGGCAAATCTGCAAAAAAATTCCGTAAAGGGAGGTTTGACTAAATTTAAAATGAGGACGATAGTAGAAGTACATTTCATACTTTAAGAAAAATCTTTCCTTTTTATTCCAGTTGCAGCATTTGAAGAATAAAACATTTCATTGCTCCCATGTGCCCCCTGGGCATGCATTACTTGTACATAAAAAGATTTGGTATGAAAGAAATTCAGTGTCTGCCAATACCTAGTTCTGTTCTGTGCAGGAAGGAACATTTCATACCATTACTCTACCTTCTGATTATGGTCTTCACCCATTTACCCAAATGTCAAAAATGCTGCATCCTTGGTGTCTTTGGTATCTCTGTTTCCACAAGGCACTGCTGAGAAATTCTTCCATATATGAATTGTGAATATAGCAAATTAATGATTTTTTTGTTGATCATGATTTTTAGGGGAAGTTTTTATTCTATTAGGTATGCTATAGTCAGAAATAGAATATATTGGTATTATATCTCAGGATATTGATATTATATTTGATTATTAGTTTATCTTAAGGCATTGTAGTCTGATCAACCAATGAAAAGTGCTTCAAGATTAAAAAATAAAAAATGAAAAACAAACTTTGGCATGACATTATTTTATCCTACTAAGAAAATCCTCTTTTACAGTTATTTTTTATCTTTGACAGAGAAATCCCCTTCAGTTCCAAACAATTCTTCCGTTATGTTCTTGCTTTTCATCTCTTATTAATTGGAGGTTTATTGTGAAAACTCTAAAAGATGATTACATCATTGTGACTATTTCAGTTTCCTAGGACTATTTTTCTAATAGTATTTTTTAGTGAAATGTTCATTTCATACCCATAAAATCCTCTCATTTGTTTCTTTGCCTGCTGAGAGGCAGAGACGCCCCCTCCCCCTGCACCAGCAAGGTAGAGGGAACTGTGACCACGCACAGAGCAGGCCTGCTGAGGGGCAGAGCCGCCCCCCACCCCCTGCGCCTCCCAGGTAGGTGGAACGGTGACCACCGACAGAAAAGGCCCAGTGGCCCACGGCGGGACAGAGCTTCCAATCACTCCTGCAAGGTAGGCGGGCCTGTGACCCACCGGCAGAAGAGGAGCAGCGGCCTGCTGAGAGGCTGAGCCGCCCCCTCCCCCTGTGCCGGCAAAGTAGAGGGAACTGTGACCATGCACAGAGCAGGCCCAGCGGCCTGCTGGGGGGCAGAGCCGCCCCCCACCCCCCGCGCCTGCCAGGTAGGTGGAACTGTGACCACCGACAGAAAAGGCCCAGTGGCCCGCGGCGGAACAGAGCTTCCAATCACTCCTGCAAGGTAGGCGGGCCTGCGACCCAGCGGCAGAAGAGGAGCAGCGGCCTGCTGAGAGGCAGAGCCGCCCCCTCCCCCCCGCGCCTGCAAGGTAGACGGAACTGTGACCACCATCAGAACAGGCCAGACCCGCAACCGAGAGACAGAACAGGCCCAGTGGCCTGAGGAAGGGTAGAGCCGCCCCCCCCGTGCCTGCAAGGTAGGCGGACCTGCGACCCACTGGCAGTACAGCCCCAGAGGCCTGCAGAGGGGCAGTGCCGCTGCCTGCGCCTGCAAAGTAGACAGAACTGTGACCACCGACAGAACAAGCCTAGCGGCCCACAGAGGGACAGAGCCGCCGCCCGCGCCTGCGAGGGAGACTTTGCAACTATACAAGACCAATATAAATATATAGGGGGAAAATTCAATAGCACAATAGTTTCACCAAGTAGAAAGGAACGCGAACAGTATGAAGAGACAAGGAAAGAAAGGACCACAAGCATTGCAGGTCAACTCAACGTTAGAAGAGGTAATAGCTGCAGCAGATGGAATGTCAGATAAAGAATTCAGGATATACATGCTTCAGATGATCTGGAGTCTCAAGGAAGACATCAGACAGCAAAATAAGACAATGAAAGATCACTTCAACAATGAATTACATAAACAAATCCAAGAAGCAAAAGATCAACTATACAGGGAAATAGAGGTTATAAAAAACAAACAAACAGAAATCCTAGAAATGCAGGAAGCAATAAGCCAACTTAAAAACTCAATTGAGAATACTACCAGCAGAGTAGAACACTTAGAAGACAGAACATCAGACAATGAAGATAAAGTATTTCAACTTGAAAAGAACATAGGCAGCTCAGCAAGACTGTTAAGAAACCATGAGCAGAACATCCAAGAAATATGGGATAACATCAAGAGACCAAATTTAAGAGTCATTGGGATACAGGAAGGGACAGAGTTTCAAACCAAAGGAATGAGCAATCTATTCAATGAAATAATACGAGAAAACTTCCCAGACTTGAAGAATGAGACAGAACCCCAAATCCTAGAAGCCTACAGGACGCCGAATGTGCAAAATCATAAGAGATCCACACCTAGACACATTATAATGAAGATGCCCAACATACAGAATAAGGAGAGAATTTTAAAAGCTACAAGAGAAAGGAAGCAGATCACATTTAGGGGTAAGCCAATCAGGATAACAGCTGATCTTTCAACACAGACTCTGAAAGCTAGAAGATCCTGGAATAACATATTTCAAACACTGAAAGAAAATGGGTTCCAACCAAGAATTGTGTTTCCAGCGAAATTAAGCTTCAGGATGGAAGATGAAATTAAAACCTTCCACGATAAACAAAAGTTTAAAGAATTTGCAGCTAGAAAACCATCTCTTCAAAACATCCTTGGCAAAACATTACAGGAAGAGGAAATGGAAAATAACAATGAAAACCAACAGTGGGAGGTAGGACACTAAAGGGGGGAAAATAAAGAGGAAAACAAACCATGTTTAATAACATAAATAAACAAATATGGCTGGAAGAACAACCCATATCTCAATAATAACCCTAAATGTTAATGGCTTAAACTCACCAATTAAGAGACACAGGCTAGTAGAATGGATCACAAAACAAGACCCAACAATATGCTGCCTACAGGAGACGCATTTGATAGGAAAAGACATACATAGGCTGAAGGTGAAAGGTTGGGAAAAATCATATCACTCATATGGACTTCGGAAACAAGCAGGAGTATCCATACTCATATCAAATAAAATAGATTTCAAGCCAAAGTTAATCAAAAGGGATAAAGAGGGACACTACATACTGCTCAAGGGAACCATACACCAACAAGACATAACAATTATAAATATATATGCCCCAAACAATGGTGCAGCTATGTTCATCAAACAAACTCTTCTCAAGTTCAAGAGTCTAATAGACCACCATACAATAATCATGGGAGACTTCAACACACCTCTATCACCACTGGACAGATCTTCCAAACAAAAGTTGAATAAGGAAACTATAGAACTCAATAACACAATTAATAACCTAGACTTAACTGACATATATAGAATATACCACCCAACATCAAGCAGTTACACTTTTTTCTCAGCAGCACATGGATCCTTCTCAAAAATAGATCATATGTTATGTCACAGGGAAACTCTTAGACAATATAAAGGAGTAGAGATAATACCATGCATCCTATCTGATCATAATGGAATGGAACTGAAAATCAACGATAAAAGAAGGAAGGGAAAAGAATACATCACTTGGAGAATGAACAATAGGTTACTGAATGATCAATGGGTTATGGTATTCATTATCTTTTAATTATCTCATTTAATATATATTCCAATGTTAATTTGCATGTATAATATATAATATATAAAATTAGTAATATTCTAATATTCGTAACTATTTCATTTCTTGATTTTCATAGTTTTTTAATATATAATAATTTCTCTTTAAATCTCTATAGACATGTACTGTATGTACTGTATAGTACATAGCATATCTTCTTCAGAGAAATGTATATTTAGATATTTTGCCTATTTTTAAATGAGATTATTTAGGGTTATTTTTGTTCAGTTTTATGAATCTTTATATACCTGGATATTAATCTCTTTTCAAATTCAATGTTTGCAAATATATTCTCCTATATTTTAGATTGTTTCTTTAGTCTTTTTATTGTTTCCTTTGCAGGAGCTTTAGTTTGATATAATCCCATTTGTATACTTTTGTTGTTGTTGTTGTTGTTGTTGTTTTGTGCTTTGGGGCATCTTATCCAAAAATCATTGCCTAAACTGGTATCTTAAAGTTTTTCCTCTATCATTTTCTTCTAGCAATCTCAGTTCTCAGGTCTTAACATTTGGGCTTGTGATCCAATTTGAGTTGATTTTTGTATGTAAGGACAGATGAGTGTCTAGTTTAATTCTTTTGCATAAAGATATTCAGTTTTCCCAGCATCATTTATTAAAGAGATTATTTCTTTACTCATGTTTGCTTTTGATTGCTTTGTCAAAATCAGTTGGGTAGAGACACATGGACTTATTTCTGGGTCCTGTGTTCTGATCCTTTGATCTCTGTGTTGATTTTTAGTGCAATACTATGATGTTTTGACTATTGTAGCTTTACAGTGTGTTTTGAGACCATAGAGCATAATGCCTCCAGCTTTGTTGTTTTGCTTAAGATTTGTTTGGTTCCACAGTTTAGCTATTGTGAATTGTGCTGCTATAAACATTGATGTGGCTGTTTTTAACTCCTTTGGGTATAGACTGAAAAGAGGGACAGCTGGGTCAAATGGTGGATCCAGTCCCAATTTTCTAAGAAATCTCCATACTGCTTTCCATATTGGCTGTACCAATTTGCAGTGTATGAGAGTACCTTTTTCCCCACATCCTTGCCAACACTTATTGTTATTTTATGAAGATAATATCTGCCATTCTGACTGGAGTGAGATGAAATCCTAGAGTGGTTTCGATTTGTATTTCTCTAATTGCTAGTGATGATGAACATTTTTTTCGTGTATTTGTTGACTGATTGTACATCATCTTCTGAGAAGTGTCTCTTCAGGTCCTTGGCTCATTTATTGATTGGGTTATTTGTTTTTTTGGTGTTTAGCTTTTGGAGTTCTTTATATACCCCAGTGATTAGTGCTCTATCTGATGTGTGAGGGGTAAAGATGTAGGCTCTCTATTCACCTCACAGATTGTTTCTTTTGCTGAGAAGAAACTTTTTAGTTTGAGTCCATCCCTTTTATTGAATCTTGATTTTAATTCTTGTGCCACAGGAGTCTTATTAAGGAAGTTGGCTAAACTGTGGAACCAACCTAGATGTCCTTCAATAGATGAATGGATAAAAAAAATATATGGCATATATACACAATGGAATATTACTCAGCAATAAAAGAGAATAAAATCATGGCATTTTCAGGTAAATGGATGGAGTTAGAGAAGATAATGCTAAGGGAAGTTAGCCAATCCCCCCAAATCAAATGCTGAATGTTTTCTTTGATACAAGGAGGCTGATTCACAGTGGGATAGGGAACGGGAGCATGGGAGGAATAGACAAATTCTAGATGAGGAAGAGGGGTTGGAGGGGAAGGGAGGGGGCATGGATAATTAATGATGGTGGAATGTGATGATCATTATTATCCAAAGTACATGTATGAAGACACGAATTGGTGTGAATATACTATGTATATAACCAGAGATATGAAAAATTGTGCTCAATATATGTAATAAGGATTGTAATGCAGAAAAAAAAAAAGATTTGTTTGGCTATTCAGACTATTTTTACTGCCGTGTTTATTGCAGAACTATTCACAGTGACCAAGGTACAGAATTAACCAAGGTGCCTCTTGATAAATGAAAGGATAAAGGAAATGTAGTGTGTATACAGAATGGAATACTTTTTTAGCTATAAAAGTAATGAAATCCTATCTTTTGTGGCAACAGGGATGAAAGCGGTATTGTTGTGTTAAGTGAAATAAGCTAAACACAGAAGAACAAGTACAGCATACTCTCACCCATATGTGAAATCTCAAAGAATTAATATATAAATAGAGAATAGTAATAATAGTTGTTAGAAGCCAGAAAGGGCAAGAGGGAGAGAGAACAGAGGAAGAATACAGAGATAAAAACTCTAGTGTTTACATCACAACAAAGTGACAATAACTTTTAACAATTTACCATCCATGTTATAAAGAACTAGAAGAGGGCAATTTGAAGGTTCTCAACACAAAGGAATGCTAAATATTTAAAGAGAAAGAAATGCTAATTATACCAATTTAATCATTACACATTGTGTACGTGTTCTGAATACACACACACACACACACTATACCTCATAAATAAATGTAATTATTATGTGTCAACTAAAAAATAAAAAAAAAATATGAACAACTTTAAAAAAGAAATGGTGCTTAGTGGTCTGACTCTTAAAAAATGCTTTTTAAAATTTTATTTTATAAAAAGATGGAGACCTAAGGGTATTGTCCAGGTTTTCTCTTTTTGTATTTGTCATTCTGCATTAACTTGGCCTTTTGAAATTAAACAAATGGAGTATATTAGTATATGTGCTTACTACTGGATATTTTGTTTAGATTTTCATCTAAGAAGATTTTATACTTATTGTTTACTCTATCTAAAATTACAAATTTCTCTGAATCCTGATTTTAAAAGACAAATTATAGTAAGGATATAGCTTAGTGTCACTCACCTAGCAAGTGATAGGCCCTTGAGTTCAATCCCCAAATTTAAACAATCAAATGATAAATTATGTTCATTTTCAACTGTGGACAAGTTGTAGAATTTTAGCAAATGAAATATATTAGTTGGTGTAAAGTTCTTTATACTTTATAGCTTTAATTCTTAGTGATCAGCCATCATCTTTGCAATATAAATACAAGAAATCAGTTATAATTTATTAATTCACAATCAAAGTGAGAAGAAGTGTTAAACTACTTGATGATAGCATCAGTAGGAATTTTAGCTCTGAACATCAGTTTAATTCTGTGTTTTTCACAATTATTTGAGGGGGGGCGGGTTCCAGGGATTGAACTGAGGGACACTCGACCACTGAGCCACATCCCCAGCCCTGTTTTGTATTTTATATACAGACAAGTTCTCACTGAGTTGCTTAGTGCCTTGATTTTGCTGAGCCTGGCTTTGAACTCAATATCCACCTTCCTCAGCTTTGAAATTATAGGCACGTGCCACCATGAACGACTCTCCTTGCACATTTTTTTTGAAGTCAGCTGCATATTTTCTTACTAGTCATCCTTCTTTTCTCTTTCTGTGTCTATGTATCCATCATCCATCCATCCATTTACATTTAAGATAGCCCAATTTTCCCTCTCTTCTGGATAATAAAAGCTACTAAACATTTGGTTTTTCCCCTATACTGCAGTATGCTCGTGGGATGGAATTTCAAGGTGATCCTACTCAGAGGAAGCTCTTTGTGTCCATCATAGCCTTTGAAGAACTGTCAGGTTACTATTTAAGTTGTGTATCTCTGAATCACATTTTTCCTGGTATCACTGACAAATGTCAGTAATGCTAATTTAGTGACACTTTCTCTGGACTCTCCTTTCTCAGGACTTATATCTCCACCAGTTATGATCCTGACATGTCTTCTATATACATGAAAGAGAAAGGGGTGCTTTTAAGTCCAGTAAGGGAGACAGCTACTTGAGCTTGTGAAATCTTGCACTGAAAGCTAAAATTCTATAATCAGAACATCATCTTGAAATGTCTAAAATAACTTTCACCTGAGTTAAGAAATCAACCTTTGTAGTACTTAGTTCACTTTATTTTCTCAGAATGAGTCTGCTATTATATTCCTCCTTCTATCAGTCAGATAATGCCCTTCCACAGATTGGCTAGAGAGGATTTCAGCGAGTTTTCTAATGGGATAAATGTATTCCACCTCACACACCGTGTTTACCAACTTGCCCCTAACTCTAAGAATGAATAATTCAATAATTTCCTAAAACTGTATATAATGAATTTACTTCTTTATTCATCAAGTATTGATTGAGAATACTTTGTTCTCATTCTGAATATATATGGAAGGCATTAAAAAGAACATAAATGAATAGCCCCTGTACCCAAGTCGATCCTACTGCTACAGGGGGAAAAAAAAAGTACACAGAGAAACATTTATTTGACTGCTCTCATTTAAGAAAAAAAATAATATCAATATTAGTGAGGAAATTAAATAAAATAAACAGCAGGTATGTTGTAAGGGCTGAAGTGCCAACCCTTTCCTTTCCCCACAGTATTTGAGAATACTGTTCTGAGCTGTTCTAAGATCTGTTTCCTGGGGTGGGGGTGGGGGCCAGTTTGAGTACAGACAGGTTCCTAGCACTGCAGGAGGCCCCCTAGTGGCCCCTTCTTTTAAGAACTGAGGATCTGGATTATGCATAAAACCAAAACAACTATAAAATTTCATTTATAATTTAGCGCAATTCTAAATGCTGACTAATCTTCTTATAATCTTGTAATATAGATAATGCTTTTGTTGACTCTGCTTATTAAAGACAGTTAAAGAAAGATGGCTGAGGGTGAAGAAGCATCTTATCAACAAAGATGCTATTTAATTTTTCTTTTCAGTTTTTCCTGCAAAGGATGGGCAAGACTGATTTTATATATATATATATATATATATATATATATATATATATATATATATATATTACATATCTTTAATTTATTTAAAATTTTGCCATGTATAAGTTTGGAACCTATAATTATACTGTTTCTAACATAATAATTGCTTAGAGTAAATTCCATTTTGGTTTTTGTAAAGTATTCTGACTTTGAGGAGAGGAAAATCTCATGCATACAAAGTTTAGATTGTGTCTGTAAAGCAATGAAATAAACTATCCTGAGACTCTATTGTAATGAGTTATTTGAGTACTTAAAATGTAACAAGTTACACCTTTCCAAAGCCTTTTGGCAAGTTGGTGAGGTGTGCACAGTAGTTGGATCCTATGGCTTTGTCTTACTTTGACTGTTCTTTGCTGTCAGAATCAAAGGGATTCATTTCTGAATCCCAATCATTGCAGACCAGGTTTAACACTCAACTGGTTATTCTAGGAAAGACATTAGTTTGGGGAAAATTTTAGTCTCTGCTTATCTTACTCATTTCACTTTTATTTGGGATGAAGTAGTTATTTGAGATATTAGAATTTAATATCTATAATATATGCCTCTGGAAAATGATGTGCTGTCTTTCTAAGTATGTTAGGTATCTAGGAATTTAGCTGTTTAAATAAGATATTTGAAATCAGTGAGAAGATAATTTGGAGAAATGAAGTTTCTCCTATAAATCTGAGTATCCTGTTTTAAAAATTACAAATTATATAATATTATACAGGCCATCTGATAATTCCTAGTCCCTTATTTTTCTGTTGTTTCAAGGACATAATATGACCCCTCATTTTATTTGCCAGTATTAGAAATCGTATTTGCTAAAATACTTTGAAAAACTTTATTTTTATGTTGATGATTTTTTATTATGGTAAAATTGTCTTAGCCATTATTAAATAGTGATAAGTAGCCATTACTAGAAGAAATTTCCAAATAACTTATACAATAGAAGTAAAAAAAAATACCAGTAATACCTTATTAATCTTAAGGTGGCAAGAAAATACCAAACACAGAAACAAAGACAAGCAGCTCTCACAAGAGGTGGTATAATCAGTGTGCCAACTTCCAGAAAATTATATAAATTAGTAATATGGCATAGTGTCCTAGAATACAGTGAAATAAGTTATGCAACTCTAAGCCTTTCTTGGCAAGCCCTGTGTAATGGGAACAAATGTATTCTTCATAGTAAAACATCTAAAGAGCAAGCATCTTACATTTATAAAATAGGGAAATAGAGGAAAATCACTATTTTGAATATTCTTGGGAAAACAGTATTACAGAAAAACTTCAGCACATTTAATAGAAATTGTCCAACTTTAATTTGCTTTTCTTGCCTTCATTGTAGAGTGATAACGTTCAGATAGTAGATAACGGTGTTTTGGTTTTCAAAAGTAGCATTTGCATTGACAGATGAAAAGCAAGGTCATTTTTCCTATTCATGCTTTCCCCATCTTGATAAGAAAAGAAGAAATTTAATATAAATTTGCTTTTTCTCAAAGCAGACATGCTTTTTTACATTTATCATAGAAAATAAATGTATAGAGCATAATGTCATTTATCATGCAGATAGCAAAGATTCCTAAGAGGTAGCACTGACTGCTTTTTAGCTTTCATGAGACCCTCAGCTCTGTACCAGAGAACTGAGTTCTTTTAGTATATCCCCAACCCCAGGTGTCACACAATGAAGTTGAAAGTACCCTGAGGAGCATTCCAAGCATTTTAAAGAAAAATTTTAAGTATATGCCTCTCCTCCTCCCAACAGAAATATCTTACAGTAGCAGTGAAAGATAACTTGAAATACAAACAGTTACTTGAATTTTACTTTAGTCAGGGTCCTGCACTTTTTAACTGATGGAATGATAGGAAGCAATTTACTAAAGCTAAGTTCTGGTGTTCTGTGAGCTGAGGAAGTTTGCCATTTACTGCACTGAAGCAGAGTCATTGCAGAGAGAGATTGGGGTGAGCTTCGTATTTCTGTCGAGTGATTTATAATATACACGAGGAAACCCTAGGCACATAGAAATCATCTATCCATTTCAGAAATATTTGATTCAAGGTTTAGCAATCAAAAGTCACCTAAAGCATTTATTGTTAGATGGATTGCACTGTTCAGTGTGGACATGAAAAGATTTATTCCCCTGGGAATGTTAAAGCTCATTCTCTTATGGTAATAGCCACATCTTTCTTTCTAAAGTAGTAACATAGAGAAAGAGGGGAGGTGGGGGGAGTATTGTATAGCCAAAATCATCATGACACAAATGTTCACAAAATGTTATATGCTTGGATTGATTCCATCTTCAGGCACAGCTTTAAGAAACAAGTTCTAAATATAGAACTTCTGGTTCCGTAAAAGAGGATTACTGAGAAAGGATCAAATGTTTAATTGCACATGACATGCTTCTATAGTTATGCTTCCAAAAATGCTTCCTGTTATCCATCCTTTGCTAAAACTCTTGTGCACTGATGACTTCTTTCCAACTCTAATGAAGCAATGGGAATGTTACTTCTAAAGAACATTAATGAATGTTATTAAGGTGATAAATTTAATATCAAACACTACTACTCTTTGAAATTGACCAAATTATGTGGTGTTCATATATGAATATATCTCAGTGAATTTCACCTTTATGTATACTACAAAGCACCAGTTAAAAAACAAACCAATAATAGAAGGATGTCCAGTGGAGTAGAAGAAAGGGAACAGAGGGATGGAGAAGGGGAGGGAGAGAGGAAGAATTGGAGACTGGAATGGAATCAATTTTATTCCATGCATGTGTGATTATGTCAAAATAAACTTCAATATCATATATTATTATAATGCACTAATAAAAAGACTCTTTAAAAAAGACAAACAACTATTCTTTGAAAATAATTCAGTCATTCACTTGCCAAAATGATACAGTCAACCTTTTATATACTGACAAGTCCTTCACACCCTACCTCCATATAAAACTGAAATGAATTAGAGTTTCTCCCTCAGAGGAAGAAGTTGAAGGAACCCCTGCTTTCTTATCCTTGCCAGAAAATAGAAGAGGTAAAAATAATAAAAATAAAATGTCTCCCTAAGAATTCGTTATCATGTGTCATAGCTCGCATGCATATGAGACCGCACTTAACATGGACTGTATGGATCCAAACACTGCAAACACAAAACTTAACGTAAGTCATCTTGGAAAGTCGATGTCCCAAGTACATTAACTGATGTAGTGCAAAATGTCTCTCTACATGAAAAATGAAATACATAACTCCAGTCATTCTCACAGAAAAAAAATGCCAAAGTACATGAATCAAAAAAAAAAACAAAAACAAAAACAAAAACAAATGAAATAATAACTAAATATATAGAGAATTAAGCCACTATAAAAATGATTTAGAAATGCAGATCAAATTTGCAAGGACTGTACATAATAAAATTGTTAAACACAGAATATAAAATAATTACATTATTCTCTTTAAACAACAATAACAACCACGAAAAAGCCAGGAAAGTTGAGGTTGAAATATGACAAAGGCACAGGTGATGGTAAATATTTTCCTGTTACATTGGAAATGAAAATTGAATTGCTGAAAATGAAAGCCATAATAACAGCAAATCTTTTAGAAACAAATGTATTAAATGGAAAACTAAAGAATAGGTAGAATTAAAAGGCCATGAAGAGCTATTTGTGAATGGTTATGGAGTTTTAGTAACAGAATAAATATGTTCTGGAGACTTAGGTTGTAGCTTGGTTGCTCCTGTGTGTAGTCATCTTTTTGTAGCTGTGGAATACTGGTTCCAGGAACCCTAGTGAATACCCAAATCCCAACACCTTCATGCCCCTAATGTAAAATTATGAAGTGTTTGTACATACTCTACATAGCCCTCCTGTATACTTTAAATTATCTTTGTATTGTTAATAATACCTAATCAAAATGCCATGTGAATAGAGTTATAC
Organism: Marmota monax; assembly: GCF_021218885.2. NCBI lineage: Eukaryota > Metazoa > Chordata > Mammalia > Rodentia > Sciuridae > Marmota > Marmota monax. The sequence continues at coordinate 11,824,113 of NW_026692201.1, read as the reverse complement.
TTTATTATTTGTTGGTAAATGACAAAGCAAAAGTCTGTATGGATGCAGTGTTTTTCTGAATATTTTAAATTTGAAGTTGATTGAAACAGCAGAATCCATGGATATCAAGGAAAACCGTACTTTATTCTTGAAATTTACTAAAAATAGATCTTAAATGTTCTTTCAACAAAAAAGAAAGTAATTACATGAGGTGATAGATGTGTTAATGATCTTGATTTCATTTCAGAATGCATACATATCTCAAAATATTCCTTAAATACATAATTTTTTTATGTTACATGGATATCAATAAAACCAGAATAAAAAGACATTTGGTTCACAAGAAGAGACATTTAAGGAATGAATCAGATTGTGACATAGAGAGAAAATGAGATGGAAAAAAACTTAAAAGAGATATTAAGAAGAATAAAGGATAAATAAATTCTAACATATATCTAATTCAACTTTCAAAAAGATAATATAGAAAATGACATTTTTAAAAGTCGAGATAAATCTAAAATATTTTCTAGAAATGATGAAAAATTTGGTTCACACAGAAAATGAAAGGAAGAAGAATAAAAAAAAAATTCACATTTGATGGAACATCATGAAACTGCGGAATGATAATGGCAAAGAGATCTTACAATGTAATTGTAGAGAAAATAACAAGACTGCTAAAGCAGTAAAATCTAGACTTATGTTTGGTTTTCCCCTAGATGTTGTTGTTATATATTGCTGTTGTTATATATTGTTGTTGCAGTAAAATGAAGATAACAATATTGGCCAACTTAGCCAGAATTAGGTATACAGTTAGATGGTGTTAAATACTTTTATAATCTGGTGCAAACATTATTGCAATGCATCTCCAGAATTCTTTTCATTTTGTAAAACTGAAGCCCTAGGCATTAAACAATAATTCTTCATTTGCCCTTGCCCCAAACCTATGGCAATCACCATTTTACTCTTTCTGCCTATATTTCTGGCTGCTCCAACTTTGTCATATAGTGGAATCTTGTGATGTTTGTTTTATGATGCTGGCTTATTTCACTAAGCACAACATCCTCAAGGTTTATTCATGTTGTAGCACATGTTAGAACTTCTTCTGTTTAATGCTGAAGATCTTCTGGTGCTTTTATATTCCACATTTTCCTTATCCATTCATAAGTGGATGAATACTTGGGATGCTTCTAATTACTATCTATTGTTAATAATGCTGCTGTGAACATGGTTTTGCAAATGTACCTTTCAGCACCTGATTTCAGTTCTATACTTCATCACAAGTAGAATTTTAGGAAGACATTGTAACTTATTTTTATTTTAATTTTTTTGAGGACCCACTATACTATTTTCCATGATTGCAATCCTCTTTTACATTCCTGCTAAGAGTGAACAAGAGTTCCAATTACTCTACATCCTCTCAAATGCTTTTTTTCCTACTTTGTGTGTGTTTGTTTTCTGAAAGTTCCCTTCCTAGTAGTCATGAAGTAGTATCTGGTTTCAGTTATTTTCCTTTTTCTGTAATGATTGGTGATGTTGACCTTCTTTCCATGAACTTGTTGGTTATTACTATTTTTTCTCTGGAGACATGCCTGTACAAATCTTTCGTTCATTTTTGAATCAGGTTAGTTGAGTATTTTTGTTCTTCTTGCTATTGTGGTTTATGAACTATCTATAAATTCTGGATATCAAACAGACATGACTTATAAATATTTATTCTCATTCTATGGGTAAAATTCTTCATTTGTCTATTGATAAAAAATGCTTTTGAAATCTCATGTAATTAATTTTTTTTATTTGGTATTTTTGCCTATATCTTTTATGTCATATCAAAAAAACCATAGCCAAATCTAATATCATGAGATCATGCAGTTTTCTGCTAAATACTTTATGTTTTTTGGATCTTGGACTTAAATTTGACCCATTTTTATTTAATTTTTATGTATAGTGCTAGGTAGGGTCTCATTTCATTCTTTTGTATGAGGATGTGGAATTTTCTTAGCACCATTTGTTGAAAAGACTGTCCTTTGTCCATTTAATGATTTTGGCACCTTTGTCAAAAATCATTCAGCTGTATTTGTGAGGGTTCATTTCTAGACACTCTATTTCATTACACTTTTGTGTATGTCTGACTTTTTATTAGTACCACAGTCCATTGATTATTACAGATTTGTAGTAAGTGTTGAAAACTGGTAGATTGAGTTCTCTGGCTTTGTTCTTACCTTCCAAGATTGTTTTGGTTTTTTGGGGTCAACTTAAGAATTTAACTTGAAAAAATTATTGAAATTTAAGAAGAGATTTACTTTTAGCAAAAACCACATTGGGACATTGATCAAAATTACAATGAATATACAGAACACATTTTTAAATTAATTTTTACTTGTTCTTTTTACATGTACATGACTAAGTACTGACATCTTCACAACATTATGTCTTCCTTTTCATGAACATGGAATGCGATTCTATTTATTTATATCATCTTTAATTTCACTAAGAATGTCTTGAAATTGTCATTGTATAACTAGTTCACCTCCTTAATTAATTCCCAAATACTTTATTCTTTGATCCCATTATATATGGGATTGTTTTCATAATTTCTCCTTCATATTTTTTGTGGTTTTTTGGAAACATGATAGATATTTGTGTGTTTACTTTCTGTTTTGATGTCTTAAATAATCCATTTATTAGTTCTAATTTACTGTGGAATCTTTAGGAATTTCTGCACATTGGGTCATATTACCTTTAAAGAGAGACATTTTACTCCTTTCTTTCTAATTTGAATGCCTGAAATTCTTTAGCTTGCCTAATTGCCTTGGCTAGATCTTTCAGTACTAAGTTGCATAAATAAGGTACAAGTAAGCTAAGTGAGTCTTGTTCATGGCCTTAGAAGACAAGCTTTTAACCTTCAGCTATGGAGTATGATGATTGCTATGAAATTTTAATAAATGGATTTTATTGAATGTGTTAAGTAAGATGGTAGAACTAAGTAAAAAAAAATAGTAATCTCAATCAGTATAAATGTACTTTCTATTTCAAAGAAAAGGTGAAATAAAATAATAAAACAAAATATTTATCAATGATACTTTGAAAAATAAGGATACAAAATTTGAAAGAAAAATAATGGGAAACAAGCAAGTACCAAAATATAAGTGTTTAATTACACAAAATAGACACAAAGGAAAAAAGCAATACTAGAGATTTAGTGATTACATGTTCATAAAATGTTCAAGTCTCCAGTAACATATGCCATTTCTGATCTTGTATCAGCTAATAATAGTTCAAAATACTTGAAATCAAAATTAAAGAGTAGACTGATAAATGAACTGTCAAGGAACATTGTGGTAATTGATATAATTACTCATATTCTGGTAGTAGATAGAATAAAATGGAAAAAGTGTGTCTGTAAATGGGAAATATGAATAACCCAAACTTAATTTAATAGACTCATATATAGAACAGTGCTGTCAACACATGGAGAATGCATTCTGTTTTTAAGATTATCTCAGATTGCCCTAGATCTAGGTAATAAAAAAAAATTCTCAACATTTTTCAGAGATTGAGATTTTATTCTTAATACATATGTTTAGCCAAAAAGGAATGAAATAACTAGAAAACTCTGTAAGGTTGTAACTTAAAAAATACACATTCATAAAATGCCCATGAATCAAAGAATTCATAGTTGAATTTATAAAATGATTTGAAGTGAATGATAATGGAAATAATACATTTCTGTTGAAGCATACAATAAAACAATAAATTAGAGGCAAATGTATAACTATTAGGGCTTACATTAAGAAAGAAAACTATTAGGCAGGTGGTATGGTGTACACCTGTAATCTCAGCGGTTCAGAAGGTTAAGACAGGAGAATCATAAGTTCAAAGCCAGCCTCAGCCAAAAAGTAAGGTGCTAAGCAACTCTGTGAGACCCTGTCTCTAAATAAAATACAAAATAGTGCTGGTAGTGTTCCTCAGTGGTCAGGTGCCCTTGAGTTCAAATCCCAGAACCTCCTCAAAAAAGAAAGAAAAATATTGACACTATGTATTATATTTTAGAAGTGAAATTTAAAAAGAATAGTAAAAAATAAGAATATAAGCCAAGTAGAATTAAGGAGTTAATAAAGAAGAGAACCCAAATTAAAAAATGGAAAAAATATAATTGAGATCAACAAGATAAAAAACTAGCTTTTCAAAATTGGTATGGTAAAGTTTCAAAACCTCTGTCAAGATTCATCATGATAAAAGAGGAAAGGTTTAAATTTACAATATTAAAAGAAATGATATAGACATACAGCAAATATTATACAGAATAAAAAGATAATTAAAGATATAAAATAGCAAATTTCTACAAAAAATGCAAGTGCAAAAATCCATTGAGTCATAGAAAATCTGAATACATCCCAAATTATTAAAAATAATTAAAGGGAAATACATAACTATGAAGAACATTCTAAGCCAAAAATAGAATGTACTTTTTATATTATGAGGCTTTTATCATTTTGATCTCCAAACCCAACAAAAAACAATTGAAAAATTATAAATTAATTTTATTCATAAAAATAAATTCAAAAACCATGAACAGAATTTTAAAAAATTGAAGCAATGTGGGAATGAAATATAATAAATTGTAACCAAATTGGGTTTATTCTGTGTATGCAATCTGGCTGACACTTTGAAAATCATGTCACCATATTAATATGTTAACAAGAAAAAAATAATTATCTAAAATAGTTGAAGACAATCATTTAATAATATTCAGTGATTACTCATGACCAAAATTCTCAGCCAAGTAGAACAGAAATAAATTCCTTTCTTACCTTGATAAGGACTCTCTACCAAAACTATCAACAAACCAAAAAAAAAAAAAAAAAAAAGTCATGTTGCAGCCAGGTGCGCTGGTGCATGCCTATAATCCCAGCAGCTCCAGAGGCTGAGGCAGGAGGATGGTGAGTTCAAAGCCTCAGGAAAAGCAAGGCGCTAAGTATAATAATTTTCTTGTAATTTCTTTGATTCCTAGGATTTGTTCATTTGTTCAAGACTGAATAAGACCCTGTCTCTAAATAAAGTACAAAATAGGACTGGGGATGTGGCTCAGTGGTCAAGTGCCCTGAATTCAACCCCCTGTACAAAAACGTCATGTTGCATTTACTTTTTCTTCCTGATGATATTTTTATATGGAAGAAACCTTGATGGAAGTTCATTTGTTCTCTTCTGTGGTTGGTGTGAGATATCTTGCAACCAGAGCATTTACAACATTCAGAGGGCCCCACTTCGACTGTCAATATGGTGGAATGGACCTGTTCAGAAGCAGTCAGTATTTCATAGAGCTTTAACATTTTGGAATAGAAAGAGATAGAATATCTTCATTCTAATGCAGCCTCAGATAGCTGTCATATCTTCATAGAGTCCAGTGGTCCCAACTTCCATGTCTCATCAATGAGAACTACTGACCAAATTGTATTTAGCATAATTTTTCCTGATTGAGACCAGAATAGCTACCATACTTTTAAAACTTGAGTGGATGTGTAGGTTCCCAGGGCTTTTGTTAAAATTTCAGATACTGATTATTTGAGTTTGATGTGGAGCTTGACTTTCTGCCTTTATAACAAGTTTTAAAGTGATGCCAATGCCAATGACCCACACAATTTTTAAGTAATATGTTTTAAACAGCAAAGTGTGTTTTTAAAGTACTTATAGAATAATTATTTCAATCTGTACATTTTATTTACTAAACATAAAGAGATTCAATTAGAAAATGACTTTCAGGCAGTTTTTCCAGAAGTATTAATTATATTGAATTCCTTGAATCACCTCCTTGATATAGTTGATCTCACAGACACACTGAAATCAGTGAAGTGTTTAATCTATTTTTAAAAATTCTAGCATGAAAAGAAATCATGGTATAATGGAATTCAAACAAATGGACAACTTTGGATTTGGAAATCATGAGACCTGCAATGTGTATAGCTCATTGATTATGATCTAAAATATCTAGATCTCTGGTTCTTCATCTGGGAAAACAGGAGTCTCATGATTTCTCTGAATGCTCTTTCCCTAAACAGATATGATCATAAAACTTTCATAGTTATAGGAGTTTTGAGATAGCTCATATAGGAAATTTCAAATATTTTATGCATATCCTAAGCAGCCAAGTGCAGAGGTGAGTCCAGGCAATTATCTCAGTCACTTAAAAGCACAAGTATTTTCTGTTATATCATCAGTATTAAATGCTTTGGTTCATCACACTAACAAGAAATGGATCAGTTCATCTGTTTTTCGCACTTATCATCACAGTTTTGTTGGACCAGAAAGTAAATAAAAAACAATCGCAATACAAAAACATTCATATATTATGAACATTAGTAACAAGTCTTATTAGACTATTTCTGCACTATATTTTAAATTAAATCATTTGAATTTCTTGAAATAACAGGGTTACCATAATAATTTTCTTGTATTTTTTTTGATTCCTGGAATTTGTTCATTTGTTCAAGACTGAATAAGAATACATGTATCTTAAACTGGGACTGAATTTTAAAGTTCATAATACTGAAGGCTTTGTAAAAATTTATATGCTATAATGTTTTATTATGGATGATTTTAAGAAATCATAGTTTATGTATGTAAAATATTTCATATTATATAGTAGGAAAGCTATATTGGAAAGGATTAAATGATGACCACTTTTTCTTCAAAGTGTTTTGGAAGGAAGATTAATGTTCTTTCCTGCAAAGGTAAATTGACAATAATTTTAGCATGGTGAGTTTAGGAAATTTAAGAAACCTTTTAACATATATTTCTGTATATCTATATTGATAAAAAGAATTCCCCATAGCCTAAAATAGTCTTTCCTTTGCATTCATTCATTATATAAAAGTCAAAGCTGAATTAAAAAGGAAAAGGAATAAAGTAAATTGGGCATGAAGATGAAGCAGATGTTTCTGATGCTGTAAAGACCTGGCAGAGTGAGTCAAAGTTGTGATGGGAGAGATTTGTTACTGGAGTCTCTGCCTGCTGTTCCAACCCCCTTATCCATAGGATGCACCATATCCCAGTGTGGACTTACTTCTGGTTCCCACTGGATCATCCATTCCTTTCTGGACTCCCAGAGCCCACTAAGTGGTACCTACCTTATGTTCTCCTCCTAAACTTTTAGTATATGCATCTGTTATAAGTATCTACAATATGTCTACAAATTATTTGGGAGATTTACTAAATACTGGTACCTGCATCCTACTCTCAGAGATTCTGATTTAATTGCCTTTGGGTTATGCCCTGGTTATTGGGTGTTCTTCAGTCTTTCCAGGTGACTAATGTATAATTCTAACTTCTCAGAATGTACCAGAAATCCTATTTGGCTCTTCTCAATGACCACTTAGTTTAATATTCCAAATATTCTTCTAGGAAAATATTATTTATATTGCAGAGGAAAGGGACTGAACCATCAGAAAGACTGAGTAACTCACCTAAGGTTAGCACCACACAGGTAGCTATGAGATCCCATTTTTGTTACATCATTTCAGGTTTGCTTTTTCCCTTTCTTTTTGATGTAGGCCTAATTTTATGTTGTGTGCTATGGTTTCTTTTCTTGCTATATCAAAATATTTTTAAAACAATTATCTTCATAAGATGTTAAAGAAGCATTATTTACTTATGTATAATACCAAGTTCCTGTATCTATTATGGTAGAATTATTCAGGTTAGTTTTTCCCCTTAATTAAATGTGGAATTGCAGTGGTCCATTTCAATGTAAATTGGTTTGTTCTTTTAGCCTGACCAGCAGGCCAAGATATTCATTTGATATTTTATATATTTTACTTTGTGACATGAAATTCTAATCTGCTCATATTTGATTTTAGTTATGCATTAGAAAATATGCATGTATTTTCAATATTGAAGGCCAGTAGTAAAACCCACACCTTAACACATAGTAATTCACATTATGTTATGGCAGAAACAGAATACCACTCAAAACACTTCTGTGACTGGTTAAAATTATATTTTTCTTCCAAAGTATACTTAATTACGTTTGATAATTACTTTAAATTATGGATTTCCTTCTCTCTATCCTACATGCTAAAATTACCACTTATATTTAAATCATCTGTTTGTTGAGAAAAGAGGCATTCTAACTTAAAGAAAAGCACTTTGATGGATTATTTTAGGCACAGTTGATAAAAAGTGTTACTTAATAGCAAAAAAGGATTCATCCTACCAAGAGTGTTAAGATGCTAAATAGAAATTACATTGAATAGTGAAAAGATACTTTTTACCATTTCTTGGAAAGCTGTTTGTCATTATCTACTGAACCTAGTAAGTAAATAGACCAACTACTTAAATACATGCATAACTAAACATTTAAAAATATATGGCTTGCTTATAAAATAATGTTTATAGTGACATTATTTATAATATGAAAAAAAACTGGGAACAACCAAATGTCTATCAGCAGTGGAAAGGACTAATAATAAATTGGTATATTCATCAAGAAAATACAGCAATAAAAAAATACTTTGTGCAAGAATATGGCTACATCTCACAGACAGTATTGAGTGAAAGAAATCAGACACAAAAGAATGTATTGCAAGTACATGAAATCCAGGAGCAAGCAAAACTGAGAGTGGTTATCTTTGGAGATAAGTATTAACTGAGTAAGGATATGAGAAAGCGTGCTGGGATGTGGGAAATTACTTGGGTTTTCATCTGGAGCATCTGAAGGTGCATACCTCTATAAACATGGAGATGCACACTTGTGGTTTGTGCAACTTACTGAATGCAAATTATAACTTGATCAGAGTATAGTTAACTGGTGTGTGTGTGTGTATGCGTGTGTGTGTGTGTTTAAATTTTGTAATCTAAAAGGATAGAGGCTATGAAAAGCCAAGACCTTTGGACACAGTGAATAGTATGAGGAGAATGTTTTTGTGGCCTCTGAAGATTCAGAACTAGGAGTCCAGATGGCTGTGTCACTCACCATAGTGCTTAGATAGGAAATCTATTTTTTCAACATTTGCCTATATTTCACAGTGCAATAGAGTTAAGTTTTTAAAGTTATATTTTTTTTTGCGTGTGAAATCTTCCAATGATATCAAATTGGTATTTTAGCATAAAGGAAAAGGAGCAAACAATTCCTAGAATACATGGTTTTCACATAATGACAGAAGAGCTTGAAAATTAACATTGCCCTAATGTAGTGTCCCTCACATTTAGAAATAATTTTTTTCCAATAGTTTGAATAAATCACTTACCAACATTCATATGAAGGTTTATAATAATATGACCCTGTGTTCATCATTAGCATCCCATACAAAAGTATACTCTGAACTAAGAAGTGTTTTCTAAAATAATGTCTACATTTCAAGGTTTGGTCATTTTCTTTATCATCAAAATGATTCCACAGTATCATTTTAAAGTGATAGTATCAGTGTCAGAATGCATTTATTAGTTTTCCAAGGAAATCTTTTTGTTTGTTTGTTTGTTTTTGGCACCTGGGATTGAACCCACGGGTACTCAACCACTGAGCCACACCCTCAGCCATTTTTATTTATTTATTTATTTATTTGAGACAGAGTCTCACTAAGTTACTTAGGATCTCACTATATTGCTAAGGCTGGCTTTGAACTTGTGATCCTCCTACCTCAGCCCCCTGAGTCACTGGGATTACAGGTCTGCACCACTTCTCCCAGCTTGGATATTGTTACTTTCAATAGAGGTTTCCTGTTTCAGATTTGTTATACATTTCTGGAATTGAGAGGAGTCAGTGATCACATGGAGTGACACTGGGTTGAAGAGATGAAGTGAAACTATTTATGACTACCACAAAAGTACAAATTGTTTGCTTGAAAAACAAACAAGCAAACAAAAACTTAGTAATTAATTTTTTAAAATAATTTCACTTACATGTACATGAAAAAGTATATGTGGGGAAATTTTATTGGGAAATGCTAATCGTCAATGCCATAGAAGTTTGAGCTAAGATTGAAATTTCTGTGCTCAGTATGTAGCAACAGAATTGTATCTCATGAAAGGTAATGCAAACATCATATATCTGATCTTATATCTTCATATAAACTATGAAAAATTATTTGAGAAAAATATAAATATAGTATCTCCTTTTGTATGTCCCACAATAAACAATACTCAGCTTATATAAAGGATCATTTACCAATTCTCATGGGTCCAAAATGAAACAACTGAATAATGGGTGATAGAATTTTGTTTACTTACATGATCATAAGACTGTACTGAATCTCCTATGGAATCTTTATTTAACATATAATTTATATCTCTATAAAACAAATCAATTTAATTTTTAAAAAAATTACTATCAAATATGTGTCAGGCCAAGATAACAATGGTGTCTTTTTACAGGTGATAGTAATTATAAGAGGTATGCTTCTAGTTATATAAAAATATTATGAGCCATCTTCTACTGATGGAATATCCAAAATTTCTGTCTTAAAAAAATATGAAATTCTGGATTCTAAATTAAAAATTTAATGTTTATTGTATTTTGCTATTTCTTAAAATTACTAGCCATTAGCAGAGTACTAAATTTAACATTATAAATGATCAAGGAAATAACATTTTTTTCCAAATAATACTGAATTAACTTGAAATACAATAGAAGGCATGTACCCATCATAAAAAAGCCATTTGCAGTTATAATGGTTACTAGTTTGGACACCCTGCAGCTGATTAGGAAAATACTTCATTTGGAGAGCTAGCACAAGACTCATTAGGAATATTCATATGCCTAAGTCACACTCAGTATTACATCGATGCTTTTTATATAGCTGTTGCTATTCTCTTCAAAATTCCAAATGCAAGCTACTACCTGCCTGCTTGAATTTCCTGTAGCCCTTCACACTCAGCATTTTTAAAACACATGCTTTCTGATCTCTCCTCTCTCTGCCTAGACTGAATCATTTATTTGTAACAAAGCCCAGAAAGTTAGGAGGCCTCTTGACCACTAGGTCATATGGATTCTAAGCCCCTTTGTCCCTTAAATTCCTCTCTGAGTCATTTCTAAGTCCACATTTCTCACAATGGAGTATTTTTGGGAATCCCTGAATTATCTTTCTTCCTTCAAATTTCTCTGGCCTCATTATTTTCTTTGTACTGTAAGCCAGAATTATTGTTCTAAAATACAGATGAAATCATGATTACTCAAATCTCTAAGTGGGTAAAAGGATAAGGCAAGAGTCCTATGCTTGTATATGACCCGGCTTCACTTTCTACCCTAGTATCCTCTTTTGAACCCACATTTGCATTTTCCCCACTCTTTTTAAAAAAATATATTTTTTGTTTTGTTTTTATTATTGTTATTGTAGTCTTCAAAGACCTTTATTTATATGATTTAGCTCTTTCAAATGTTTGGACCACATTGTTTAAGTAAATTATAATAATATCTGTGAAATTTAATGATTCAAATTTTTATCAGTTGAAATAAATGAGACATCAGTGAAATGGTTGAGCTTAACCCAAAGGCAATTTATATTCAAAGACAAAAAGATCTGTGTGATATTCATCCCCTTATCTTCTTACATGTTTTTAGATACAGTAAAAATTCTAAAAGTTTTTCCCCACTGAAACCCAAACACAAAACAATGCTTCTTGTTTTAACTTTCTTTTTCTTTAGATGTTAAGAATTTTGGATTTCATATTTCACCAATGAGAAGTAGTATTTTTTTTCTTATTGTTTTGTCTTTTCACTGTCACAAATAATACTGCTATAAACAGTCACTCACATGTTTCTTGGAATGCCTGTGAAACAGCTTGTCCAGGGTACTTGTCTAAAAATGTTTTTTCCAGCTGGGACTGTAAGCAGATCTTTACTGTGTAATGCCAACAAAGGCTCATACAAGTTTACACTCCCACGTATAGTTTACAGAAGTCCTCTTGCTGTACATTTTTTCTACTCTTTAAAAAAAAAAAAAAAAAAAAAAAAAATATATATATATATATATATATATATATATATATATATATTTGTGTAGTTGGACACAATGCCTTTATTTTATTTATTTATTTTATTTTATTTTTTTTAATTTTTTATTGTTGGTTGTTCAAAACATTATAAATTTCTTGACATATCATATTCCACACTTTGATTCAAGTGGGTTATGAACTCCCACCTTCACCCCATACACAGATTGCAAAATCACATCAGTTACACATCCATTGATTTACATATTGCCATACTAGTGTCTGTTGTGCTCCGCTGCCTTTCCCATCCTCCACCCTCACCCCTCCCCACCTCTCCCCTCCCCTCCCCTCCTCTCTCTCTACCCCCTCCACTGTATAACCCTGAGGGTCTCCTTCCATTTCCATGCAATTTCCCTTCTCTCTCCCTTTCCCTCCCACCTCTCATCCCTGTTAAATGTTAATCTTCTTCTCGTGCTCTTCGTCCCTACTCTGACCTTAGTTACTCTCCTTATATCAAAGAAGACATTTGGCATTTGTTTTTTAGGGATTGGCTAGCTTCACTTAGCATAATCTGCTCTAATGCCATCTATTTCCCTGCAAATTCTATGATTTTGTCATTTTTTAATGCAGAGTAATACTCCATTGTGTATAAATGCCACATTTTTTTTATCCATTCGTCTATTGAAGGGCATCTAGGTTGGTTCCACAGTCTTGCTATTGTGAACTGTGCTGCTATGAACATCGATGTAGCAGTGTCCCTGTAGCATGCTCTTTTTAGGTGTTTAGGGAATAGACCAAGAAGGGGAATAGCTGGGTCAAATGGTGGCTCCATTCCCAGCTTTCCAAGAAATCTCCATACTGCTTTCCAAATTGGCTGCACCAATCTGCAGTCCCACCAGCAATGTACAAGTGTACCCTTTTCCCCACATCCTCGCCAGCACGTGTTGTTGTTTGACTTCATAATGGCTGCCAATCTTACTGGAGTGAAATGGTATCTTAGGGTGGTTTTGATTTGCATTTCTCTGACAGCTAGAGATGTTGAGCATTTTTTCATGTACTTGTTGATTGACTGTATGTCCTCCTCTGAGAAGTGTCTGTTCAGGTCCTTGGCCCATTTGTTGATTGGGTTGTTTGTTCTCTTATTGTCTAATTTTTTGAGTTCTATGTATACTCTGGATATTAGGGCTCTATCTGAAGTGTGAGGAGTAAAGATTTGTTCCCAGGGTGTAGGCTCCCTATTTACCTCTCTTATTGTTTCTTTTGCTGAGAAAAAACTTTTTAGTTTGAGTAAGTCCCATTTGTTGATTCTAGTTATTAACTTTTGTGCTATGGGTGTCCTACTGAGGAATTTGGAGCCCGACCCCACCGACTGTAGATCGTAGCCAACTTTTTCTTCTATCAGACGGCGCGTCTCTGATTTGATATCAAGCTCCTTGATCCATTTTGAATTCACTTTTGTGCATGGCGAGAGAAAGGGATTCAGTTTCATTTTGTTGCATATGGATTTCCAGTTTTCCCAGCACCATTTGTTGAAGATGCTATCCTTCCTCCATTGCATGCTTTTAGCCCCTTTATCAAATATAAGATAGTTGTAGTTTTGTGGATTGGTTTCTGTGTCCTCTATTCTGTACCATTGGTCCACCCGCCTGTTTTGGTACCAGTACCATGCTGTTTTTGTTACTATTGCTCTGTAGTATACTTTGAAGTCTGGTATCGCTATACCGCCTGATTCACACTTCCTGCTTAGCATTGTGTTTGCTATTCTGGGTCTTTTATTTTTCCATATGAATTTCATGATTGCTTTCTCTATTTCTACAAGAAATGCCGTTGGGATTTTGATTGGCATTGCATTAAACCTATAGAGAACTTTTGGTAATATCGCCATTTTGATGATGTTCGTTCTGCCTATCCATGAACAGGGTATATTTTTCCATCTTCTAAGATCTTCTTCTATTTCTCTCTTTAGGGTTCTGTAGTTTTCATTGTATAAGTCTTTCACCTCTTTTGTTAGGTTGATTCCCAAGTATTTTATTTTTTTTTGAAGATATTGTGAATGGAGTGGTTGTCCTCATTTCCATTTCAGAGGATTTGTCGCTGATATACAGGAATGCCTTTGATTTATGCATGTTGATTTTATATCCTACCATTTTGCTGAATTCATTTATTAGCTCTAATAGTTTCTTTGTAGACCCTTTTGGGTTGTTCGGTATAGAATCATATCACCTGCAAATAGTGACATTTTAAGTTCTTCTTTTCCTATTTTTATGCCTTTAATTTCTTTCGTCTGTCTAATTGCTCTGGCCAGTGTTTCGAGAACTATGTTGAACAGAAGTGGAGAGAGAGGGCATCCCTGTCTTGTTCCAGATTTTAGAGGGAATGCCTTCAGTTTTTCTCCATTCAGAATGATGCTATCCTGAGGCTTAGCATAGATTGCTTTTACAATATCGAGGTATGTTCCTGTTATCCCTAGTTTTTCTAGAGTTTTGAACATAAAGGGATGCTGCACTTTGTCGAATGCTTTTTCCGCATCTATCGAGATGATCATATGGTTCTTATTTTTAAGTCTATTGATGTGGTGAATAACATTTATTGATTTCCGTATATTGAACCAGCCTTGCATCCGAGGGAGGAATCCTACTTGATCATGGTGCACAATTTTTTTGATATGTTTTTGTATCCGATTTGCCAGAATTTTATTGAGGATTTTTGCATCTAGTTTCATTAGAGATATTGGTCTGTAGTTTTCTTTCTTTGAAGTGTCTTTGTCTGGTTTAGGTATCAGGGTGATGTTGGCCTCATAGAATGAATTTAGAAGTTCTCCCTCTTTTTCTATTTCCTGAAGTAGCTTGAAAAGTATTGGTATTAGTTCTTCTTTAAAGGTTTTGTAAAATTCTGCTGTATACCCATCCGGTCCTGGGCTTTTCTTACTTGGTAGTCTTTTTATGGTTTCTTCTATTTCCTCGATTGATATTGGTCTGTTTAGGTTGTCTATATCCTCCTGACTCAATCTGGGCAGATCATATGACTTAAGAAATTTATCGATGCCTTCACTATCTTCTAATTTATTGGAGTATAAGGATTCAAAATAGTTTTTGATTATCTTCTGTATTTCTGAAGTGTCTGTTGTGATATTGCCTTTTTCATCCCGTATGCCAGTAATTTGAGTTCTCTCTCTTCTTCTCTTCACTAGCATCGCTAAGGGTCTGTCGATTTTGTTTATTTTTTCAAAGAACCAGCTTTTAGTTTTGTCAATTTTTTCAATTGTTTCTTTTGTTTCGATTTCATTAATTTCAGCTCTGATTTTAATTATTTCTTGCCTTCTACTTCTTTTGCTGTTGTTTTGCTCTTCTTTTTCTAGGATTTTGAGATGAAGTATGAGATCATTTATTTGTTGTTTTTTTCTTTTTTTAAGGAATGAACTCCAAGCAATGAATTTTCCTCTTAGAACTGCTTTCAGTGTGTCCCATAGATTCCGATATGTTGTGTCTTTGTTTTCATTAATCTCTAAGAATTTTTTAATTTCCTCCTTGATGTCTTCTATAACCCATTGATCATTCAGTAACCTATTGTTCATTCTCCAAGTGATGTATGCTTTTTCCTTCCTTCTTTTATCGTTGATTTTCAGTTTCATTCCATTATGATCAGATAGGATGCATGATATTATCTCTACTCCTTTATGTTGTCTAAGAGTTGCCCTGTGACATAATATATGATCTATTTTTGAGAAGGATCCATGTGCTGCTGAGAAAAAAGTATAACTGCTTGATGTTGGGTGGTATACTCTATATGTCAATTAAGTCTAGGTTATTAATTGTGTTATTGAGTTCTATAGTTTCCTTATTCAACTTTTGTTTGGAAGATCTATCCAGTGGCGAGAGAGGTGTGTTGAAGTCTCCCGTGATTATGGTATGGTGGTCTATTAGACTCTTGAACTTGAGAAGAGTTTGTTTGACGAACATAGCTGCACCATTGTTTGCGGCATAAATATTTATGATTGTTATGTCTTGTTGGTGTATGGTTCCCTTAAGCAGTATGTAGTGTCCCTCTTTATCCCTTTTGATTAACTTTGGCTTGAAATCTATTTTATTTGATATGAGTATGGACACTCCTGCTTGTTTCCGAAGTCCATATGAGTGATATGATTTTTCCCAACCTTTCACCTTCAGCCTATGTATGTCTTTTCCTATCAAATGCGTCTCTTGTAGGCAGCATATTGTTGGGTCTTGTTTTGTGATCCATTCTACTAGCCTGTGTCTCTTAATTGGTGAGTTTAAGCCATTAACATTTAGGGTTATTATTGAGATATGGGTTGTTCTTCCAGCCATATTTGTTTATTTCTGTTACTAAACATGGTTTGTTTTCCTCTTTGATTATTTTCCCCCCCTATACCGTCCTACCTCCCACTGTTGGTTTTCATTGTTATTTTCCATTTCCTCTTCCTGTAATGTTTTGCCGAGGATGTTTTGAAGAGATGGTTTTCTAGCTGCGAATTCTTTAAACTTTTGTTTATCGTGGAAGGTTTTAATTTCATCTTCCATCCTGAAGCTTAATTTCGCTGGATACACAATTCTTGGTTGGAACCCATTTTCTTTCAATGTTTGAAATATGTTATTCTAGGATCTTCTAGCTTTCAGAGTCTGTGTTGAAAGATCAGCTGTTATCCTGATTGGCTTGCCCCTAAGTGTAATCTGCTTCCTTTCTCTTGTAGCTTTTAAAATTCTCTCCTTATTCTGTATGTTGGGCATCTTCATTATAATGTGTCTAGTTGTGGATCTCTTATGATTTTGCACATTCGGCGTTCTGTAGGCTTCTAGGATTTGGGATTCTGTCTCATTCTTCAAGTCTGGGAAGTTTTCTTGTATTATTTCATTGAATAGACTGCTCATTCCTTTGGTTTGGAGCTCTGTACCTTCCTGTATCCCAATGACTCTTAAGTTTGGTCTCTTAATGTTATCCCATATTTCTTGGATGTTCTGCTCATGGTTTCTTAACAGTCTTGCTGAGCTGTCTATGTTCTTTTCCAGTTGAAATACTTTGTCTTCATTGCCTGATGTTCTATCTTCTAAGTGTTCTACTCTGCTGGTAGTATTCTCCATTGAGTTTTTAAGTTGGTTTATTGCTTCCTGCATTTCTAGGATTTCTGTTTGTTTGTTTTTTATAACCTCTATCTCCCTGTATAGTTGATCCTTTGCTTCCTGGATTTGTTTGCGTAATTCATTGTCGAAGTGATCTTTCATTGTCTGATTTTGCTGTTTAATGTCTTCCTTGATACTCCAGATCATCTGAAGCACGTATATCCTGAATTCTTTATCTGACATTCCATCTGATGCAGCTGTTACCTCTTCTAAAGTTGCGTTGACCTGCATTGCTTGTGGTCCTTTCTTTCCTTGTCTTTTCATACTGCTTACGTATCTTTCCTGCAGGCGCGGGCGGCGGCTCTGCTCTCTCCTTATTCCAATTGGGGTGTCGTGGCTACCACGCCGGCAGGTCACTGGGCCTGTTCTGGGCTCTGGCGGCGGCTCTGTTCTGCCCCTACTCCAATTGGGGTGACGAGTATACCACGCCGGCAGGCCACCGGGCCTGATCCGCCGGTCGGTTGCAGGTTTGCCTACCCTGCAGGCGCGGGCGGCGGCTCTACTCTGCCCCTACTCCAAATGGGGTGACGTGTCTGTCGTACCGGCAGGCCACTGGGCCTGTCCCGCTGGTTGGTCGCAGATCTGCCCACCTTTCGGGCACGGGTGGCGGCTCTGCTCTGCCCCTACTCCAATTGGGGTGTCGTGACTACCCCGCCTGCAGGTCGCTGGGCCTGTTCCTGGCACGGGCGGCGACTCTGCTCTGCCCCTACTCCAATTAGGGTGGTGTGTGTACCACGCCGGCAGGCTCCTGGGCCTGATCCGCGGGTCTGTCACAGGTCTTCCTACCTTGGAGGCACGGGCGCGGATCTGCCCTGCCCCTCCTACCACGCCTGCGGACCCCTGGGCCTGATCTGCAGGTTGGTCACAGGTCTGCTCACCCTGCGGGCACGGGTGGCGGTTCCGCTCCACCTCCACTCCAATTAGGGTCACGTGGCCCCCACACCGGCAGGGCCTGATCCGGGCGTGGGAGAAGGATCTGCTCTGCCCCTACTCCAGTTGGGGTGACGTGTGTACCACACTGTCAGGCCACTGGGCCTGACCCGCCAGTCTGTGACAGGTCTGTTTACCTTGCAAGCGCGGGCGGAGGCTCTGCCCTGCCCCTCCTACCACGCCCATGTACCACTGGGTCGCGGGTCTGCCCACCTTGCGGGTGCGGGTGGCGGCTCCGCTCCGCCCCCTCTCCAATTGGGGTCACGCGGTCACCATGCTGGCGAGCCGCTGGGCCTGCTCCGGGCGCTGGCGGCGGCCCGGCTCCTCCCCTCTGGCTTGAGGACAAATTGAGGAGACTCGGGTGTCTGTGCCTCACCCCCCCCCTACCAGGAGACCAACTGTTTCTGTCGCCGCTGGTATTGATGAAGTTCTCTCCTCCGCCGCTTTCTGATGACATCAGATCTCTGCCATGTTGGTATCCTATGCGAATGGCAGCATTTCGTTCCCCTTGCCGGGCAATCAAAGCAATGGGTGAGTCCTGACCGGCCCTCAGCAGGACCCGGACCGAGAAGCAGTTTCCGTGGGCTCCTAGCCCTGGGCCAGGGCAGTTCCGGGAGCCGGAACTCCTAAAAACATATTTTTAAAATACTATTTTAGTTGTTGATAGACCTTTATTTATTTATATTTTTATTTATTATATGAGAATCAAACCCAGTGCCTCACAGGTGCCAGGCAAGCACCCTACCCCTGAACCCCAGCCCCAGCCCATTTTCCCTACTTGTAATGCGTATTCTCTACCTCTTCTCTGTGCACTGGAAACCAAACTTTCTAGGTACTGTACCTTCTTCAGATTTCTCCTCCTGTGTGAGTTACATGCATCTCTTCTACAAGCTGTAGCTAACTGTGGGCTTTTGTCAAGTTTGGCCTTGGCCTCTGCTTATTTTCACTCTAATAACTCCCTCAGAGAGAGTTCATTTGCTCTCAAAGATTTCACTGCCACCTCTATGTTTCTGGTATTTCTTCCACCAGTGTATATAGCCTAGAGCTCTGGCATAACCTTTCTAAAACCTTTCTAAAACATAATCTTTAGCAAGTTATTTTCCTCTTTAAAATTATAGTGACTTGTACATTTCTCATTTATATGTAAAGATAAACCTAGTTTTTTTTTTTTTTAATTAACTGCAGCTGTATAACATTCCTACAATTGACCCCTCTTTTTTCATTTGGTTTCTTTATCAAATGTCTCTTCTATTTTTGTGGGCCATTTTTTCCAATGAGGATAATTTTTTTTTCTGTAACTTTTTCTATTGACTTCAGCCTAGAACTTTCTTTCTCATATTTTTTATTGACTTGCAGAATTCTTTGAAGTCAAAGATTGGATTCATTTATTCCATGAAACCTTTGACTAATTACCTTCTCTCCTCTTTCTCACTTTGGATTTGTTATCATTTGTTTTAAAATCTGTACATTTCTTTTTATTCTTCAGTTGTACCTCCCTTACTAGATTATGTCTGTTATGACCCTGTTATTTTGGTCCTCGGTATCTCTAGCACCTAATGTGCCACTGATGGGTGCATAGTTGGTGCTAACCAAAGAATATATGATTGATAGTTCAACCTTATTGACTGCTCAGTGCATGTCATAATCTGCATGAACCATTTTGCATGACTTATTTCATATATTTCCCATGAAGTCTTTCTGAACTAGTACTTTATTACTCTCATATATAGGAAACTAAGGCACAGGAAGATAAAATGAGTTGTCTTATGTCACATAGCTGGTGAATAGTGATGCTGGGGTTTGCGATTTCTGCATCCACAGGATTACTTAACTTGGTATAGGAAATGCGACTTGAAAGGGTTACATAGGGTACTTCAGTCTTTTTAGGAAAGGACTTGCTGAGGAAGTGTAACTGTCTACTCTGAAGTTTTGCCACCAACTTTTAAATACTCAATAATAAAACAGTAGGTACACTGGAAAAAAATTGCTTTCACTAGAGATTGATTTGTGTTTGAAACTTGACTTATGATTTAGCACTAACTGGGTAAACTCCAAAAATTATTGATATGATCGGAGTGGTATTGCTCAAGAGAGAATTGTTGATACTTTGATAGTAGAACACAATTCACCCATTTGCCAAATTCAGGAACTCAAGGAAAATTATATTATGTCTGTAGGAAATATTTTGGGAAATATTGGTACATATGCTCATCAATAAAGTGTGCCCTAATTATAGAAATATGTTTACGAACACTAGACTTCAATTAGTTCCTGCTACTGTTGGGTTTTTTTTTTTTTTTTTTGGTTCTTGAGATTGAACTCGGGGGCACTAAACCACTGAGCCACATCTCCAGCCGTATTTTGTATTTTATTTAGAGACAGGGCCTTGCTCAGTTGCTTAGTCCTCGCTTTTTGTGGAGACTGGCTTTGAATTCCTATCATCCTGCTTCAGCCTCCCTAGCCCCTGGGATTACAGGCATGTGCCACTTAGTCCATCTTAAAACTAGCCACATTTTATGACTTTAAAGTAGTACTATCCCAAGTGCATTACCAGGTTGGTTGCTGTTGTGATTACTCTCCTCTGTATAATTTAAGCCAGATCTTAACCTAAGCCAATGACTTTTGTAAACCTGGCAGTTGATTCTAATACTTCTCTGCCAACAAAGTGAAAGCAATGTAGAAAGGAAAGGGCTTATTTGTGCCTGGTGACTATTTTTAGGACAATTCCTGTAGCACACTTTGATGCTTTTGTCTGAAAAAGTAGAAAGTTAAGTGGAAGACAACATCTCTTACACAAAAAGGAAGACATCCTACTCCTGAAATAAGACTGAAGTAGAATTCTTCACATTCACAGATCAGAGAGTCTAGGGCACACAAGATGAAAGTAAGAAACACCTGCATAGCACACAGTGTATCTTGAAGTTAATTTTTAATTAATGAGCAGTAGAACTCACAGCTTGGAATTGTACAACATAACACCAAATCAAGCTCTGTTAGAGCCTGAGAGAGACCTTGCTTCATTTAGCTGGTGGATTACAGCCTGGATCTAAAAAGGCTCCTGGGACCAAGGGCAGCAGCTCTAATATGAGCCTCTGGGAGCGATTACACAAAAATTGGTAAGAGCTCAATTTTGCAGAACAAATTATATACAAAGTAGGCACAGAAAATGGTTGCAAGGTGGTCCAAAGAAACAGCATCACCATGCGAGAAGTAGGAGGTAGTTAAAGTAATTGTTCACATATGTACCCACGGGGCAATCACGGGAATTAAAAAAAACAAAAATTGTAATAGCAGTTAAATATACCTTTGCTATTCTAAAGAATGATGAAGTCTGGATTATATAATTACTGTTTAAGCTCCAGATTTGTTAATTCTAGATTTACTTTATTTTTGTCTATTTTATTCACCTTATTAGATACTAAGAGTAAATTTAATTTTGTTGGTTCATCCAAAAGGTTACAAGCCACTGTCATAGTACAGTTGTTTGCCCTCCCAATACTTCTACTTTAGTTTAAGATAATTAATTACACTAAAATAACAATTTCCTCATCTGTGGGTTATATTAAAACATAATTAATTACATTAAAATAACAATTTCCTCATCTGTGGGTTATATTAATGGTGTTTGTATTTGTTTATTTTAAATGAAGAAAACCGTTGCTTTTTATAGACATTGAAAGTATGTTACCCCATATAAAATGAGGGCTTTAATTTTGTGTTTTAAAAAAAATGATGGTTTTCACCATGTTTAAGATTCTCTGGCCTGTGTCCACTGGTTGCATGTTTTTAAAATAAGTTTTTAGTTGTCAGTGGATCTTTTTTTAAACTTTATTTATTTATATGTGGTGCTGAGGATCAAACTTAGGGCTTCATCCATGCCAGGCAAGTGCTGTACCACTGAGCCACAACTCCAGCCCTAGTTGCATTTTTTTTGACTACTTATATTTGTTTATGTTGAAATAACTTCTCAGAGATTTAATAGGTTTCAGTGAGGTTATCTCAAGAAAATATGCACCATTGATCAGATTCCCAGTATTATATTCAAAGCATAGTTTTCTCTTGAAGACTTAATTGATCATTTTAGCAAAATATTCTATGACTGGCCCTCAAACATACATTTAGGATGCATAAAATATGAACTTTTTTCCCTAAAATTCTTGTGTCAACCCCATCAAAGCAAAAACAGTGAAATAGAGACTGTCTGTTTAAAACTACATGATGCGCGAGCTGGCATTGAGCGTGTTATGGTCTGCCATGCATGTCAGCTAAATGACAGAAATGCCACAGATGTTCTGTAACACACTGACAAAGATACATTCTACAAATATCACAATTTTGGTGTATCCTAGGTGATTGTGAGTCAAAAAATTTTAAGTCTGACATTCTTACCACTCCATTGACATGTACCAAAAAAGGTAGTCAGGCTTGTTGCATTCTGTTAAAACCAGTGCTCTGTTATCAATTCAGGTTTTACATAGAAAACACTGTTACTTAATGGTGAAAGCATTAAAGATGACCTGTGTTGTTTATTGGACCATCAACTTCTGTTTACCATTCATATATTTACCATTCTCATAACTATATTTTTTTTGGAAAATCATTTAGAGTCACAAACTGTTTAGAATATGGTTAGACCATTCTAATGAATATATTATTCTGTGTTCATTAAAAATTATGGATAAATTTATATGAATAGATTTGTAAAGATGCCATGACATATTGTAGAATAGAAAAACTAGTTGTATATAGTATATATGACATGATCCACTTTATCCCAAGTATTTACATGTAGATACATGCACACAAAAACTCACCCTCCCCCACACACAAACAACTATTCAACTATGCTTACTTCTGGGAAGTCAGATTTAAGAGCTAAAAGAAAACAAGTGGGAATTTGACATGACACTGAATATTTTTTTCTGTTACAGATTTATATTTTTTAATGGCTAAATTTTGGAATAAAAAATGAGTCAGTAAAAATGTAAAAGATAATGAAGATAATGGCTACTTTTTGTGTGCCCACATTGATGTTCAACACTATATTAGGGAGAACAGACTAGCATACATGAAACCAGAATGCAATAAATGACAACTGGTGAATGGAGTTCAGCATTTTAGATTAGCAGTTTGCAAAATGGAGAAAACAGAGTTCAGAGTTCTTCAAAACTTGTGATCAGCATGTTTCAGATGGCCATGAGATGGGATAAGAGCATCCAGGCTCTGGTGATAGTATGGTTAGCTTGACAAGTGTGGTGGCAGTTCTCAGTTCTCTAGTTCTTACTGCTTTACATCCAGGTGGGGAGGGATGATTATGAAGCTAAGAGAGAAGTGGCAGAAAGCACATTTTGAACATATTACAGCTCTGTCTTCTGTATTAATGGGTCATTTAAAAAGGAAAAAAAAAAGGAGTAAGGGGTATATTGGATAAACATCTAAAGAAGAGAAAAGAGAATGGATATCAAAGGAAAATGGAAAATGTTAACTTGGACAGAGCACAGGCCTACTCTGAAGTTCCATGAGAAAGACTCAAAGATGGATGCTAGACAAAATGTTTCGTGGTCCAGCACAGTGAGGGTAAGACAGAAAATACTTAATATAGATAGACCTGACCAGGATGGACTTATGAAAGGCAGAGGGAGAAGTTACACAAGCCGAAGTCTAATGAGAACAGGGTGGTCACACCACTGCATGCAGCTGCCTTGAGCACTGTTCACACCAGGTGTGTGGCTTGCCAGAGCTGTATGGTTACAGACTGCAGTTGTTCACACTGTCCTGAATATCAGCAGTCTGGATCACAATTACTTCAAAGAAAGTGTCACAACACCTTTCACTTGTGTTTTGAGACGTCCTGGCTCATACCACAAACTAGGAAGGAAATGGCTGTAATAGACACAAAGTCTAGTCTATTCGCTGGGCAAAGTAAATTAACGGTTGATTCAGTGATTGAACTTCACACAAACCCTGAAATGGAGCATGGATGTGATGATGATACAGACTTCTGTTTTAAGGATGTTTACAAAGAAACTGAATGTGTAATGGGACTTAAGTAAAATACTTTATTTTTAAAGTTAAGAGAGACCACATGTGAAAGGCTCAAGATAAAAAAATTCCTGATAAGAGAACAATGGAAGGTCTGGGTGTGCTGATGGCAGAAGTAAAAGTCTGACAGGTAGGTAAGAGGTGAGACCCAGAACACAGGTACAGGGATTCTCTTTTGAGCAGAAAACACTTTTCTCTCCCTTGCGGTGGCTCAATAAGGAGATTCTTACTTATAAAGTATGAAGAACACAGTTAAAATCACATCAAAAGACCAGAAAGAAATTGCCTCAAGTAAAAATAAATGATATTCATTGATTTTGTGATATATTATCTTGGTCTTGTTCATAAATTTGAGGAACTGAACACCTTCTATCTTAATAGAATTATTTGCTTTTTTACTGTCATCCCTGTGGTTCAAAATCACAGCATGTAAGGTGAGGATATTATCTAGAATAAAAGATACATAATAGATCATGCAGAAAAGGCTTTGGAAAATAATATTTCATGGGTATTTCCGAGAAATGAAGGGGATCCATTTATACAAAACCTTGTATACATTACTAGGGTTTTATTTAAAATAAAGTAGTCATGCTGGGCAAGGTGGCATGTGCCTGTAATCCCAGAGGTTTGGGAGGCTGAGGCAGGAGGATTGCAAATTCAAAGTCAGCCTCAATCAAAGTGTGGAATATGATATGTCAAGAAATTTGTAATGTTTTGAACAACCCACAATAAAAAATTAAAAAAAAAAAAAAAAAAAAAAAAAAAAAAAAAAACAAAGTCAGCCTCATAAATTTAATG
Organism: Marmota monax; assembly: GCF_021218885.2. Taxonomy (NCBI): domain Eukaryota; kingdom Metazoa; phylum Chordata; class Mammalia; order Rodentia; family Sciuridae; genus Marmota; species Marmota monax. The sequence continues at coordinate 11,799,307 of NW_026692201.1, read as the reverse complement.
AGACCCTGTTTCAAGATTAAAAAAGAACAACAAAAGGGCCAGAGGATATGACTCAGTGGTTAAGCCACCCTGGGTTCAATACCCAGTATTGATAAACAAACAAATAAATAAATTTTAAAAGTGAGTCATGATTGTGAAGTATTTCTTACATATCATTATCAATGTGATAATTTAAGCTTCAGGGAAAAAAACTAATAAAACATTAAAATGGAACAGATGAAAGAATAAAATGAATGCTCTGTGATTAATATTAAATTCCTTAGGCAATTACCAATAAGAACTGTAATTGTACTAAATGACTATTATTTTAATGTTGCCCTCATCCTAGGATGGATTTTTAACTAGCCTTATTTCACACCACTTTTGATTTATATAATAAAATGTATGGTACCTCTGATCAGGAAAAACATATCACACAAACATCTGAATTCTAATGAAAAAACACGTAGAATTCCTATTTTGTTTACATTTTTCTTACTTTATCTGCTTTTGAGCAATCAATGCAAAGGAAAAAAAAGAAAAAGAAAATTTCCTTTCTAAAAAATAGCAAAATTATCACAAGTAAAATCTTGCTTCTTGGTATTTTATTTTGATACAGAATTTGATTGATGATTGCTTTGCTAGGCCATAAGTCACAGTGGCTTGCCACTTGATGATGTACAGTTGGAGTTTTACCCTGCAATAAAATTATGACAGGTCTTTTTCAAAATCGGGATAATTGTGATTTATATGACAAGATGGAGGCTGACATATTTTAGCAGGAAAGGATCTGACCATTCTATTTCTGTATTTGGCCTACTGTAGCAAGCAACACTAGGCCTGGCAAGAATAAGAGTATGCTGTATTACATATGACTTGATGTAATAGTATTAGTTTGAGATTGGCAAATCTAAAATTCATGCTGTCATAATAACTGTCTTTTATAGTTCATGCTGTTAGATTCATTTTGCTTCATGAGTTTTCATTTGACTTTTTGTTCTTTTGGGTCCACGTTATTGTGTAAAATTTCTAAACCATTTTATTAAACCTATATCTGCGTGTATGTGGATGTGTATACATATGCACATGTATGTTTGACTTGGAGTCAACATACCTGGTGTCATGGTATGGATGTTGTGAGGTGTCCCCAAAAATATCTGTGTTAATGCAGGAAGTGAAATGATTTGATTATGAGACCTGTAACCTGATCAGTGTATTAATCCATTTTATGTATTAATAATTTGAAAGAACTACTATACTGGGTGGTAACAGTAGACAGGTGGAGCATGGCTGGAGTAAGTCAGTCTCAGGGGAGATACCTTGGGGATTCTGTCTTGCCTTCCTGTTTCCTCCTTCTCTCTGCTTCCTGGCTTTCATGACCTGCGCAGGTTTCTTCCACCACATACTTCTGCCATATTTTTCTGCCTCACCTCAGGCCTAGAGCTATGGAGTTGGTTGACTATGGAATGAGACATCTGAAACCATGTTCTCCAAATCAACTTTACCTCCTTTAAGAATATCAGGTGTTTTAGTCACAATGAGGAAAAAATAAACAACATACTTGAATTCTATATCTAGTTTGGGTTCTACCACTTCTTGATAGTACAGAACTCTTGCAATCTAATCATTTTATGACTATAAGTACATTAAGTAAACTTGATTGCATAAGATACAGTTTACCTGAGAATGTAGTTTTGTTTGAGATAAAATGTAAAATTACTTTGCAAATACAAGTATTATGGAACTGAGTTATTATGTTTACTCCTCTTTAATTAAGAAATGTTTGTTGAGGATAAATTTGTGTGCTATTGGTTACAATAATATTTCATTTTCTATACAATAATAATTACTTATTTGATATAGACATTTAACTGAGGAAATAAAACAGTATTGCTAAGTGTTTTTATGAATTAGATTAAATCACTGATACTTTGAGTATTAGGAAGAATAGTGGCCTCTCAAAGATGTTTGTATCCTTCCGAATACTACAGGTCTGTATATATCTTTCCCTCTTTCACAAAAGATATTTTGCATATCAGGTCAAAGTTGAAATATTTGAAATGAGGAGACTATCTTGAATTATCCAGGCTGACCCAATGAACTCATGTGCATATGTAATCAGAAATCCTTTCCACCTGAAATCAGGAGAGAGATCATGTGACTACAGAACAGTGGTCAGAGAAATGCAAGGTTTTTGATGCAAAGACAGTCAAGAGCCAATGAATGTAGGCAGCCTGTAGAATCTGGGTAGGGGTTGAAACACATTCTTCCCTTTGTTTCTAGAATGGATTGCATCCCTAGGGATACGTTGATTTTAATCCAATAAGAACTAGAGTGAACTTCTAACCAATACAACTAAAAGAAATTAAATTGATGTTTTTTTAATCACTAAGTGTGTGGTAATTTGTTATGACATCAATAGAAAACTAATACACTGAGTAATGTTGGAAAATTCAGACTAGGAAGGAGAAATTTAAATATATTTTATGTGGTAACACAATGAGTTTCAAATACGACATACAAGTTTTTTCCAAATTTATTGGCTAATAATGATTAATGTATAGAGAAATAACACATTGGATCTTTGGTGTCAAGGTGCCTAACAAATTGTGTTCAAATTTTGTCCACTGTGAACATATAATTGAAATAAAGATACACAAAATAGGTGTCGATGTGTTTAAAAACCAATTACTAACTCCAGGATAAACTGGACTTTGTACACAAAATGAGATAGAGTAAGTTGGGGCTACTTGGAACAGCAGAAAACAAATTACAGTCACAAAAATGAAACAAATGGGTTTGAATTTGTATTTGGATAATGGAAAAATGACTCAAACGAAAGTAAAAAATAAAATTCCTGTCATGAACAAAAAGCCAATTAAAAAAAGGAGGAACTGTTGGGCCAGCTGTATTGGAAACATAAAATTTTATAAGAATAATTAGGAAGTATGGATCTCAAAGGGACAGAATTTCAAGAAATTATTATACTTACACTAACTGATTTTACACACACACATGCATAGGTACATATATGTGTGCATGTGTATATACATGTATATGTATGTATGTATATATATATATATATATATATATATATATATATATATATATATATATACTTTTTTCTTTTTTTTTTTTTTTTTTACTTCCAAGCAATAGCATGTGTTGTTTTTAAACTATATCTTATAACAGTAAAAGTCCTATCAGAGGAAAACAGTCCTTTGCTACTACCCCCATCCTGCTTCTGGATCTATTACTGTTCTTACCTATTTTATCTCCTTCTTCTTGTATTAGATTACATAATTTCTTTTAAATGTATGTATACCACCATCTTTCAATAGCTATGGACATCAAATTCTTATTATTTTTAATAAGGATTACATCTAGGTCTGTCTGTGTCTCTTTTTCTTTCTTCTTTTGTTATTTTTATTTATTTATTTGTACTGACAATTGAACCCATGGGCATTCTACCACTAAGCTACATCCCTATCCCTTTATATTTATTATTTTGAGACAGGTCTCATAAAGTTCCCAAGACTGGTCTTGAACTTCTGATCCTTCTGCCTCAGTGTTTTAGTAAGATTTTTTTGTTGCTGCAAACAAAAGACCTGACAACGACAATTAGAGGAGGATCTAATTTGGGGTTAATTAGATCTAGAGCAGTTTGTTTGGGAGCTCACTGTTTCATAGCTCTCAGTCCATAGAAGGCTATCTGCATTCCTCAGGGCTCAAGTTGAGGCAGAACATAATGTCGGAAGAATGTGGTGAAGGGAAGTAGCTTAGGAATTACCAGGAAGCAGAGAGAGCTCTACTCACTGATTGGGTTAAGGATCTCACAACTCAATCATTTCACATCTAAACCTCTGGCCTGTCTCCCATGTGAGCTTTTGGAGGACAACTCACATCTAAACCATAACACTCAGCCTTCTGAACTGCTGGAATTAAAGACATGTGCCACCACTCCAGACTTATACCTGTTTTTCTACACACTACCTATTAATGGATTCAAGAAGTTGGTCCTCTCTTGACGGTTTTACAAATTATTAAAAGAATATTCTTTACCAATTTGTCCTTCACAACCTTTCACTGCTCAACATGGGATTATTGGTTTTCCTGAGAGTTGTTAAAGATTTCATGTATCGGTTATAGCCCACCCCCCACCCCTTGATCTTTGTTAGAGATTTTGCTGGCAAGTTTGTGGATAAAAGTTATATTGCAGAATAAGTCAGTTTGATTCTGCATTTCCCACAGGGTCTATGAAAGTAAAATTGAAATGAAACTGTCTGCATTTGAAGGCAGATGTTATAGTAAATCATCAAGAAGCTATAATGTTATGAAATGATATAGTAATCAGCAAGAAATTTGCAAATGAAGCTATTTGGGGTGGACTAGAAAGGAAACAGTAGAGGGTAAAGAAATCATCACAGGGCTGATCCCTGCCATGATTCAACCCCAAAAGACTGGGAAGCAATATTCAATGAGAAAAGAAAAGAAGCCAGTGGACAGTGGTAGCCAAGAGAAGTGAGTGGTTTCAGGGATGGAGGGGTGAATCACATTTAATTTGAAAGGTGAGCAAAGTTGTAACCATTACTTTCACAGTGCAGAGATATGTATGAACTTAGCAAGAGCGGATTTCAAAAAGCCCCGTAGCTAGGTGCCCTTCTCAGTGGGTGAGAAAGGAAATTGTTCAAATTTTAGGTGGTATAAAAATTTTACATGTATATTGGTGTGATATGTTTAAATACACATTAAATTTCTAAAAACAAATAATACCTTGTGTTCCTCAAATGCAAATACAACTTCATTTTAATTTGAAAATATGTATCAAAGTTCCTTAAATATATGTCACTTTCCTAGATCCTGTAGGAATTCAGAATAAAATTGACTTATTCAGAAATATAACGTTTATCCACAAAAATAACTACAGTAAAATTGAATGCTGGTACATTAGTAATAAGGTAACTATTTAGCTGGTCTGAACTTTACTGCCTGGAGCTCCATGTAGAGAGTTGGAAGAAAGATTGGTGCACTTGGGAAGGAAGGAGAGAAGGAATGTCATGTCTTCTGCAACAACATAGTGCTAAAGTTGGCAAACAGTAAGTACTTGACATGTATAAAATACCTACTATGTGTCAGATACAAAGTTTGTTCCTTTGATGAAGTATGAATTTATCCTTACAACAAATTAAGTTGTAACTTTAATTTCCCTATTTTAGTCATGAAACTATGATTAGGAGAGATAGTTATTATAAATATGTCCAAAATGAAAAATGGTAGCATCTGACTCGGGAGTAAAGGCATACTAATGCATGTCACATGCCTGTAATAAGAGGTAGTAACTCCTGCTGATAGCTTGAGTTACTGTTTATCAGATGAAGATAATGTCTTTGGGAATTCAAAATATTTCTGTTACAATATAGTAGGTAGTGCTTATATTGTAGTAAAGCAACAGAGAGATTTCAACCCAAGTATTATGTATAAACAAGATTGGTGAATGTGAGTCTGTGTTACTGTTTTGTAAGTTATATGGCACAGTTTTGTAGTTGTGTCTTTTAGGTATAATATATTTAAAGTAAGGAGTCATATTGTTAATTACTACTCATTGCTATTTTTTAAACGAAGCAATGAACTCTGATTATAGCTTTCAGAAATTAGTCATTAAATTTAGAAAACTGTATGTCTGCCTTTACAAATTACTTTTTTGTTGAGTATTCAAAAGAATACATAAAGTCTTAACAATTTAATTGAGTTAATTTTTCTGATGGGTATGCTTTAATACCCTACTGTTATGATGGCAGACTTCCCGTGGTAATATTGCTGTCTTTGTGTATAAATACTACTGTGTGAATTACTTTAGATTATTCCCTTTTGTGATTCATATTCTTAGCATGAATGACTTCTAACATTATTTTAGGTGAAGTAATATCCTTGCTTCCAATAACATATTAACCAGATAAACTGCTTAAAATAGGTACTTCTACATATTCATACGTACAAAGATGTTATTTAAAAATGTCACATGCGTGTAATGCACACACATATAAAACAGTATTTTCCTCTATTTTATGATGTGTGGTAAAAGGAAGAGTATTAAATTTTCCATTTTTTTGTGAACATTGAGTCTTTATTCTTTTATATGTCTTGTATTTATCTAAGGGAACTAGATAAATGCTACAGATACTGTGTTGAAATGTAGCAATATGAAACTGCGCTGTGCTCCAATATACATACACACAACTTACTGACACAGTTCATGTTGACATAGCTTCAGTGTAGGAATGTTGTACCTTTGAAGTGGGGCTGCTTCGGTCTAGACCTAGACTATAAATATATCAGCAGTGTAACTTGCTCAAGTAACTAATATCTGGATTCTGTAAGAGGAGGACCAGGATGGTGTTGGATTTACTGTTTGGGTTTACAAAGATAATGGACATAATGTTTTATCACAACCGCCGACACTTTGTAAGCCCTGAGTAAAGATTAAACAGTAAATGTTGGCTGATAGATTTCCTAACCAAGAGCCTACATAGCTCTTCAAAATGCTTTCAGCCAATATGAATAGGTTTGGGTTTATATATTTTTTTAATGTTGGAGTCCTTTTACTTAGTACTTGAGTAAGATAAACAGTATTGATGTATGTATGTGTAATATATATATGTATATATACACACACACACACACACACATACTTTAGACAAAGACTAAAATTTTATAATGAATTAGGTTCAGGACATTTTATTTCTCAGGAATATTTGTGAAGTACACATGGCTAGTTGATAATTTTCACAGCATTTCCATCTGTATGATCACTTCCATCTGGATAATGATTTAACTTTATGATCATTACAGTGCATGAAGTTTTGAGAAAGAATCTGTGAGTCTGACTTCCTTTCTGTATGCTACCATATCTCACATATTTCATATAAACACTAGAAGAAGATGGGTTGGAAATATGGCACTATTTCAAACAAATCCAAAGATGTAATTATGTATCCATAAAAATATATTGATTTTGTTATGGAAAAGTTACAAACAGAAAAGTGAATAAAAATGAATTTACATCATAATGGATTGTTTTAAAGAGGAAATTCATAAAACCACTCTTTTGGTCAAATTTCTGTATTTGAGAGGCATTCCCGAATATAGTCTCCCCTCCATGACCTTCCCACACTGACAAAGAAGAACAGTGATTTTCCTGATTGTAGTAGTCACTTTGTCACTTGTATCATCAAATTACAACCTGAAAATGTATCCCTAAAAGCTGTAGATTTGCCAGCTTTAGGATTTTACTTATATGTAAACACTTAGCTGGAATGCATGTGGATTGAACTTGATGTGATTCATTTTCCCCTGCATATGCCTACATGTGGGTCAGTCTGTGCTTGAAAACAGGAGTTGGCAGATTCACCTGCAAACTCAGTATTTCACATTGTTAAAACTTGGATTGAAACACTGACTATGGCTGAGTTACCTTGAGAAAGTTCTTCATCTTCTCTGCGCTTCAGGTCTTCAACTGTAAAATTGGTATAATAGTATTAGTTTACAGAGTTGTTAGGAAAATTAAGTTAATTGACCTTGGAAAGTGCTTCTGTTCATTAGATAAAAATGTCAGCAACTATATTGTATATTTCTAATATCTGGGTTTATTTAATATACACATGCATTTCGTGTAGCTCATATACTTTTCAGTCTAAAATCACTAAAAGTGTTTAGTCTCAGAGCCACATATTTTAATGGTCGTTTATCTTCAAATCTATTGAAATCTATTTTCAAATGTATAAAAATAGTAAGTATGTAATTATGGCATTATTTTTTTAACTTTCTCTCTGCAGCCATCAGTGATAATCCTCATAGCACCCTCTCCTCTGCCATGTCATTGCTATTGGCTTGACAATATGCTGCACAAAGCTGTGCCTTTCTCTTGTTCTGTTTCTTCTGCACGCAGCTGAGAAAACTAAACAAAAGAGTATTTATAAAAGTGAATGCTTTCCTGGCTGCATAACACTACATTCCATTCAGTATGAAATAAGTTCTGAAATTCTCAATGCCTTGTAAAAGTTTTTTTTCCCCTGAAAATAAGCTTTAAATTTTGAATATCAGGAGTTTGACTTTTTAAAATAATCATCCATATTATTGATATTTCCAAGTGTTTTCAATAGACCTGTAGGAGAGAGAACATTATAACAAAAGTCAAGCCTGAGGTATTTGTGTGCTTGAACTACTATATCAAAGTACCACCAACTGGGTGACTTCAGCAACAGAAACTTTTTTTTTCATAATTTTGGACGATAGCCTCCAAGATCATGGTGGCAGTTTGATATTTATATTTATTTTCTGGAATTGGAATTTTTTTCTCTATATACTGCATTATATTGTTTTCTTTCAGGGTTATTTTCCTTTAAATAAATGTACATTTTGGAAAAATATTGTACCTGAGCTCAAAAATCGAACCTGATAACTCCTCTTAGAAAGTGAGATCATTGCCATGTTCAAGTGTTCAACCATATTCAGACAAGCCAGTTCATGTGCATGTGTGTGTATGAATATAACTAAAATATAATTAAGTGTCTCAATATCATTTGGCTAACATTCTTGTGCAGATAATTAAAATAAATTTGGTAAGCAGAAACTCTATGACTTAAATGATTTAGCTGAATAAAAAACTATATGAGATCTTTTCTTCCTTTAGTTCTGTTCAGTTCTACAAGCAGCTACTCAGTAATAAATATGATTCTATCTTTATTTATTTTTATGTGGTGCTGAGGATTGAATCCAGTGCCTCACACATGCCAGGCAAGTGCTTTACCACTGAGCTACAGCCCCAGACCTTAATATGATTCTACATGTCATATAACCTTGCTGTTGAGAAGGTTTTACCTTGCATCTTTTTTCTAGTATCATATATTTAAATTTTAAAGAAAATTGTTGGGCAGATTACAATATGATCAAGCTTTCTTGGTTATAATGTTCCATGGTGGAGTATATTTTTAGTTTGAATATTGCAGCCAGAGTAAAGCCAAACTGGTGAGTGTTCAGTGGCAGTCTGTTGAAGGACTGAAACTGAGCAACTTGAAATAATGCAGTGAAAGTAAAACTTTACCTCTATCCTCTTAGTTTCTTTTACTGGGACTGGATGAATATGACATAAGACAAACTAACAGGAGAAAAACATACAGATTTTATTTTTCATGAACATGGAAATCCCCACAAAATAGTGAGGACCCAAAACAGTGGCAAACCCCAAATCCTTTATGGTATACTAGGTTGAACAAAAAATGGCAACTATGAGATAGCAATAAAATGTATGGAAAGGCTAAGGAAAATAAGTTATTTCAACAAACTCTGTTTGTACAGGTATTTCTTGGGCTCAACTCCCTGTCTCTGGTAGCAATGTTTATTTTCTCCTTGTACCATAGAAGAAGGGAGGTTAGAACATCTGTTCTGCATTTTCTATTTATCAAGTTTCTTTAGCTAATCCTTATGCCAAAATTTTGCAGTGGCATATTCTGCCATTCTTCAATAGTATAAAAGTTCAGTATGTTAAGTATCCCGTATTTAGGATCCTGCAGGAACCAGAGTCTGAAAGGGAGATTCACATCGTAGGAAGCATATTTGGAAAGAATAAGGAAAGCAGGACTGGGCAGATAGATGGAGAGGTTTGCTATGATGTCATTGTGAGAGATCTCAGGTAACATCATGTGAGGCTGGAATGGCTCTTCTGAGTTGTTGGGTATTCAGGCGAAGGAGATGTGTTTTTTATCCTAGAACCAAGCAGCCATTGGATGTGGTTTGTCTCCATGGGAGGGCTCCAGCCTCGGATGAGGCATGTCTCATGGCTAGAAAAGTTAGTGGGGAAGAAGTACCTTTTTTTTGTATTTTCAGGAGCTGATACTCCTGGCTGGGAAAATTAATGCTGTGTTCCAGAAGAGGCACCTGAGAAGCTCACTACAGTATTTTCCACAAAGTCCTACTCAGAAGGCAGGAAGAGGATATTTTAATTCTTTTGAGTAGGCACTGGGGGATGAAAATTTTATTACTTAAGATCGACAGGCTAATATCTGCAGAAGAGTATACAACAAATTTAATCAGGTTTTTGTTTCTTCAATACAGTGTAGTATACAAACAATTTCTCGACTTAAAAATTGGAAGTATCTGAATTATTATTAATAATGTTTGTTTCTGGTAATGTCAGAAAGAATAGCTAGGGAGTTTAGTCAGAGTGATGGAGGAAGAAAAAAGGAATGAAAGCTACCAAGAAGGAAAGTGTCTTCAGAATCAGAGAGTGGTCAGCCATATCATCTGCTGAGAAAATCAGGTAGGATAAAGGCTGAGAAACATCCACAAGATTCACCAACAAGGGGCCCTTGGTTCCTTGTTAGGTGATAAGCAGAGGACAGACACAGACTAAAAGGAATGAAGAAGTGAACAAGATGATAATAAAAGAGTAGTGTATTTGACAATTGAGCATGTATCTATCGACAGAAAGAGCTTGTGAATGCAAAACTAAAATTATAGAGTGCTGAAGATGGTGACATGTTCCCCTAATGGAGGAGGTAGAAAGGGGTAAGTTCTCTATAGGATACATGGTATACAAATTAAAGAATCTGTAATTGCTAATTTAAAGTAAAAACAAAACAAAACCTCTGTTATTGTTTTAAAATTTAAAGTGCTGGGGCTAGTGTTGTAGCTCCATGATAGAGTGCATGCCTAGCATGTGTGAAGCACTCGGTTTTATTCTCAGCACCACAAAAATAAATAAATAAATAAAATAAAGGTATTGTGTCCATCTACAACTAATTTTTTTAAAATTAAAATGCTTGTTTAAGGTAACAGGACACTAAATATATCACATTAAAACCAAAAAGTCAAACTTAACATTTTTGACATTCTATTTGCTTGTTTGTTTCTATATTCTCAGCTCTATTTAGAAATCTAGAGGATGGAAGTTGCTGTATTTAGCAATTTCTCTGAACATAACAAACCCATTTTAAAATGTAACATTCTCCAGCTGTATAGGGATGTTTATGTCATAATCTGCAAGTCTTAATGTGTATTTCTCAGGTCTACATTGTATATAGTTTTTCTTTCTTTTGTTCATTCATCTAATTTTCATTCAACAAATGTTCTAGAGCATCAAGTATGTGAAAAGCGTGTCTAAGTAGTAAGTTTAGAAATTTAAACAACAACAACAAAGAATTCTACCCACATGGAGATTCTAGTGTGAAAGAAAGACATAAACAAAATATTTAAATAAATTTTGTGGGATGATAGTTGGTGATAAGTGCTATGAAAAAAGTGGCAGGGTATGGGGGTTTAAAGATCAACAACTTTCAGTTGAGAAGTCAGGGAAAGCCTTTCTGAGCAGGGAATTTCTAATTCAAGACCTAGAGAACACAGTGGTACAAGGTCTTCTCATACTCAAAGCAAGAACATTGCAGGTAGAGAGAAGTGTTTCACATGGGTGTATGAAATACCAGAAGAAATACCAAGGAGACAATGACTGGAGTAAATGGAAATGGAAGGAAGTTTGGGAGATATGGTTAGAGAAATTACAGGAAGATAGGAAGCCATTGGAGTACAGTTGATAGATAGTTGGTACGTACAGGACCAATCTCACCTGTTGATGCTGGAATATATTTCAATTGGTCAAATTTTTGAAATGTTGTCCTTATACTGAGAATTTTGAGCAGCAGGTAGCATAATCTGAAATGCTTTTATAGCATCACTGCAGCTGACCTTGAGAAGATCCTGAAAGGGTCATAACAGAAAAACAAGATACGAGATTATTGAAATCATTGAGGCAAAAGAGGAGTATGGATTGCTCTTTGGCATTAGCAGTGCAGGGGTGAGACATGGGCATATTCTGGGTGTATTTTGAAGGTGGAGCTCAGAGGAACTGCTGACTGAGAAGATCAGTATAAAGAAAGTAATGAGTCATGAATATCCCCTTGGGCATTTGGCCTGAATAACTGGAAGAATGAAGTTGACATTAATTGAGATGAGAAAGACAGCAGGAAAAGTAGGTCTGGTGAAATGTTCAGGAGCTTGGACTTGTTAAATTTCAGATGCCCATTAGTCATCCAAGTGAATCTGTAATTATAGATTTGGAGTTTTAGGGGGTATCTTAGATTGGAGATTGAAATGTTTAGAGTCATCAGTTTATAGAAAGTATTAAAGGCCAGGACACTGCTTGAAATTACAAAGGGAGTGAGTAAAGATAGAAAAGACAAGAAGTCCAGGTACCGAACCTTGCAGCACTCTAAAATTAAGAATTTGAGTGAAAAGAAAGAAACTGCAAAGAAGGCATAGCCAGGGCTGTGGATGTAGCTCAGTAGTAGAGTGCTTATCTTGCAAGTTTAAAACACGAGGTTCAACCTTCAGTACTGAGAGTAACAGGTGGTGTGGGGGAATAGCTGTAAAAGTCAGACGGAAACTAAGGGGATAAGTGTATTGAAAGCCAATAGAGAAAATATTTTAGAGTGTAAGAAGTGCTCAGCTGGGTCAAATGCTGCTGATTGGTCCAATATAATGAGGATTAAGAATTGACAGCTGAATTAAACAGTGCTTAAAGAGTTCACTTTAGTTCCTGTATCACCATGTAAAAATCAGGCCTATGTATGTGTCCTTCTATTATACAGAAATTCTTGCATTTTAATCACAATTGTTCATTAAGCATGTGTGTAATTTTGTTGATTAATTTCAGAATTCAACCTGGATTCTTAAGCAGTATCATAAACCATTTTGACAAAATTTAAATGCTGATTTCACCTATAATTAGTATTGGAAATACACAGAATCTGAAAAAGAACATTATTTTTTTCAGTCTTGTTGAACTCGGTTCTCTTAAATGATGATATGGAAATATGCTATTGATAGAAGTCAAGCATCCACATTTTATATATTTTATTACATCTAAAATAAGCTACTATTCATATATAAGGGATTAAAACAGTTCATTTTCTTTAGAAATGAGATTATTACATATAGATCATAGAAATAAGACAAATGAATGAAAATAGGCTTAAACCAATAGAACTACACATATTGTTTTGATCCACTGTGTGGCTGTCTACTGAATTCCTTCCATCTCGGCTTGATAAGACCTTAAGCACAGCATATCAGCCTGTACTGCAAGATTTATTGCTGAATAGTCTTTTTATACTTTAGAGAGTATTTTATTTATTCTGTTTTCCATTAATAAATCTTCTGTTCTTCCTGTGGACATCTATGTCTTTTCCTTTTAAATTGAGGGCAGGCATTATTACTCCCTGCTATCTCTTCCATCTTAAGAGTACAGGGTGGAGGGAGTTCAACAAGCTGAAACACACATCAGTTTTTGTGAGAATACACGATATCACAGAATTAAAAACATTTTTAAAATCCTTAACTACAATCCACTGCCTGTGCTATTCTCTGGAGAGCTTGGTGCACAAAGCAAAGCTCAAGAATATTTATGCAGCCTGACTACAGAGCTCACAGTAAGCCTAAAGCTAAAGCAAGAATTTAAAAATACAGAACAAGAGTTTCATCTTAGGTAAATCCATGGAAAAAAATTCCCATGGAATTATATAGGTTGAGATTCTGGCTGCCAGCAATAATGTTCAAAAGGGACTACATGTATATTTTCAATTCTGTGCTCCGAGTGCCTCCCCATTTCCATATAAAGTACTGGCATTGAAATTAATCAGTGCTACTGGATCCCTCATGCCACTGACAGAACAGTCACCCTGACACTTTTTTCTTTAAAGGCTTTCTATCTGAGGCCTTCCACCGTCCATCACTTCCCTTCATTAAATCCATGGTGAAAGCAGAAGCTAGCACTGGAAGTGCAGTAATGCATACCAAGTGGGGCCAAACATCTCAGTAGCCACATGTGAGTTTATTTTCACTAACCCGGAAAACTCAGTCTAACATAAGCTAACCTTTCTATTATGGTTTTCTTTTATCTGTGCATTGTCTCAGGTAATATGAGTAACGTTAATTTTATAGTGTTGTAAAAACAAACAGTTTCATTCATTCAACTGACCATTTACTGCATATCAACTATATACCAGATGTTGTGCTATGCATGAGAGATGAAAGGCTCCCAGCATGGTGCCTACTGAGTAAGAACTTCTTATACATGAGATAATTAGAAATTCCTAATGGGCTTTCAGATTAGCAAATCTCTATGTAGACAAAGTGGCATGTACACACACATGTACAATATAGTTTATATATATATATATATATATATATATATATATATATATATATATATATATAATCTGTTGGGATGTGAAAATTTAGTTACGGTACTTAATTAATGATAGCATTTAACCAGTAATCTTGTCCTTAAAAAATCAATGTATTTCAAAAGTATGACTCAGATTATGTGGGAGTTAATGATTACTTGAAATTTAGAAAGGACCCATTTAGGAATGTTCAAGTTTACATTTATACTTATTTATGTATATAGTTTAAATGTACTCTAATCGTAGGGCTATTTAACACAGATTCACTAACACCTACCTTTAGAAACATTTTTGTAGGTATTGACTTCTTGTGACAATTGTTTGGTTTGTTTGTTAAACGAAATTCCATCCCATCATAGAGCTTTCTCTGATACACAGGATGTCACTGAAAATAATAGTTTTTATAGATTTTTTTCACAGTATCTTCTAGATGGTAACTGATACTTAACTGCAAATCAAAAAATATATATCTTTCAGAAAGGAATAGGACAGCATTTTCTTTGTTATATAAAAACAAAGATAGCTTTACAGCAATATGCTGAGGTATCTATTTTCAATTATGCTTTTTGGTTTTTGAATTCCTTCAGTCATTTGTTTTATTGTATCACTCTTAATTTTGATGTTGGGCCAAAAGTATTAAAGATTTTTACAAGTTTGCATTTTGTTCTATTAAGTGGAAACATTAGTCAAAAGCAACAAAAGAAAACCAACCAAGTGACTCTAAAGCTACTTTCTTTAGAAATGTCCATCTCATTAGGTCTATTATCAATTCTTATAGCAAGTATATTTTGAATAATCATGATGGCTCTGTGTACCATGGTTAGTGCTAGCGATAAAGTGATGAAAGATAGGCTTTTGTCCTCAAATATTTCGTGGTTCAGTGGGGGAAGGAGAGCAGTAAACAGAGGTGGGCACAGATGTGGCTAGCAATACCATTGGAGAAATGCTATGTGGTGTCTGAGAAGTGGTAATGGTATGGATGGCAGCAAGGATTTGACAAGGTTAGTCTACAGTTTGGAAAGGAGATTAAAAGTAGGATAAATATTTACATGTTGAATATTTATTTACAAATGTTGACGATGTATTTGGTCTTTAAAATAGCCACATTAAATTACCCAAATGACTCATGAAAGTAAAAAGATATACTATCTCTGAACTATACCACATTTATACAAAAGGATGCTACAAGAAATTAAAATGCACAGAACAGAGTTTGTGGGTAAACAGGGGTACATATCAAAAATAGCATTTTCAGATAAAAAGCAAAATGTGGAAGGATACATTATGTTATGGTACTGTATGTAAAATTCTGAAGGTAAAATAAACATCTAGATATGTCTGGATATGTACTTATGTTGCAAAAGTATAAATCATGTACTAAAATGCTAAATACAGAAATTGTATTGATGGTTTCCTATGCAGAAAGAATAAAAGGAAAGGGATGAGAGAGGCATGCACACACAGAATTATGTCTTTAAAGCTCTGTTTCCTTTAAAAAATGTAATGAAAGACAAAAATGCTAAAATTTGGCATTTAGGACACAGGTATGTGTGTGTTAATTATGGTATTCTCCATACATCTCTGTATTTTTCAAATGTGTCATAATTTGGGAAAGTGCTTGGACTTCCTGGCATTATAATTCTTTATTAATAAGCCAGTAGAGAGAGCATCTGGTTGTCATAATCAAAAGCAAACAGGCTGGAGTCAAGTGTGGATACACAACTGCCCATGCAGAAAAAACAGTGTGCACTTTCCATTTCTACACCGTGATCACAGCTATTGCCCACAAATCATATTAATAGTTAACATTTTAAAGCACTGATTAGATATTTTGCAGAGTGTTTTATTTGGATTATGGCATTAGGATAAAATGGAATCATTAGTCAAATTTAAATAAGATCTAGAATTCACTATAGTTGATTGCCCATTATTGAAAGAGAATGTGGATATTAAAAGTTATTCAAAAATAAATGAGAAATGTACGTGGGGATGAAGGGATGTCAGACATGGGAGACCCCACACTCTTCTGTAGTCTAAAAATTTTATCACTTCCAACTAATTTGCCTTGGTATCTGATGCATAAAATATCAGAGTTCTTGAGACACTTTATAAATTTTGTTGATCACAGTGAAGTAAGATATAGAATTGAATGGAAAATGAACTGATAAGAAAACATGTAAGGAACATACCAAATCCCTTAAATAGAGTTTAGCAAATTTGTAGTTGATGATGAAACTGGTCATTTACTGCAAATTTTTTGTGAGTGAGCCACTGTTCTCTGGATTTTCCAAATATTAACTCTTACAACACTTGTAATGATTCTGTGAGTAATGTGGATAGATTTTTCTCCTTTTCTGAAGCAAGTACCAAAGCACAGATTTTAAATAAATTTATCAAAGTCACAAAACCAGTTTGTGATGAGGACAGACTTCCAAAGCTCAGATTCTTAGACACCATTCAGTGCTGACAGACATAATATAAAAAAGTGATAAAACATACATATTTGCAGATAATGGATTATGAACAAAGACAAGACAAAATCATAATGTAATAGCTATAAGAATATAGTCTACCAAGAAAAATACAAGGAGGTACAAAATGATGAGTAACAGGAAACACTGTAGAAAACTGGATCATCAGGATGTAAAAGAGCAGCCTTTATTGAACGAAAGCTGCTAGATGATCATTTTCAAGGAGTTGAAACTGAACACCAGAAAAAGTAATGAATCAATACAAATTTCAGATCTCATGCTTGGTGCAACTGGAATGTGAGCACAAATCTCTGGACCCTAAATCCATATCATTTTGCCACAGCATATACTATCTGGGCATTAACAGTCTCACTATGTCTGATAAGATTGTTGGGAGTTGCTGTCTTATCATTCTTTACATTTCTAACACTTGGTAAAGGTGAAGGAGAGGAAAGAACAATGAGGGACAGAGTGCTAGGGCATCACAAGGAATTAATCTTTGCCAGGCATTTTGTAGAGAGTGAAGGCAGAGAAACATTACATTTTACCTTTATCTCACTCAGCCCTTGCCCTTCAGTGATGCCAGTCATGTGGGAAGAGTGAAAAGCAAATACAACCAAAGCGTCAAGCACCATAAAGCAAAGGCAATGTTCAGCTTTCAGTCTCCTGTGAAAGCTGGACAGCATCACTTCTTAAGCAGTGGTACATTAAATAGCAGAAAAGAGACCCCAGGGATTTAACACTGGGGTGTATCTATACATTGACAATAAAGAAATGCTTATTGTTGTCCAGAATTCTTGGATGTCTCCGGAGAATGTGCAGCAGTACAGCATGCAGATAATTTTGGAGTGGGAGTTGGCTACGAGAAAGTGTCAGCAGAGGGCAGGAGAAATATCTTAAGAGACGTATCTCCTCTGTATTTTGCTCTGGGCAGTGGGTCACAGTAGTGGCAAAAGGACAAGGCAATAGGAAAGATCAAAGTTCTTTTCTTTCCAATGCATCTGTCCAAATTAGATCCTGAGAGGCAGGGTTACTACGAGCAAAATGTTCTTTAAATAGTAGCTTTAACTCCAAATAACAATGAAACAATTTTAAGATATATGCAGTGCCACATACTCTGAACATAAATCATCCACCAGTTTTAAATTTAGTAGCATGCAACGAGAGTAATCTCTGTAAATACCATTGCATACCAGTAAAGAATCCCAATGTAGAATGCAGATTACAGTATTTATGGTAATCTATATGGCAGGTGTCTAAGGAGAATATAATTTTCTTATATTTTTAGTTTTGAGCATGTCGGTGGGATGCTGAAGGACCTTCTCTAAAAGGAGTATAGGTTTTCTTTAATTAATAGGGTTGTCTAATAGATAAGAAAGTGTTTTAATGTGATTACCTCTATGTATTTACTTATTCTTTCTGTAGGTGGTTGGACTTAATGACTTTTATTCTAATGCAAATTTGAATAGCTCTTCATTCATGAAAAAGGAAAAGAGAGAAATTTATAGCAATTGTACCAGGCATTGTGTGTGTAGCTTTACACGCTTTATCCTGCTATCCCAATTAAGCCTCTCAATTTAAGAATGAAGAAGAAATTGAGGAAGTGGGGATTTTTCCAAGGTAACTTGGCTACAGGCAGTCAAGTTGGGAAGGAAAATGAGATTGATCTGCCTCTTAAAGCCAATATCCCTTAAATTACATCACACTACCATTTGCATGCTCTCAAGAGCAGATGGGGATATGAGGAACAGCAGCATTGGCCACTGTATGTCTTTTAGAGAACACTAAAAGACAGGATAGAGAATCCCTGCTCCTCCAAGAGAGATGCCAACAGATCTGCAGTTTCTCATACAAAGGCATTTCAGCAGGGCAAGTGAGTTATTCACTGACAGTTTGCACTGTCCTTTTTCAATGCTTGAAGAAAAATTAGTTCTCCTTAAGGTAAGGTTAGAATCTAAAGTTAACAGTGAACTTGCACATGTTATCAGCCCCTTTTTTCAATCCTGAGGACTCTTGGGCAGTCTTTATTGTCCCATATGCCTAATAAACTATCAGGAGCATAGTAGGTCTTTAATATTGCTGATTTGTGTTGAAAGAATGAAAATAAGTTTTTCAGAGTTTTCAACCTTACAGCATACATTTGTAACTTTGAGGCAATAATTTTATTTATTTGATTCTGTGGAAATCTGCATAATTTTTGAATTCCTATTTCATACCAGGTTTGATTCTAGAAACACAAAAATAGACTCATCCCATATATTCAAGCTATACACTCTACTAGCAATACAGACAGTAATTTGAATGGATGAATGAATGAAATGCACAGTGAAACATGAGACAGACACACTTGATGTGATACTATACTTTCATTTTTTCAGTATTTTTTTTAAAAATCCTCTCCCCCTCCATCTATCCATTTTTCATAAGCTCTTAACTTATCCTTAAAAATCTTCATTAGGCATATATTTGTTCTCTATTTGTATATTCCTTTCCACCTATAAAATAGAGACATCAACTTAGACTTTTGGATCAGTATGATGTGACAGAAAAAAAGGTATTTGTATAACTGCTTTGAGTTATTTAGGGAAATATGCTAGAAACAAACATATATAGTTAGAATTTCAGTTGTACTGATGGAGACATTAAAAAGTTGAGTCTTTAGGGACAGTACTTGAGAGGATCTAATACCAAATAAGAACATGCATTATTTTCAATAAGTATATTATGATGCAAATTAACTTTCAAAGCTAGGGTTGAATTTCATCAAAAAGGAGTTTTGCCTTAAAAGAACCAGTTTTAATTTAATATATATTAGTCCAATGTTCTCAGGAAAAAAATAAAATATTTAACAAAGTCCTCATGCAAATAGTATACTTGTAATATTATGAATTGCTGTTTCATTATATGAGACATAGGCAGGGACTTTTAAAATATATGCTGGATGAATGAATGAAAATGTTATGACAATTATACTGAACTATGTTATGAAATATTAGGAAGTAAACAGTGTAAGTTATTTCAAACACTGACCTCAAATTTTTTATCCACATACTTGAAAGTCAAGATAAATTATAATATTTTTAAGAATAAATAAAATTTTTATATAACAAAAAATAGCAAATTATCATGTTATAATTCTTTTCAGATGACTTTGACAAAATATCATAGACTGGGTGGCTTACAAATAACAGACATTCATATCTGACAGTTCTGGAGACTAGTAAGTGCAAGATCTAAGCATTAGCAGGTCAAGGCTGCTTCCTCATTCATAACCCTTTTGTCACTGTAACCTTATATCATAGAAAGAGGAGAGTCTCTGGGGTCTCTTTTATGAGGATATTAATCATATCATAAAAGCCACACCTCCTAATACCATCCCCTTGGGAATTAGAATTTCAAAATGTGAATTTGGGAGGAAAATAAAAAATAAGTTCATTGTGGTCAGTGTTTGAAATGTTTAGACCAAAAGTAAACAGCTTTTTGAATTCTGAATTTTTCTTTGTGTCAGATAGACAGTGTCTTATTGACTACTGACATTAAAGGACCAAAATTAGAGAATGATACAGTACTGATGGTTATGTGTCTTATACTTGAAGCATTTAAATATTAAAAATATGCTTCTGGGCTGGGGATGTGGATCAAGCGGTAGCGCGCTCGCCTGGCATGCGTGCGGCCCGGGTTCGATCCTCAGCACCACATACAAACAAAGATGTTGTGTCCGCCGAAAAATGAAAAATAAATATTAAAATTCTCTCTCTCTTCTCTCTCTCTCTTTCTCTGTCTCTCTCTCTTTAAAAAAAATGCTTCCGTTGGATTTTTTTATTTTAGAGTGTGCTATACACTACTGAAACTACTTGACATGAAGTCATGAGGTATATCATTAAAGGAACAATAAGAGGAAATATTGGTGAACAAAATAGATCCCAAAGCAAATAAATTAGCGTGGACAGATTATGAAAGAAAATCTTTAAAAGTTACAGAAAAAGCAATTAAAGCACAGATATAGATTAAATATATGAGGAGATTTAACAATCATAATTGACAGATCTGAAAACACATCTTGAATTTTTGAATTTATAAACAAGAGCATGTAAATATTTTCTCAAATTCATAAACTTACTGTCTGTAAGTTTAGACATAGTCTCAAAATGTAATGTGCTAAAACTGGATTCAAACTAGAGAGCCTTATTTTTCATCTTGGGGTTTCCTCTGTAACTTGAAGGAAACTGAAATTCCCAAAGAGAGAAGCACATGAATAAGCAGCCAACTTCAGTGTTCCTTACAATTGGATAAGGTGGTAAAGGACCACTCCATAAACACTCAAATAGGAGTGTGGGAAATCAGGCTGGCTTCCAGATACTTCAGTCAGAAAGTAAGTGAGATCCTATCGATACAAAGGGAAAACTTACTGAATAATCATGCAATGAAAAATGCAAACAAGGAAACCACCCTGCAGCAAATATATAAATTCAATGAATAAAAAGTAATTCAGTATTGCCATAATGAGGCCCTGAGCTAGTATTAATAGTTCTATTTGACATGAAAAATGTTCATGCTTAAAATTTCCTTTTGCATTTTACCTATCAGATCTTTGTTTTGGAGCATGCATTTATCAAAATCATTCACTGCCTCCCTCTAGAGACTCAGTTAATATGTTTGCCAAGTTGTTATAATCCTTTCATATCCACTGTCAATGAATAATGATGGTTCTTTAATCACACATTTGGGCTACAGATATTCTAAATCATCACTTCTATGATTCTTCATATTGTTTCAGTAATAAAACTAAAGAATTCTCAGAGCATTTTTTTTAAGATCTAACACATATCCCACTGTAAAGCCAATTCAGTTGGGAATAAGAGAGAAACCATTCAATGGGAATTCAGTTTGTAAATGAAATCAATAAATTAAAAGTTATACTTGTGAGATTGATTGCTAAGAATGTGTTAATGCATTTCACATTGATCCCTCTGATTTTCTTCTTGTTTTGCTAACAGAATAGAGTATTGTAAATAAGAATGTTTTAGGTAGAAAATAAAAACTGGTAGAAAGCATTTACGAAAATAAATTATTTCACACATTTGACAATAGGAAAGCTCTACTAAATGTAAACTGGAATATGGACTTCCTTACATTCTCATCTGTGAGACCTTGTGAACTCTTGAAATGGTATGGGGCTTGACTCATGAAAATTGGTTTCTAGTTACTCATTAGCACTAGGATCTCATTTTTTTCCACCCTCAATAAACAAGACAAAACAAAACAAAACAAAAACCTACTATGGAATAGGTGGCATGGGACCATAAGACAACAAATCAACAAATTGATTTGGGGATCAGGAGATTAAGATTTCAATCCAAAACATGTCACCCTCTGGTTGGGCGGCTTGTCATTATGTTTCTAGACCTCCCCTCACCTCATTTAATGATCAAGGGAGATGGGTTATACATTCTCAGGAATTTTTTTTGTCCCTGAAATTTTAGGACTATAAATTATACTAAATTAAAGAGTTATTTTTCAATATTGGAAATAAGCATTTGTGAGAATTTACTGAAAGAATAATTTTTTTATAAATTTCAGCAAACTCTTTATTATTTACACTGAACACTATTGTGCTCTGAAAGTCTTTTTCCTTATGTGTATGTATAGCTATTACTGTTGTTTATTTTTATTGGTGAAGTGTTTCTAAAAATCAGTCATTTCTTTTGATTTCTAGAATATTCATTTATCACAAATTCTAAGTAAAAATGTACCTTTTCTTTAAATTATCTCATATTTTACCTAACATTAGGTACTATTATTATTTCCATTTTTTCTATGTGATGATGAGGGGACTTACCCTAGTATATGGGGAAGGTGACTGAAGTCATCATTAGCAGATCCCTGTTGCTCTGCCTATCACACTAGTGAGTGAGACTGATTGTTTTTAAAGAAAACCCGTCCTCTTCTGCAGAGAGTGTGATTTAGAAGCTCTGAAACTGAAGACTTAAGGCCAGCAGCATAAGGCAGCCCCCCAAAGACAGGAAACAGATCAAGAATGGAGGTCTAGTAAACTTTCTGGGAAAGACATCCTCTTGCTCTTACTAGAGAGGGTGTTTGTGAAGCAGTCCTCTGGAGTTCATGGGGCATGATGGTGAATCCTATTGACCACTTTAGTCTTTGAAGCAGTATATAAGTAATCTTCTGATCCTAACTAGGTACCAGAGGCCAAGAGAACTATAGATAAACAGAAGCTAAGACACTGGCTGCCTCAAGTCACCCCACCTCTGAATTCCCAGAGGAGTTTCTGAAATAAGATGACATTAACACATGCAGCAATCCTACACTCCATTTCCTTTAGGAAATAAACAAGACATTCATAGTGTCTGACTTCCAGAAAAATAAACTAATGTATTCTTTCATTTTATAATTCCTAAGTTAATAATAATTTTCATGCAATTTTAAAAGGTGTTCCAATGGAAGCTACTTCTCTCTCTGAATATTCAAGTTCTTTGTTTCAGAGGAACTGGCACCTGAGCATTAAAGTGTTGGATAGCTCCTTCAGCCTGGTGTTTGAAACTCAGTTACACTATTTATGAATTGTTTTTGTTGGGCAAGATTCTTAATCTGTAAAGCCTTAGTTTCCTTACTTGTAAAACGTGGATTTGTAAAAATTATTTCCCTAGATGTTAACAAGAAGATTGCAAATTCAAATTGATTTCATGCATTTCCAAGTTTTTAAATTGATTTTCATCCTTATAGAAAACCACCATATTTTGATTCAAAATGTAAATAATCATATTTTCTTCTTAACATCAAAAAGCAATGTTGAGTGAAAACATACAAAGACCATGGGGCTAGGGAGTTAGCCCAGTGGTAGAGCACTTGCCTAAAATGTATCAGGCCCTGGATTCAATTCTCAGCACTACATAAACATAAAAAAATAAAATAAAGATATTGTGTTCATCTACATATAAAATTTTTTTTAATTTTAAAAAATGTACAAAGACCAGCTCAAGTGTGAGTGATGTCATTTCTATATGCTTGGGTGCTTTCTGAGCTATGAACTCCATGTTCCTAGGTCATATAAATTGTAAGGAGTTCCAGATTTTCTATTTGTTACTAAGTAACAAAATAAAATCTGTAAAAGTTTTGCCAAGGAAGAGAAAATCTCCAAGAAACTCTTCTGGGAAAATAGCAGTAGCAGAGGACCTGAGACTGTGTGGTTGATTCTATATTCTGGAATTCCTTTGGCTGCTGTCAATCATATTAGCTTTCCAGAAGAGTTTCTATATTGACTCTGTAAATGCTTCTAGATTTTACCCTACTAATAAAGTCAATAAAATTGAATTTTATTCCTAGGAGTATTAGAGTGTAGCTGATTGAGTAATTAAGTAATTAAATTAAAAAGTATGAAGCATAATTTCATTAATCAAAGTTAAAAGATTGCATCTTGAGTGAACATGAAATAGGTTTCTGTTCCAGAAGTAAAGTAAATATCAAGCTTACCATATATTGGTAACTGGGGGCTTCACGGAGAAAATTGAAGGCACATAAATCATTCATAAGGGACCCTCTGAACATAGTTTTCTTTCTGTAGCAAACTAAGTCCTTTAAATGACAGTTAAAGGGAGTGTTTCACTCCCCATATAATTCCACATTAAATTGTATATTAATAATGGGATATTTTCAAAGAGTCAATTTTCCTATTTCCCTTCTAAGAGAGACTCAGAAAAAATTTTAAATTATCTCTATAAAATTTTAAGTATAGATTATATAGAGAAAAATCTGCTTCACACGTTTGTGGTTTAGCTCTTTTTTTTTAATTTAGTTTTTTGGTGTCTTAGAATTATACATAATTGTGGGATTCATTTGTGCCATATTCATACACACACATAATTTGATTAATCTCATTCCTTAGTATGCTCCTTTTCCGTCCTTCCCTTGATCTATTTGCTCTACTACTTATATCCCTTTCATTATTATTATTATTATTATTATTATTATTATTTTAATTGGTACATTATAATTATGTATATAAATCAGATTTCATAGTGGTATGTTCATGCATGGACTTCTCCATGGATATCTTTTCATTCTTTCTGTCATATGCAAGTTCAGGGAATAAGATATCAGATGGAATAGTTTTAAATATAGTGACATTTCTTATTAGATGTGGAATCTTGAGTGTGATGCTGAACCTTGACATTTACTGTTTCTTTAATAACACTAATAATAACTGTTTCTTCTAATAGTAACACTAACATTTATGCCCTACAATTATTGTGGGGTTAATATAAGATAAAATCAAGAAAGTGTTAAATCAGTCCTTGGCATAAAATTAGTTATTAATGGTTTGCTTTTATAGTTGTTGGTATTATTGTTAATTTTGCAAATTAGGTGTGTCAGTCAGGATTTCATTGTTCTGACTAATATACCTGACAAGAACAACTTAGAGGAGAAAAGATTTATTTGAGCTCACAGTTTTAAAAGATTCACTCCATGGATGGCTGATTTCAAGGCACAACCATCATGGTAGAAGGACGTGGCAAAGGAAAGCTGTTAAGCTCATGGCACCTGGGAAGCACAGAGAGAGAGTAGAAGTGGCTGGGGACAAGATAAACCCTTCTAAAGCATGCTCTCCAGTAACTAATAAGGTACAAAATCCCAATAATCCATTCAAATGGATTAACACATAGATGAGGTTAAAGCCCTCATGATCCAATAACTTTCCCAAAGCCTCACCTCTGGATATTGCTGTATTAAGGACAAAGTCCTCAACACATGAACTTTTGGAGAACATTCCAGATTCAAACTATAACATTAAGTGAAGTGTGAATAAAAATTTTACCCTCTCAGGATATATACCAGTGTAAAGAAAATTTGTTTGAGAATTGTATTTTGCACTAATTTTGACAAAGAAGAGTTGCAGTTGACAAAGAACACTACATCTGGTAAGCAAACAAGACCAACATTTCACTGACAAATATCTACCTATCCTCAGGCTCCTCAGGCTCCGAAAGCTATGATAGACTTGGCACTTCACACCTGTAATGTGTGTGTGATGAGAATGTGCTGAGTTCCTGAAGATCACATTTTTAGCATTCTCTGCATTAAGTAAACATTAAATATTCATGGCCCATCAGGATATTCACTAACCTCTGTTTCTTTCAGTTCAACCTTGATAGGTATCATTTCTACTTCTACATAACTGCTAATTGGTTTTTTAAAATATCATGAGTCTTTCAATTAAATTGTTTTTTATTACTGAAAAATAGTGCATGAAACATAGAAAACATTAAAATACCACAATATAGAATATTTAATAAATCCTATTACTCACTATCCAGAGATAACCCCTATGGATATCTTTACATATCTCCTTCCAGATATATCTTTACATATCTTTTCCTCTCTCCAACTCTAGAGAGAGGTCATAGAGCTTACACTGTTTTAGTCATGTTTGACAAGATCCTGCTGTATGGTGCAGTGATCCTGCGATACAATTCTAATCATCTCCTGTAAGGGTTATTCCCAACCCAAGGTGGAGGGCAGGAGCATAAGAAGGAAAGATGGCAGGATCTTTCATGTCCTCTGATATGTCTCTTGAGTTTCCTAACCCTAGGTCTGGGAAAATTGCCAACAAAAATCACATTAACTTTGTAGCTGACACTCAGAATAGAATTAAAGCATTAAGACCCCCTAAATTTGTGTATATTTTGGATTAGTAATGAAGTAAAGCAAATCATCTTTCATTGTTTCTTCCCAGGAGAAAAGAACTCAGAGTTTATCTTGTTCAAAATGATCTTGTAAATTACCCCAAATGAGGAGCAAACCAAATCATATGTACTAGAACTTATAGTAATGTAAATAAGTTCAGAAACAGTCACAACACAATACCTCCAAACATAAAAAAGTTATAGACTATTAGTAGTACTCTAAATTAGAATAATATTTCCAAAAGGGTATTAGGCAGTATTAATATAATTATTTGAAAAATATGTCCACTTCTCTGTTTATATTTCCAGTACAGGTAAAAGTTCACAGAGATGTTTATATGAGTGATTGCTTCATGATGTTTGAGAATAGGAAAAAATTGAAACCTCTTAAATGTCCAATAGTATGTAACTACATATAAATTATAGTGTATTCATGTTTTGGGATACCATGTTCATGTTAAGCAAAGTGAAATACCTATGCTGAAGACTTCTGGAATATGTGGTAAAGAAAGAAAAAGACGTACAGGACAATGTCTCATATCTGTCCACTGATGTTAAACAGACATAAAAATATTTATATATAAATAAATATACAAGAAAGAACTAACAAGGTCTATTTATAGGCAGATAGAATGAAAAGTAGGAAAAAGGGATACTCTATGTTCAGGTAATAACTTTTTAGCTTTTAAGCAAAGTTAGGTCTAGATTTATTTTATACTTGAAAAGATTGGATTAGAATCAATAGGCTAAAGAGGGCAAGGTTTTGTGGGGTATAATTCAAATTCGTAATGCTTGTTAACTAAGGAATGAAATTATGGAGAACTTTTCTGCTTTCTTTCATTTATTGTCTGAATTATTTACTATGAGCACATACTATTTTTAGAATTAGAGAAAATGTTGAATTTAAAAATGGAAGTGGTGATTTATAGTACATGCTCCTGAATTATGCTGATAGGATTCAAACACTGTGAACAAAGGCAATTTATTAATTTTTTTTCTAATAATAATAGCGATTGAATCATCTTAGATATGCAGTAAAACAGAGATGTCATTGTTATGTTTACATAAAAACTTAGGAGAAAAATGTTGATGGTCTGAGCAGCTTTATGTGCAACATAGATTAAGTTAATTACAAAGTGAAGTAAAGAGAAGTAGGTAACAGGATTAAAATGGTATTCATATCTATGTCTGGAATGTTCTTATTATTGTAAGTCATAATGCTCTTACTCTTGTCATGAGGAATTATTTCATTTTTCCATCATGAATGAGCTGGCTTTTTTTTTTTTTTGGTGTTTTCACAGAGAGAATATCATTTACTGTTGCAAGCCACATAGTAGAGAAGTTGTTCATTACTTCTCCTAATAGCTCTATTTTATTTAGTGATTTATATATGTAGTTTCACAGGATTATTACAGAGGGCAGTAAACTCTGAATTATTACTAAGATGCACTACCTCAAACTTTGGAAAGTGGTATTTCCACTAAAGGTGTTATTTTCACAGGATTGTATGTTTATCACAGCCCTTCTTTAGACATGAGCACATGCTCAAATGCACCCAAGTATATGTGAGACATACCTTGCCCAGAGGTCTGTTGAACCTGCTTTGGACCCAATATTGTTCTAGGACTTGTCATCCTTGGTCTAAATCCAATTTTCTATGCTTTGGTCATGTATAAGCCTTTGAAGGTAAGATTGGAAGATGGGTTCCTTTTATAATACTCAAATTCCAGAGAGATATTTGCTTAATACTAGTTAATAATAATACTTAATATATACTTAATAGTCAATAAATGTGTCATTAAGGAATCAGTAGCTTGACATATTTTTGCAACTAGTTCAATTTTAGTCACTCTCCTCATGTTATATACCTGCCACATGAGGATGACAAAATGCCATTCTAAAGGTGACAGCTATGTGAACTTTATGTTCTGCAGCAAGAAATGATAAAATTATTATCATTTTAGCAAATGGAGGATTGGATGTGCAAATGTTGAGAAGAATTATCCAAGAGGCTCTGTTTTACTAAGGATGAGAAGGCTGGGCAGCACACAGCTAAATAACTGGTCACCAGGCAGAGAATGCAAAGAACTCCAATGGTAAAGAACTTGAAGAGGTGAAGGGAGAAGGTAAAAGAGAATAGTGGCAAGAGAAACCATCCCAACACACATAGTTTCTTATATGTAAAGCCATGCTGCCTGCAAATCAATTCCAATTTTGCCATTGGTTATTTACCTTTGGTCAGTAACAACTTTAATAAATTTCAATATTTCCATAGACAAAATCAGATTTATTAATAATATCAGCAAGTTTTCTCATAGGGGTGTTGTAAGAATTAAATGTGATAATACCCGTAAATTACTCAGTAAAATGTTTGGCATGCAATTACAATGAAAAATATTAACCAACCTGTTATGATTTAGATGTGATGTTTCCCCAGAGTCTTGTGTTGTGTGAGACAATACAAGAAAGTTTGGAGGAGAAAAGATTAGGTTACATCCAATCAGTCCCTGAATTGGTCCCTGATGGGATTAACCAGGTGGTAACTGGAGACAGGTGAGGTGTTGATGGAGGAAGTGGTTCATTGGGGGCATGGCTATGGGATATATACTTTGTATCTGGAGTGTGGAGTCTCTCCCTGCTTACTGATCACCATGTGAGCTGCTTCCCTCTGCCACATTCTCCTGCTCATGTCTCACCATGACCCCTGAGGAATAGAGGATGGAGACCTCTGAAACCCTGAGATCCTGAATAAACCTTTCTTCCTCTACAGTGGTTCTGGCCAAGTCTTACTATAAAATAATGAAAATTTATAACAGCTTAAGTAATGGAGCAAAATAACTGAAGGTCAAATTAAATTTGGAAGTTTGAGCATAGAGAAGATTTGTGTTAGAAAAATATTTGAGAAAAAGTTTGCTTGATTTTAGGCCTAAGGATAGGTATGAATCATGGGAATGGAGAGAGGAGAAAGCACAAAAGAGGGTTTTTACAAAAGTGCTTCAAGATAGTTTCTTGTTTTCCAACTTTGGGAGGACAGAAGGTATTCTCATTGGTGTTAATTACTTGCTGCTTTAGGCATGTGGCAGGAGAACTACCCAGGACTTGGAATGGGGAGTTTCCCAAGGGTTTAGAGGCTTTGAAGTCCTGTGCCCCACATTGTGCGAAACTGCACTCAGACCACTGTTCTCCTGAGGATGACTGGGAAAATGTTTTGGAGAGTAATTTAGCCCACAAGAAAAGGAGAGACAAATGAGGTCATAGAAAAAGTGGTACTAGGTTCTGCTTTGGAATATGACTGCTTAAAGTCTTTCCTTTACAGTCAGGGCTGGTTCAGGGATTGGGAAGGAGCTGGTGAGTATCAATCTCGCAAAAATGAGGACAGGAGTGTTGCAGAGACTGAATATCTGTGCAGTCTCACATGGAGACTACTGACAGGATGGAGGCAATGGGTTTTAAAATGCATACAGGCTCTGTAAAATAGTAGTCCATTTCTGTGCTTAATGACTTCCTTTGAGCAAGTCACATTTCTGTTTAATAGGTCAGAAGGGTAGGAAAGTCTCACTTCCAAGATATTTCCTAGGTCTTCATAATAGGAAAGCACTAATATTCTAAATGGAGTTCCATTTAAGGCGTCAGGAACTCCTGAAGAAAGGTCACTTTGCTTCACTCCTTACAGTCATCTTGGTCCCTATAAAGATGCAAATTGGAGTGTTAACAGGAATAACTTGATACTGGTTGCAAACCAAGAACACCCATAACTTCTGACTACCATTGAATTAATTGCTAAGTTGTCTTTCTGTGTCAGAAACTCCCTTAAATTAGGAAAACACATTGTCTATATAGCTATTAAATCTGAATAACAAGATTCCATGTTTGTTCGAAGAAATAAAGAGCTCATTTGATCTCATACTTATCAGTAAGCACATCTACAGAGGGGTGCCCTGTTGAAATGATTCATGTTTCTGTTACCTAAGACTGTTGTGGCTGTGGATAAAGAGATTTAAATTCTGAAATTCAGACTATATCTCCAATTAGAGTATGCGTCCATTATTTTATAAAATACTGACTTCATGTAAAAATTTTGCTGCAGAATATCAATATAAACTCATTCCTTTTTAACAAAATTTTACACAGATCTAAATCTAACTTTTAAAATACAAGTTCAATTCTATAACTTAACTGTTTATGGTCATTTTTTTCTTTTTTTGGTTGATGTTGGAAGATGTCCAGTTGTAATGTATGTTTCCTCCAACTACCAAAGGGATAAATCTGTGGAGTCATATTTGGTGTCACAGTTTACATTGTTGTGTGAGGAGACTGTTTTGACATACTGGCAATAAGTAGTTGGGACTGCCTTTAAAGCAGCAAAAGATATTCTTCAATTTTTATATGCCACAATTATAAATTGATTCTTCTACCACTATCTTAAATTATGAAATTTTAAAAATATTCTAAAGAGAAAAGAAAGGCTGAATTTTTTTTCCATTATTTTTCACTTGACATATCTTTCCTCAAGAATTGATAGAATAGGGTTGGGGTTGTAGCTCAGTGGCTGAGTGTTTGCCTAGCATATGTGAGGCACTGGGTTGGATCCTCAGCCCTATATAAAAATGAATAAAAAAATAAATATAAAGGTATTATGTTCATCTACAACTAAAAAAATATTTTAAAGAAATTTTAAAAATTAATAAAATGTTTATCTAGTGATTAATAAAATGTCCTGTTTTCTGTTTGGCCTACAACACTTGATGCATGATAAGTGATTAAGTTAGCTAATTTGTGAATGACTTGTTTTCCTTAGGTTGTTTTTATATTGTGGGTGACCATCTTCACACTTTGAAAAGGCAGAATGCATAATCTAAAGTCTAGATAAGGAAAAAAACTGTGAAATGAACATCCACAGTTGGACATGACACTGAATTTCATCTTTGTAGCACCTGATTGTTTTTATAAAGTCAATGTGAGTTTGTGTGCTTGACAGGGATTGATGGACTATTTGGTACCAACATGATTGTGCTGCATTCTTTATATACAGCAGCCAAATTCTGTCTTTTAGTTTGTCCTCTCCTGTCAAATGAAGAACTGCAGTATTATCTGGAAGAAAAATTCACTAGGTTTATATTTTTGTATCATTATAAAAATATAATTTAAAAGCATACTGTAATGCCAGATTCATGGGACCCCAATAGACCTCCAGGAGCCGAATCCAATGCAATCACACAAGAGTGTTTATTGTAAGCTTGAGCCTGGACTCACAACCATTTTTGAAGAAGCAGTCCTGAGGAGTGAGTCCTGAAGCTTAGTTCAGTGAGATTTTATAGGTGGGGATACTCCATGTGTCACAATATCACACAGCAAATCATTTCGCACTGCAGGAATATCAAACAACAACTCTTAACATTGATTAGCACATTAATTGGCGGGAACTAGTCCGGTAAGGGTGATTGGTTAGTTCAAGTGGTGGATACATTTGAACTGATTGGTTTAGGCTGGGAGGTGTTGCAAGAGTGTATAGGCTAAACTGAAGGGTGGCCTAATCATGTTATCAATCACTACTTTTTGTTATCAAAACTACTGGGAGGGTCACCTGGCATTTCAGATATTTTCCCCTTCTCACTCTGATTGGTGGTCCGAATTAGGCCTCAAGCATTCTTTTGGTCTCTTCAGGAACTTGCATTTGTTGAGTCAAGGACATCTGGTATGGACAAATGACTCAGCAGGGTACTTTATGTGCATAGGAATGGGTTTTCCAAGGACAAGGGTCATTCCCCACCCCCTCCTTTGGACTGGCCCTGCTCTGAGGTAGAGGCTGGTTTCTCAAAAATGGAGTCACATCAGTTTCTCAATACAATTCTGCAAGTCCATCTTCTGCATTTTTTATTTTTTAAATCCGAAGCAGTCAGAAATCATTCCTGTTTTCTATTGATCCTTACCATGCCTGTCTGATAAATAAAGCCCCAAGGCTGGATCAGGCCCTAATGAGTCTTTCCACCACCCCAACTATTGAGCTGTAACCAGATATGTGACTGAGTACTTGGTGCCATTGACAGTTCCTGTCTCCCATTTCAATTGGAACTTCAGCCCTTTGGTCTTTTTTTTTTTTTTTCCTGTTTTCCAGGCAATGATCTTCTAACTATTGGAAGTGAAGGTTACTTTCTACTTCTCTCAAACTTCTGATCCTATCACAGTTTCAGCTGCCTACCTCACAGACAACACCAGATGGGTTGTCCTTTTGTTTGTGTCATGGCATCTACAAACATACAGATCCAGGCACAAACTTCTTAAATTTTGTCCCTTCAGGTCAAATTGAATTATTCCACTTAATGACTTCCTTTGAGCAAAAAGACTCATCCGCCTCCACCCCCCCCCCCATTCCTATATCCTTCTGACTATCCCTTTTCTACAGAGTTCTCCATAATCTTGCCTTTTACGGTAGCTGCCTCTCATCAGCACCAAAACACCAGCAGTTTTCTGCCATTTAGAATACATTTACAACCTTATTTCCCATCAACTTTCATATCAACTTTGATGACTTTTACTGAATGCTTTATATGCCAAGAGCTTTGCTAAAACGTGTAACACGTGTTTGGCATTGGATTTTTACCAATTGTCACTTTTTAGACAAGCCAGCAGAGAACAAAATAACTATAATAGTGAGTGGCAGAATAAGATTTCAAGTCTAGCCCTCTGACTTTCTTAATCCAATGACGTGTTCCACATTACAAGCTGAAATGTTTTTAATTAAATTCAAAGAGTTATGAATCATTGATTCTGATACATTATTCCCATTTTTTTCCTCAGTCAAGAGCAGGCTGGAATGGATACCCAACACTCCTTCATCCAGGTCATCAAAGGAAAGCAAATCCTTAATCTAAACTAACTAGCGAGCATCAATCAGCATGTGACACTCTTATGCTGTTCTCAAATTGAGGGTCAATGACTCTGAGTTTGATGCCCCTCATTTGTGCTTGCTTTAGCCTTAACGTGCAGTGGTAACTACCTCTTGGTGTATTTGTATATTTTACTAGATTCTAAGAACATGTATTTGTCTGTGGTGAGCCCCCTGGTATGTGATGCAATTATGACTTAATAGTATCATCTAATAACTGCACAGATATTCTTCATAGGTAGCAATATTTAAGTTAAGAATTCTTGATCCAGACCTGGTAGTACACAGCTGTAATTCCAGTGACTTGGAAGGCTGAGGCAGAAAAGCTTCAATTTTAAGGTTGGTCCTGGGCAACTTAGTGAGATCCTCTCTCAAAATAAAATGAAAAAAGGCTGGGATGCATTTCAGTGGTAGAATACCACTCAGTTCAATCTACAGTACCATAAGGAAATAAGTACATAAATTAATTTTAGAAAACCTTGAAAATTATACTATACATTGAATTATCTGGATATTTATCAAATTTAAGCTAATTCAAGTTATAGGGATTCAATACATATTAACATTAAACAGTAGTTCTTCTGTTTTAATATTGTGAGTGCCCATATACATGTGATTTGTCAGTTGTAGATTTCTGGAAATAATTTTTTTTCCCTCTAACTTATGGTTAGGAAAATAATAAAGAAGAGTTTCTCATAAAGAAATGTTAGCAGAAGCAGGAAAATGAAAATTAACTTCCATCCTTCATTCTGCCTTTCTGCTTATATTTTTTCTTTCCTTTTTCACCTTCCCCTATTTCTTTTTCTTTCTTTAATATTTTGAAGTCTTTGGGTGAGCTTTAAGAAATGTGCTTCTACCTCCTGTGTTCCTGATTTAATCCAACTGGGCATCAGGCATTTGAAAAGTTCCCCTGTGATTCTAAAATGCACCTAAGTTTCAGAGCTACAGGGTTAGATTGTCTCTAATGTACTTTTCACTTCTAAAAATTCTAGGTTCTGTTATTTTAAGGGAGTCTCAAAAGTGTTTTTAAAATATGAAACATACCAGAAGATTCTCTTTCAAAATGTTAGAGAGCAAAATATTTTGTCTTTTTATCTAGTTGCCTTGATTGAAGCCTCATGTTATCAGATGTAAAATTCAAATAGTCATCACTCAATAATTGTTGCTGACTTTCTTCTATTTTTTTTTTCAGGCCAGTATACTATTAGCATTTAGAAAATTATCTAAAAAGAAAATCACTTAATAAATAGTGAGACAAACTTGTAAGCAAGAGCTGAGTTACATACTGCTTTAAATGAGCCAGTGTGGTTTTGAAGTTTAAGAGGTTTATTTGTTCATGTATCTGATTTGAGTCTTCCATGACTGACTATGGATTCTGTGGAAGTGGAAGTACATTATAAATTGGATTGTCATTCACTACAAGAATGTCAAATGATTTACCATTAAGATGGCAGATCCTATTAATGCAGATACACTTATAGCTATTGAAATTTTTATTTTATTTTCCTCTCTGTTCTTCCTTAGTTGCAGGATGGTATGCTATATTAGCTAGAATTTAATTTTTAAGCAGATATAAAGGAAAGAGTCAGATCTTACCTTTAAACTATTTTTTTTAAATATGTTTTGGCCAGAGTCAGAAGCTTTAGTTTGTGAGAGAAAGTTTTAAAATGAAAATCTGAGTTAAACTCATCAGTGTATACATCTAAAATGTTAATATTCAACACTAATGTTCTCTCAAGAGGCAAGGACATAAATTGAGAGGCCTATTGTGGATTCAAAAATGACATTTGTTTTGTTCACACAGTTTCATAGACAATAAGTCACACGGGTGCTAACATTTTCTGTGAGTTTTTTCCAGTTTAACTATGCAAATTCTTATGTACTTTATCTCATTTTAAATAGAGTTATTGCTCACTTGTGTACTAGAGTTGGCTGATGTTGCCAAGTACTTTATTTATGTATGTTTCAAAATTCTGACTTGTACCATTGAAAGCAAAGCTTTTATTTTGTTTTGGTTCTTTAATGAAATGATATTCTATTTGACAAATTCAATGGGAGAGCAGTAAATAGAAGATGAGGCTGTAATACTCGGACCTGCATTGTCATAGGTGTAGAACTTGAACTTAATTGATCTCTGTGTTTTAGTTCCTTGCATATAAATATGTGTGCTAATATCCTTAACATTTATTTTTCACAGTTATTGAAGTAATTAAGCAATATCTGTGTCAGTGAAGTAAAATGTTTGAGTGATATATTACCATTTTTAAGTTGTTAATTTACATCTGTACACAGGTATATTTGCACAAGTGGAGAGAGTTCAGGAATGATCATACAGACATATTCAAGTAGCTGCCAGCACTGCTAATGGAACAGAGAATATAGAGAAACATGCATTCTTTCAAATAAATTACTAATATTAATTTGACTTTCTAAATATAGAAACACATTAGCCGTACTATATAATTGCATTAATATGTAAGAAAGATATTAAAAATATAAATGTAAAATACATTAACATTAAAATAAAAGAGTCTATTTTCAGAAAGTGTTTAATACCTACAAAGAATAAATTTAGCAAATTGCCCTTGACTGTCATGAACACAGAATATCAAATGTGAGACTTTTTTCCCCATATTTTTAATTGGTGCTTTATAGTTGTTTTACATAATGGTGGGATTTGTTGTTACATATTTGTACATGCACACAATACAAAACATCATTTGGCCAGTATCATTAAGTTACATATCAGTTTTATTAAACTTGAGTTTCAGACAATAAACATTTTCAGGCATTTTCTTACTGTTCAGCAGATAGGCTGGCCTCCTTTCTGTTCCCCCGATGTCATCACTCTCTTGCCTAGAACAAGAGCTGAACATTTTGTGTTCCTTTGACCTAGAATACTCTTCCTTAGCTTTAATATTGCTGGTTTATGCTTATCCTTTGATTTTCACCTCAAATGAAGACATTACTTGACTGTGTGTTAGGCAACCAGTTCTATTTACTCTCTTATCAGTCTGTTTCCTTCCTCTATTATTACAGTGGGCAACACTTTTCCTGCACTTTAATATAAATTCTTACAAGTGCAGAGACCTTATGTGCTTTATCTCAGCTGTACTCCTGATGTCTACTGCAGTGCCTGGCACATGAATATATGATGAATGAGTCAGTGATTCTCTGATATGTGAACTGGAGACAGACAATAACATATCAAAAGCCTGAAAACATAAACCATCTGAGAGCTTAAATGTCAGTGAAATAAATTAGCTGTCTTGTCCAACTGATTCCCAGAGTGCAACTATTATAGAATTTTCTTCTTTAGATGGAATTAGAAGTTGTATATATATATATATATATATATATACACAGAGAGAGAGAGAGAGAGAGAGAGAGAGAGAGAGAGGGAGAGAGATCCCAAAAAAAGTACAACCACAATAATAAAGGTACAGATTTTAGGGGTTTTATTTGCTTCACATTGTATTCTGCAGTAATACGTGATATTTTATGGATGCTTATACACTTTGCTGTCCAGAATAAAAGATCTTGAATTGCAAATAGATGATGAAATGAAATGAACCACCTTTAAGCATGAGGTGACTGGCAACAAGTAGTAGGTCAGTAAGAAGAATGACGTCAATATTGAATATATGCTGATTATCCAGTCCTCTCAGAACCCTGCAGAGTGGGTGGATAAAGCAGGCAAACAGTAAGTTAAATTTAGCCTGCAATGATTTCTTGCCCCTGGGAAAAATAATTGCTTCTTTCTATTGCCAAAAGGGAAACCGGCATCAGCTTAATTTGCCTGAGTCTGCCATAAACTGCAGATGGAACCATAAAACATAGTTAGAATAAAATTAAACACATCTGTCCTAATCTAAAGCAGGTAAGGCCAGGCAGCCAAGAAACATCAAAGTATAATGCTGCACACAGATTACAATATGCAGAGGTGTATTTTAAGAGATTGCTGACAGTGGGATAGAGAACCCTGAAATCTTGTATTGCCTTGTTTTGCTTTATTGAATCTGCTTTGTGCTGGTTGCCATTGTAGTTTTAAGACTCTACCAACACACCTATGAAGAAATAAACCAATAGAGAAAATCATTGATTTAAAGTCCAGGAGTTTATTGCATTTTAATCAGGATTTCTTTCCTGAGCTGATAATACCTTAGATTAATTTGCATTACAGGGAATCAGAAGTCCCTACAGTGTATTTTAATTGAACGTCAAATTCCAGCCAGGGAGAGCTTGTTTTCTCTGAAGGTATCAACCCACATCTGTGTCACCCACTGGGATAATGGCTGTACAGAAAATAACAGGCTAAGACATAAAATCACATCACTTACGGGAACCAGGACAGCTTTGAGAGTGAAGGGCATGATGGTACATGGAGGTGCACTACTCCAACTTCCCTTTAAGAGAAAACATGCTTTTCAGTTACCAGCAATTGAGAGAACTGATAGTCTTCTTGTGCAGAACTTTCGGAATCCCAACATTAGAGTCTCTGCTGGGACTGTTTCTAGCCAATTATTGTATGTGGTAAGAGGGCACATGCCTGGCTATTCCAGCCCTCTAGGGATTCCTCTAAAGAGAATCTTTGCGCTGGAGCTTCCTGCTGAATTGGCTAAGACTTTGTCAAGTCTGTCTTGTGGATGGAGTCTCTTCCTGTTCAATCCTGTTTCTATCTCTCCTGTCCCTTTTCCTTTATTTCTTCTCAGAGGTGGCAGATCTGTGTCACAGATGGAGACTTTTCCTGCCCATATTTGCTTCCTTATTATTTTATCGTTCACAGTCATCATTTCTTATAAACTTTTTACACTCTTAACTTCATTTTAGCTTTTACTCTCCGGACAACCCAAGTGGCACAGGGATGCTTTTATTAACTGGGTATAGAGAAACAGATTCCAAGCAGAACCTACCATTACCCTAGGTGTATTTTGTGAGCTGCTATTGTCTATTCTCTACTTTGTCCAGAGCCAAAAATGTTGTTTTATGCAGCCATTATCCACCTAACACCATTACATGTGGGGCCTTCCTTAATCTCAGGCAGGCCTTGACATTAACTGAACATTTATGTTGAAGAGGAAAGGGCCACAAACTAATTTCCTTCTGAAGAATCTTCCTTCTTTTCTTCACATATTGGTTGCTATGCCAGAAGTTCTCCCTTTCTCTCCATTCCTGACCTCCCTTTCCTTTCCTACAAACTCCCCACTGACATTTGGTGTTAACATTCATACTTAATTTATGTTGAAGCAAAACCTCTCCAATTCTACATGTGCATATTCAATAGCTTTATTGTACATTTTATTTTGGGTATTCTATAGGCTTTTCAAATATAATACTCTTTAAAAACTGAATCTGTTATACATCCTCACAAAGATGCATTACTTGTTACACATCTTGTCATGTAGGTAAGCGCTATAGAAGTCAACTCAGATTTCTTGTCCTTCTTCAATCCCCTTCTCAATTTGGACACAAGATCATTTTGGACAAATCTGTCATCTCTTTTCTCCCTTTGAAAAAGATACTATATAAATATTAGTGATGGAGATAAGAGCATGGTTACTACAGTTAACAATATATTGGTTTTTTTGCTTGTTTGTTTTTTTTGTATCAGGGATTGAACCCAGAGGCACTAAACCACTGAATCACATATCCAGTGCCTTTTATTTTTTACTTTTTTATTTTAAGAGAGTCTTACTATGTTGCTTAGTGCCTCTCTAAGCTGTTGAACCTAGTCTTAAACTTGATATCCTCCTGTCTCAGCCTCCCAAGTTGCTGGGATTATAGGCATACTCCATTGCACTTGGCTAACAATATATTGTATTCTTAAAATATTCTAACAAAGGGTATATAAAGGGTTCTCACCACAAAATGGTAATTGTGAGGTAATGATTATGTTAATTAACTAGACTTAGTCATTCCACAAGGTATACATAATCTCTAAAATATCAAGATGTACATAAAAATGCATATAAATTTTTCTCAAAAAATGAATGTTCACAAGTCTTATACTGTATTAGAAATGAGTAGACTTAAGAAAAAAAGGAAGGACAAAAAAGTGTAAAGACAAAAGAGAAAAAGAGGTCAACTAAACAATAGCTGGCATCTATAAGACATAACAAGAGTATAACCATTCTGTCTCATTCTGACCGCAAAAGTATTATATGACTAACACATGTGTGGTAGGAGACTAACTAGATTGAGTATTATTGTCTAGAAAGGACAGGATGGGTGCCATGAAAGTTTTCTTAAGATAGCAAAAAATTCTCCAGAATGATGGGATAATCAAAGGGACAAGAAACGCCAGCCTCATGTAGCCTGGGTGTATGAGGACTGTACACCAACACCAGTAAGTGCACTGAGCAGAAAAATGGATGCAAGAGAGGGTGAGATCTCAATCAGAGCTACTTGATTTTGAATAAATATGTAAATACAAGCTGGTATGCCAGAAAGCCTCTAGAATACTGTTTGGATTTTGTCTTTCTTCCATAGACACTGCTTCTGTCAGCATAAATAAATCAATACAAACATCTACATCTTGACTTGTCCCCATGGACATTGCTGTACCAACAGATCCTGGTCTGGGGAATGTAGAACTCCTCTTTATAGAAATATGGAAAATATATAGGATTATGACTGACACTGAAAAAATGTTTGGGGGGTTAATGCTCATCGTCATGTGCTATTGGGAGTTAGGGAAATGCTGTCAGTCTAACTGTAAAGCTGTGCTGCTTACATCAAAAGTAGAAGGGCATGATATTACATATAAATGATGGGAACTTTACCAAAAAAAATCTCAACAATGATACCTGTGTGTTTAGGTTTGTTACTTAACCGGTAGGCAGTGATTTTCATTTTTTGTTTCACTACCTCACATTTATTAGCTGTATTTGAGATTAAATGATGCCCCTAGGGGCTGGGGTTGTAGCTCAGTTGTAGAGCACTTGCCCCTTACATGTGAGGCACTGGGTGTGATCCTCAGCACCACATAAATTTTAATAAAGTAAAGATATTGTGTTCATCTACAACTAAAAAATACTTTTAAAAATGATGCCACTATTGCTTTCACTCTCCATAGTCACCTTTAAGTTCAGTCAAGACAATGCTCATAATTTTTTTTGCTGGGACTTCTTCAAAAGCTTAATGCTTTGTTCTTTGGTCATCAGCTTTGCTTCCTTCATCTATTCCAACACAGTGCTGCCACCTGAGGAATCATTCCTCAACACAGATGGAGTGCTGTGCTTTCCCATGTCTAATGTCCTTTTATGATTTTTCGTCACTTAAAGATAAATGCCAACAATTCTGACACTGCATACAAATTATTGTGTGTATTATCTTATTTTTACTTCATGACTGTCTGTCCCTCATACATATCTTTGCCATAGCTGTATTAGTCTATGTGAAGTTCCTGGAATTGGCCGTGATTTTTTTTTCTTTGAATATATTATTCCCTTTGCCTGGATGTTGAGCATGTACCTTCTCCTTATATTCCTCACCTCACAGTAGTGAATCCCTTTTGAAGTGTCTATTGATCCCTCATTCAGTCATCTATAATGAACACAGGTCTTATGACTCTGTGCTATAATTGTAATTGTTTCTGCATTTTTTACTCTCCCCTACTATGCTCTGTACTTCTTCAGGGTGAAGGCTCTCATTAGTTTGATATGTTCAGTACTTACTTCAGTAGATACTCAGAGAACAGAGGGATAGACTAATGGAAGGATTGTCAAGTGGCTAGATAGCTAGCTACACATATAAACAGATAGAAAGCCTATGGAAATATCTTCATCAGTCACCAACTTCCCCATTCAGAATGTACTCTGTGAAATACTGCTGAAGTTGTTTTCACAAATTGATCTCACCAAGCCAAAACATTAATTGACTCCTCATAAATTACAACATAATTTTTAATCTTCCCTGATCAGAGATATGTACACTTTTTCAGTCATTCCCAGGCAAACACTCCATGTCCCAACTGTAGTAAATACCTTGACATTCCCAAACACTATCATTTTACTTGTTCATTTACTCCTCATTTATTACTCTTTCCTAATATCTGCACTAGTGCTAATATACTATTTTTGTTGGTTATCTTAGTGTAGCTAATAAAATGCTTTATAATTTTGACAAAAGTTTCAACTCCCATTTTTATTTTTTTCTAAAATTTTAATGTGGTTAATCTGAAGAAAATTGAAGTAACTTTTGGTTGGGAAAGCTCTTCTGAAGGAATACAGTTCCTAAGAAATATATACTAGCATGACGTTAGGGCCCAGATGCTTTTCTGAATTTTGAAAAGCCCCATTCTCTTTTAGTACAGAAGGTGGTACTTGCACCTATGGAGTACCCTTCAAAACTGAAGGGGCTTCTAGGAATCTGATTTAAGAACCTTGTGCAGTAAAGCACACCTATGATTCTGCCTGAAGACTGGTTTTTCACTCCAAACTTACTCAGTTCTATGTTAGGTGTGCCAGGAAGCTCAGGAACAATCCTTAAGATTTCTAGATAGCTTTTTGTTTGTTTGTTTTTGGTACTGGGGATTGAGCCCCAAAGCACTTTTACCACTGAGCCACATCACAGCCCTTTTTATTTTATTCATTTACTTGTTTTTAAAATTTGAGATGTTTGTCTCACTAAATTGCTTAGGGCCTCACTAAATTTCTGAGGCTGGCTTTGGACTTGTGATCCTGCTGCCTGCCTCAGCCTTCTGTGTCATTGAGATTACAGGTGTGTACCACTGCTCCTAGCTCTAGATGCGCTTTTATTTAGTAGAGATTATCCTTCCAACTTCAACTTAATTATCTGAAATGTTTTTGCCGGGAATTTGTAGTTCCATCCTTGATTTCATATGTATTACTGTGATCATGTCTTTCTGGAAAAGTTCTACATTTGATCATTTACTAGTTAGAGAGGCTGGAGATGAGAAATAGTTTTATTTTCTGGCACAAGTCATGGTCCCTCTATATTCCTTCTTTTTATTTTCAAACTGGCTTTTTACTTAGCCTCTCTCTTTCTTATTGTACCACATTGCATGCAAGTAATAAGAGGTGTGATATTTTAACAGTCTACCTGGAAATCTCATTACTCATACACAAAATTTCACTGGGTATATTTTCTGTCCCCCAGGTTACATCAGGTGAAACCATTACCAATTACTTCTTACTATGTGACTTTGGTAATTACTTTTTCTAGATCTGTGGTCATTTCTGACTGTTATTCCAGATCCCATCTACAACCTCCTACCAAAGCCATGGCTATATATATTAGGTATTTTTTGTTATGTAATTAATTTCTCTATAGCAATTTCTGTCTTATTCTTCTGTTTCTATCACTTCTTTCAAGCAAGCTAACATGAATGGGTACTCATGACAAGGGTGAAGTTCCAAAAGAGGATGTGGGAACTTTCATGTGCTTTTTCAAACCTCTGTTAAGATCTAGCCAGAGCAGATCATATGGACAAGCCCAGCTTCTCGGTATCCAATACCCCTTTGGTGCAAGGAGTTACAGAGTTATGGAGCTGAGTGTATGAATGCAAAGAAGGTACTTGTTATAGTTATTCTGAATCCAGTCTACCCAACATATTCATGTTAAGCTTTTTAAAATAAATTAAACAATATTTCTTTTACACAAAATGAAGTAATCCCAAACTGAATTAATAACTTGCAGATGCAGTAATTTTTATGTGGTGTAATTTTTCCTCTGTTACATACCATTTGTCTTAAAAGCACACAGTTTCAAATTGATTTTATAGACATTATATGTAAATCCAAATACTAAAGTGACTTTGCCAAGGAACATCAGTGCGGTGTGTGAGTGTGTTTCAATGCCAACCTCTCATTCTTCCTGAAACACAAAAAGTCAATCTCTGTTCCTTTTTCCTCAGGTGATATCTGTGATCCCAATCCATGTGAGAATGGAGGCATCTGTTTGTCAGGGTTGGCTGATGACTCCTATTCCTGCGAATGTCCAGATGGCTTCACAGATCCCAACTGTTCTAGTGTTGTGGAGGTTGGTAAGTGCAAGATTTAAGCATTTCAGTAGTTATCCTCTTAGTTTTCATGAATGACTGACAAATTTGGCTGGTGTGTTATGAAGATTATGTGTTAGACTGCAGTGTGATTTACTTATCTGTAGGACTCTCAACTTTATCATTTCCAGTTAAATTAAATTATATTTCCATTAGTGG
The DNA here is from genome assembly GCF_021218885.2 of Marmota monax. Taxonomy (NCBI): domain Eukaryota; kingdom Metazoa; phylum Chordata; class Mammalia; order Rodentia; family Sciuridae; genus Marmota; species Marmota monax. The sequence goes on along the minus strand of NW_026692201.1, from coordinate 11,755,859 downwards.
CATTCTAAGTAAATTTTTTCTTATATTTTTGGTGATTCATACTATAATTCAAGACACAATAAATAATAATTGAATATAACACAATCCTTATATCTCAAAAGTTAATTTAACTTTTTATTCTCAAATTTAACAAATAATTTTCAAGTTAATTTTTCCAAGTTAAGTTAGTTGAAAAAGAAAGTGTTTCTTAGGCCCTGTTAATATGCACCTGTACTTTGTAGCTGTTCTAAATAATTACTTTTCTTAGAATATAAATACATATTATATTTCTAAGAATTTAAACAGGACAGTATTCCAATTGCAATACTCTTCATGATCTTTTCAAAAACTTTGCTTTGAAAAAATTGATTAGAGTCACTGATTGCATTTCAAAATGAAGTTTTATTTTAATCTGTGAAGTATTTCATTGATATGTATAGTTATGGATTTAGGGTAACTTTTAGAATTTCTAAATAGCTCTCCATTAGGGAAATGGTGTACTTTAAAACAATTTGATACTCTGTAAACTTGTACAGGGATTTTGCACTCTGACTAAAGGTAATATTATAATTAAGTCTGAAAAACAATTATATTTTTTACATTTGTACAAAGAAGAGTACAAAATTGACTATATCTGTTCTACAGAAAGAAACCATATGTTTTCATAAAGATCTGTTAACTAAAATGGTCCTTGGAAAATTTGGGTACTTTAATAGCTTTTGGAAAATGGTTTTGAAGAAGATAAGCATTACTATTTTTAGTCAGTAATCAATTTGTGTTATTAATCATTACATCTAATAGTAACTTATGCATAGTAAGAGCCCATTAACTGTCAGTTAAATAAAGGTAGAACAATTAAATAGGACCATTAATTTACCATATTTGGCCACTAGTTATCTAGTTATTGGGTTTTCATGTGCTTTATTTCTTAAATGTATTTTTCTTTCATTTTGAGATTTTAACATTGGTCTGACTGTATCTGTAAGAGTTAATTAAATTATTGCTGAAAGGTACTTTGTTCATTTAATTCACTTCAAAAATAAATCTTCTTTAAGGTTTTCATTAACTCACGGTATTTTAGGAGATTTGACAAAGTGCCACAGAAATAAAAAATTTGTAACCACTTTGACCCCATCTTCAAATATATGCACTTGATTTTTAGAACCAAAATGAAAATCGTATCCTTTCAGAGTATATATTTCTGAAGGAAATTATAGCTATAAATATTCCTACTATGACAATATGAATAGAATAGAATATTGGTATTATATTTTAACCCAACAACCACAAATTGCAACATCTTAAATTTATAGTCTATGTTTTTGTCAGTACTTTGAAAAAAAAAATATAGAATCGATGACAAATGTGTTTAAATAATTAAAAAAGTGGCATCTTCACAGAATTTTATGTAAATACTTGAAACTTCTGGGCCATATTTTTAAACATTAGTTCAATATTTATCATTTTATTAGAAGAGAGGTTTTTAAGGACAGTAACATTTTGAAAACTAAGCACCCTACCATATTTCATTTAATTTAGTGAGTCTTTGGGGACTCAGATAGCTATAGAATTAAATTTAATTCATATTTATTGTGATATGTTATTAAAAGACCTCTGATAGTCAGACATTGTATAATTTTACTAACTTAAGCTATATGTCTGTTTGATATGTAACAGCACTCTTTCTGAAGATATACTCAGGTATATGTTACTTGGAATAAATGTGTTTGTGTTAGTATTCGCACTGTTATTTAACATAGTATAATAGTTATACCAATCTTAATTTCACATATAGGTGTTATACCATTAAAATAATAGAAAATAAGAATCTTAAAAATTAAAACATCTGTAGTTTCTTATATAAATTTTGCTATTTAAAATTTTTTTGAGGTGTCAGAATATAAGGGGAAATCAAAAACAATTTTGAAGTTAGAGACCTCTATAGGACAGTCATATTACGTTACTTATCTTTCTATATATCCTCTTTCTCAAGTCGCATATATTAAAAGAATACAATTTATTTATTAAATCCAAATAATTAGCAGTAATGCTTTTAGTATCTAGCCTACCTTAGGTTTCTTCATATTTTCAAAACTAATTATTGGGACCAAATACTTGAAACATTAGATTCTTTCCCTGGGGAGGGGGGAGTATATTGGAAATTGAACTAAGGGACATTCAACCACTGAGCCACATCCCTAGCCCTATTTTGATTTTTATTCAGATACAGGGTCTCACTGAGTTGCTTAGTACCTTGCTATTGCTGAGGCTGGCTTTCAACCTGCAATCCTCCTGTCTCAGCCTCCTGAGCCACTGGAATTACAGTTGTACCACACTGCTCAGCGGAGCATTAGATTCTTAGGAGCTGGTGTTGTGGCTCAGTGGCAGAGCGCTTGCCTGGCACATGTGAGGCACTGGGTTCGATCCTCAGCACCACATAAAAATAAATAAATAAAATAAAAGTATTTTGTCCATCTACAACTAAATTTTTTTTTAAATAACATTAGATTCTTAAAGCCCATTCTGTCTTCTCAATTTGAAAATGATCTGCTTTGCTGAAACTTTTGCGGTTACTCTTCTCTGCTTTTAATTAACATCAGTGAAGAAAACAGGATATAGCAATATTCTATACAAGAAACTGAGTGGTGTTTTTTTTATGGTTAAGGTATCAAATGGAATATTTACAGCCTTTATTTTTTTTTAATTTTTTATTGTTGGTTGTTCAAAACATTACAAAGAAACTGAGTGTTTTAAGGTAATATCTTAAAAGACAGAAGAGGTGAACTGTCATCATTGCTTTATTTTACTTACTCATTACTCCATCAAATATAGAAGTTTCTTCTTTGCATCCAAAGTTTCTTCTATCCTTTTCAAAACACATAAATTTTGTGATTTTATGGAGTTCTAAATGTTCCTTTTACTTTCCAAGGGCAAGAAAAGAAACTTATTCATATTTGCTTAGAAAAATTTAGGTTTTAGTCTCAATTTTTAAAATTACATTTACCCTACTCATTCTACAGATAAACTTATACTCCTTCATTGCAGTTCATCTGAAAAGGAGTTTCAAATGCATGCTTAGAGAAAAATCTCCCTTCAATACTTCACTACCAACCTTAATACTTTAGAATAGCCTTGTTATAAGTTGATGCTACTTATTTTAAAAGAAATCTTTGTACGGTTTTGTACATTTTTGTCAAATATGCAGAAAATGTTTTACAACTTTTACAATCAGTCCTCTCATCATTTACATTCTTATAGTAAGCCAAATTGGCATGCTCCATTTTGTGAACTTCATTCATTAGAAAATATTGCTTCTCTTTGGACTTTATTTTGGATACTTCTTCTTCTTATTATTATTCTTTTTTTTTTTTTTTGGATACTTCTGTGTACTCCAATATCCACTTTCCCTCACTCTTTCTGTGTTTCTGTCTCCCACACATGCAACTCTTCCCACATAAACCCACATATCTTAGTATGCCCAGGCTTTTACAGTTACTAAAACTGCAAAAGCCAGTAGAAAAAATTCTCTGACAGCAAACAAAAACAACTCCTCCCCCCCAAAAGAAAACAACAACAACACCTACTTCACATCTTTGAATGTGTAGACATTTTCCAGGCACAGATGCACACAGATACTCACTCTACGTGCTGTCTCCCTTTCACACCTTAGGAGTGACCTCCAGTGGCTAAGCCCAAATTACTTTTCAGTTATCTACTCACATGTCTAGACAGCACTGTGTTGTTTGGAATATAGTGTTCATACATTCATTTCATATAGCAAATTTCCATTGCCAGTGGATGTTTTAGAGATCTAGACAGAAATATTGGTAGTTATTACATTGTGTACTAATTCAGTAAATTAATAACAAATATAAACTCTTCCAGCTCAGATACTTATGTGTTAATGAAATCAAAGGGGGCAAAATAAGTGTTCAAACTTTTATTAAAAAATAAAATTAGGGATATAGTTTAGTGGTAGAGTGTATGCTTAGCATGTGTACTGCTCTGGGTTCCATCTCCACCATCACCCAAAATAAATAAATCAATAGATATGTACAGAAATTAAATCTTAGCTTACTTGTATTCTTAAGTAAAATTTACTGAGCACTTGAATGCTGAAGATGCATGGTAAAGAAATTTGCAGAAATTGCTGTCCAGGTGGAAAAGTAGATAAGCATTTATATTGATTATATGTATTTTATGGATGATCTTGTTGCTTTATAGATGATCAGTCTTGCTTGAGTTGTGGAGAAATTCATGATTGAATCCATCTTTCTAGACATTGGTGCATAGAAGAATTGGGGGAAAGTTTTAATAGCTAAAATAAGCATTCAACAATATATTTGTTTACTCACTCATCCATCAAATGTTTTAATAATTACCTTATACCAGATTCTGTTTTGGGCACTGAGGATATAATCCCTAAAAAAATAATAGTCTTTACGTACACGAATCTCAAAGACTGAGAAGGTGATGCTTGAAAGACTGAGAAGTTACCATTTAAACAGAGAGTAAACCTAAAAATGGTTTTGAGATGAAAACTGAGATAAGTAGGTATGGAGAATGAGAATGGTAGCTGAGAGGGGAATTTGAACCAAGGAATGGTTTTCCTTTAGAACTAAAGACTCTAATGATATTATGGTCCAGATATAATGCATAAAAATTAAGTTGGTATTTTTCTGAAAATAAGCTATTAGATATCTTAGAGAAATTTACAAGTAATTAGCATACATTTAACCTATTAAATATACAGGTTGAAAACAAGGAATATAAACTTTGGAATTTGGTTGTAGTAATGTAAGACCGTTCATCAGTTTTGGAAAGAACCTGTATTTTTTATTTTATTTTATTTATTTTTTTGTGATACTGGGGATTGAACTCAGGAGCACTTGACCACTGAGTCACATTTCCAGACCTATTTGTATTTTATTTAGAGAAATGATCTCACTGAGTTGCTTGGCACCTCGTTTTTTTTTTTTTTTTTTGTTTTTTTTTTTGCTGAGGCTGGCTTTGATTTCCCGATCCTCTTGCCTCAGCCTTCCAAGCCACTAGGATTACAGGCGTGCATTATTGAGAATAGTTTAGTAAAGATAATGAAGTCAGTATATCATTTTATTTATATCTTTCTGCTTCTGTTTCTTCTCTGTAGTCACACTGGGCTTCTGGGAAGTCTTCTCATTTTTAGTAAATAAATAAATAAACATGACGGTACATTATCCTGTTCTATTCTTCCCTATATTCTTCTATCTTATTCACATCCAAACCTATTTCCCAGATTCTATTAAATTTGTGACTTTTCATTCTCATCACTGATAATCTGTTCCCCTGTTCCCATTTCATTATGAAAAAAATGATTATGCTTACCTCAGGAAAATAAAGACTATTGAACAAATTGGAAATAAAATTACAGATTGACTATACATGTGGCTGTCTTTTGAATAACCATATTCATGTTTATCTTTTAAAAAGTGATCAGTGTCAGAATATCAAGAAGTGTTAACAGTCTGACTCTGTCTAAAATAGTTCTTGTTAGTAACCATGAAATATCAGAATGTTAACAATCTTAAATAAATATCTTGGGTATTGTAAGGTTATTTTTAGATTTCCAGAGTTTGGTTACCAAATGAAGGATTCAAAAATTTCAATTATTCATACAGTAGGTGAAATTATGAGTACTTGTCAGGTTTTCTTCCCTCTTAAGATTATTTCTTGGACTAAGGAAGGATAACTCATGATTGAATCCATCTTTCTAGAAATTATCATAATGAGAGCTATTCTGCATAGACTGAAATAATTTCTCCAAATCTGCTAGCCATAGAAGATTGCTAAGATGTTTCCCAGTCTAACTAGAGCTAAAGGAAATTATTTTCAAAGTTATAATTACTTTCCAAAAAGTAAGAAAATGAAATATGTTTATAAAAAGAATTACACAGTTAAGTAGCAGCCAATAATTTAATGCATGATTTTTGTGTTCATTTTGTGCATACTACAGGAAAGTAATTTTGTTTTATATGTATAAAAATTCCTGTAATGTGGCTTATCAACTCATAATCTCTCTCATTGATTTTTAAAATATTTCTAATTCATCATTAATTATAATGATTAGAGTTTGTTTGCAATTCCAAGCTCTAGCAATTATGTGTTAACTCAGAGGGGGGAAAGTAGAACATCAGAGAACCTTAGAAATTATGAGTATAGAAAGCTATTCTTGCTCAGTTGAAACACAAGAACCAGTTTGTACTAAAACTTTCATTTGTAGCAAAATACAATATAAGGCATTAAAAATATTTGGTGTATACCATTTATACGACTGTTCTTTTTATAGTATACCTTTCTGATTAATTTGTGTATGAAATGACATTGAACATGTATCAGTAAGCTTTTACTACTTAACAAAGAATTGCAAAATTTTGTGATATAATTAATTAAGTGAGTGACCTTATCTGGGACACCTTGTAGGTCTTTAGTGCTCTCATTCCTGCGTCAGCCAAGTCAGCTAAATGCTTCCCTGGTTCTAAGTAGTGATCTCTACTGGATTGCATTTCCTTACATGGTGGCAGAGACAAGGACTGAAGTAGTGAGGAATATCAAATCCTAATTATAAGCATTTTTCAAATCTTAGATTGTTTCACAGTAGCTAACAAAAATTTTAGTGGGAAGATGTGCCATTTTGTATAGCAAAGGTGAGAATGACAGTGGGGAAGGGATTTGTGGCTGATTTTGTAGGCTACCATAAGCTCAATCTTCTATGGCTAACAGATTTTGAGAAATTATTTCAGCCCTTGCAGGATACTTCTCATTATGATAATTTCTGGAAAGATGGATTCAACAGTACTAGAATTATATAGTTTGAGGCCAACATGGGAAACATAGTGATACCCTATCTCCAAGAAAAGGATGTTATCTTATCAAATACAGCTTTAAAATAACATATAAAGATTCCATCCCTTTTTATTGTCCCTTAAATACTTTATCATTACAGGGCATAAATTATTTTGAAATGACTAAAACCAGGCATATGTATAGTCTAGTTTGATTGATGAAACCTGCAAGGAAATAACAGTTGTACAAAATTAAAACCAGTAAGAGAGAAAAGACATTTAATCAAAACTTAAAGCATTCTAGAGCATCTAGGTTATGGAGAGGCTTAGGATAACTGAGAGAGAACATAAGAAAATTAGATAAAGACAAGAAGTGGGAACATGATTAATATCACTCTGATGGGAAGGAAGGCTATTGGATGAGTGACAAGATTTGCTCTCCTCTTCAGAAACATGCATTAGTGACACAAAAGATGGAATGAAGAAAAAGAGACGAAACATTAAGAATTCATTAAAAGTATTTTGAACAATTGAAAATTTTAGAAACTTCTGTAGCATTTAACATAATCTTATTGGTACTTACTATGTTCTAGAATTGTGCTATTTGTTATGAGAAATTGCTAGAATAAAGCATTACTGAAATAATAAACAAGGCATGAATCTCTTATCAAGGGGTTTAAAGTAGATTCCATTGTTTTGAAGGTTTATTTGACCACATTCCCTAAAGCTAAAGGAAAACCAGAGGTGAATTTATACTTTTAGAAAATTTATTATCCAACATATATCAAAATACTTATATGAAGAAAAGTTCTGTAATACATATTACTTAAAGCACAATGACAACATATAACTTTTAAATGAATAATAATGAGAGAGAATTTGGGCTGAATCATCCTCAGAGCATATTTTTCTCTTTATATTATAAAATTCATCAAGCTACACTTTAAAGTGGACAACGATTTATATTTATTATCTTTCTTTTATCTCAGTCAAAGCTTGAAAACTAAAATAGAGTATAAGTTAAATATTTCAGTGAAAGACAGAACCAAGATAAGGATATCTGTTTTCTTAAGTACCAATACATAGAAAATATAACAAATTTCAAATAAGACTTAGCATCTTCTTTGCATTTGATAAAGTCCTGCAGCGTTTTTATCCACTGAGGTTTGCTTTGCAAAAGTAAGCCCAATTGCTTCATTCAAATCACAGAGAACTATTGGGTACAGAACTCATTGTTCCTCAGTTACCTGAGAAACTACAAACATTTTCAAGAACAAGTCAGACACTTTACTTGTTAACTCAGCCTCAATCAATGGTTTTGCCTCCCCAACCAATAGATAAATTGAGGTCCATCACAGAATAGCTTCTGGCTTCAAAGGTCAGAATTCATTAATTGTTCAGCTATGGAGGTCCTGCAGCATTACTCTCCATAATGATTTCCTCACACAAAACTCTTGGTGAGACTCAGCTCACAACCAGCTTGGTGATTGTCAGGCGTCATGTAAGGATCAGGAAAGGTGTGGGCAGATGGTCTTTCTATGCAGTTTACTGATCACCAGATTGCCATGAAACTAATCCTCTTCTTAATACTGCCTTGTATATTTATAGTACACTATCATTTACACACACACACACACACACACATACACATACAAAATAATTGAACCTGAAAATCACCATAATCATATTCATCACCATCATCATCATCATCATCATCATCATCCATTTAATCCCAGTGTTTATCACACACTCTTTTGGAATTCTGTAGTTTGTAGAGATCTGGAGAAACCCATTCTCTAAAGGAACTCATCACAGTGTTGTGGTTAAGAACCCAGCCACACTGTGTTCACATCTTAGCTCTTCTATCTGCAGTTGGTCCTCAGAATTTGCACTTCTCATGGATTCAAACAAATACAAAGAGAATTTTTTTAAAAAAAATTCCAACTGTACTGTAAGATTTTCCTTGTTATTGTTCCTGAAACAATGCAGTATGACATTATTTACATAGTATTTGCATTGTTATTTATTATCAGTAATTTAGAGGTGATTTAAAGTATATCAGTGTGCCTAGCCACAAAGTTCTTTGTGCCATGTAACTGAAAATACTATGCTATTTTATATAAGGAACTTTAACATCTCCACATTTTGTTATTTGCAGGGAGCCCTGGAACCTTGGACACCAAGGGAAAACTGTACTATATCTGTGACTAGGAAAGTTACTTAATCTTTCTGTGTCTGAGTTTCCTCATCTGTAAAAATACAGCAACAGTATCAACTTCAAAAGGATTTTGTGCAAATTCACTGAATCAACACATGTAACGTCCTAGAACAATGCCTAATTTATAGTGCCAGCTAGAAGTTATGGAGTAATATAAATAATTAAACCTTATATACAATTCAAAAGCTACATGCAGAAATCAAAAATATAAGTCTTGAATATTTTTTCATCATTTCAGTTACTAATAACATTATTGAAGTGTCCAATAAATCCTGACCTATTATTTTTATGGCAGGATTTTTTTTTCCTGCTTTTGTTTGACTACGCAAACTAGGGATAATTTATCTGTCAGCTTTTGAGTTAAAAAACAAAACAAAACTCCTTCAACATATAATTTGACAAATCTCCTCATTTGGTATGGGAAAAAGAGAACCCTGTATTTTATTACTTGGAAATTGTGAGTAATATAAGTAATGTTTGCATGATTAGGAATCAACCCTTTAGGAAAATAGCTTTCCTTATGCTTACTACAAATAACTTAGGAACTGATTTTTCTTTGTAAGATTGTAGAACAGGAATCCTGTAAAGGAATAAGAAATACCAAGTTGTAATTTATGATGACATATTAATGTTAGATTCTTGTGTGTGATAGGTCAACACTAAGCTCTTTGTGGCTTTGAAGAAAGATAAAATAGTCTCGGTGAGGGCAGGGATCCACTAGAATCTTCCATTTAACAAATGTATATTGGGCTTCCCAGAATGGCTTTTCCTCACCCCAAAGGGTAATATACACTTCACAATGACCCCAAGATGAAGAGCGTGCTATTGGGATACTTATAGTTGAGAAAAAATAGACACATCAATAATCATTACACAATGCAGAAAATAATAATTATAAGAGAGTAACAAAGTGTTTGAGTATCAAGTGGAGAAAAGATCACTTCTAGTACTATAGTTCATATTTTATGGCTGAGGTGATTTCTGAGATACCCTGAAGCAGAAATGCATTTCCATAGAGCAAGTTATTCAATGGGAATATTGTAAGCGAAACAAAATGTTAAAAAGCACAACAGATAGAAAGGGCAGGATCTTTCAGGGAGAATTAGTATTAGTGGTTGCTCAGAATATAAGGTGTTTATGGGAAGGATTGGGAACAAGATTGGGAAAGAAGTTTTCAAAGATGTATAGAACCTCTAGGCATCTCTATTAACTGTTCCCATAATATAGTTTTCTTTGTTAATATCAAAATTAACCCAGGGACATGATTTCATAACCTCTCTTAATAATACATTATTGAGGCATATAATCATTAGAAAAACAAAATAATACAAATCTCAACTGAACAGTATTTGGGGTAATTTTTAAGTACTACCTCAGGCTTTTCTTTTGAGGATTAAATTGTTGAAATTGTACTTTCTTTCTCTTGCATTTTTATTCTGCCTTCAAGATAAGTCTATTTTTCAATCCATTAATTATTGCAATTGTTTTCAATAGGACTTGGTCTAATAAGTAATTGAGCTGAAAAGAGCTGAATGTGGCTCATTGACTGAAATAAGTGCTGATTTCTAACTTCCAGTTTCTAAACAGAAAATAATTATTAGAAGGAACAGCTATAAAAGTTTAAAGACATTTTTCAAGAGACCCCATTATAACTAGAAATGTCAGCTGATATGGAAAATCCCATGAAAAGCCACTAAATATTTTTATTCAGCTAGATGGCCACCTCATCCTGGACATTAAGGACAATGTTTTTGTGAGAACAAATGTGTGCTGTTCCTGTCTGTGGACTTTTGTCACCTACATACAAGATACATGCGAACTAGATATTTTGCTGAAAGATTGGAAGATTATCTTCAAAGCTTAGTTTGGTTTCAAATTTTATATTTCTTTCCCATTATCAAGATACCTTTGACATTATTTTTGTATGCGATTTGCTAGTATTTTATTAAAAATGGTTAGCATCTATGTTCATAAGGTATATTTGTCTGAAGTTTTCTTGATATGTATTTTTTCTGGTTTTGGTATGAGGGTTATACTAATTTCATACAATTTGTCTGAAGTTTTCTTGATATGTATTTTTTCTGGTTTTGGTATGAGGGTTATACTAATTTCATACAATGAGTTTGGAAGTGTTCCCTCCTTTTCTATTTCATGGAATAATTTGAGGATTTTTGTTAGTTATTTTGGGGAGATATGCTAAAACTTAGCTGAGAATCCATCTGGTCCTGGTCTTTTCTTTATTGATAGGCTTTTAATGGCATCTTCAACTTTATTGTTTGAAATTGATCTGTTTAAATTTCTATGTCTCTGATTAAATTTTGGTCAGTCATGTGTCTCTAGAAATTTGTTGATGTCCTCAAAATTTTCTTCTATTGGAGTATAAATTTTCAAAATAGTTTCTAATTATCTATATTTAATATGACATTATTGCATGCCATTCATTTGTTCTTCTACCTTCCTGGAAAGACATGACCTCATCTCCTGCTTTTCCCCTCTTCCCCCAACCTGTCTCCAGGCAAGAGGGGATAAGATTACTAGTATCCAGTACTGTAAAAATTAGTCCATGAAACTGAAGGAAGAAGGGAAAAGAAACTAATTCCTACTCTTTTAGTAGTGTGTGTGTGTATGTGTGTGTGTGTGTGTGTGTGTAATGTTTGATTGCTTATTGTAATAGAGCAGCCTCAACATGTTGTGAACACAGTTGTATTTAGGGCTACTTAGTGCTCCTCTGTATTACTGTTTACATTCTTATAACCATATTTTAAAATAACTTAAGAAATTTGGCTTTTTCAAGAGTAGCTCACCTAAAATGATGATCAGGACATATAAAACCATGACATATAAAAGTAAGTGAGGATTTGTGTATCAGTTAAGAAAAGAATTATGGGGTTATGATAGCTATCAAAATTAATTTGAAAGGCTGGAATATCAAAGAAAGATTCACATTATTCCATTGTTCTCCAGAAAATAACACTGGTAGAGATGTGACATGTTCCTTTGGGAGATTATGAGTTCCCCTGTGCTGGAAATTTTGAATGATATCTAGATTTTTGGTTGTCAGTTTGTACTGTGACCTTTAAATTTGCTTTGGGTTTTAAGTTTTATTTTTAAAAGTTGCAACATCCTTTATTCTGAACAGTATGTTTTCTTCACTGTTTTTTGAAGGTTTGAAAGAATAGAAATTAATAACATGCATTTACAACTTGAAAATTATTTATTCATTTCACAATACTGTAGATCAAACCCAGGGCTTAGTGCATACTAGGCATATGCTCTACTACTAAGCTACATCTGGAGCTCTAAAGAAAACAATCTAAAAGATCAGAAAAAAATGAGGCTTGGGTCCTCCCTGGATAACCCTCCACCTTTATGTAATTCCATTGACTTAAAGTTAGACCCATCTACATTTTTATCAGTTGAGTTTTTAAAGACATTCCAATTAAGGAAAAATTTAGCCTTGGGAGACAAGTTTGGCAGATAGGGAAATTACATTGTCAATGTCATTTGATTAACACCTGGATACAGATACACTATTTTCTTTTAAAGAAGGTCCTAATGATTCTGAAAAGAAAGCGTTTAGTTTTAGCGCTTTTTTTAATAAGCAGAAAAAATCTTCTATAGCAATCATTAACTCAATGCAGGGGCACATTAGATTAGTCAAACTCTATGTAGGCAAACAGAGGCTGAGTTTATAGTAGTGTGTTTGGGATGAGTTAAAACTACATGAAAAAAATAATTCCCTTTCACCAAAAGGAAACAGATACAACAGAAATATCTCACCTTTGAAAATTTTTTCTTCCCATTTGTTTTAACCTCCATCTTTTGGGTTTCAACAGATATTTTATTTTTTTTCCTTTTTATTGGTGCATTATAATCATACATAACAGTAGGATTTGTTATAACATATTCATACACACACAAGATAAAACAGTATAATTTGATCAATTTTATTCCCCAGTATCTCCCCTTTCTCCCCCTCCCTGACCTTGATCCCCTTCTTCTATTCTACTGGTCTCCCTTCCATTTAAAAAAAAAAATTGTTCTAATTAGAGGAGAGTGAGGGGAGGGGTGAGGCTGTGGGGATGGGAAGGACTGTAGAATGCATCAAAAGGTATTTTAATTAAACCAAATGTGTGGGTCTGCATTCTGGAAAGCCATCATTTCAAAGTAATCTTAAAATTTCTGAATTCCTCTTTGGAATATAAACATTAAAATGATATTTTACTAAGAAAGCTTCATAAATTTTAAAAGTGCTAAATAATCTTTGAAATAACTATGATATTAAATACTTGCTTGTGATCTCTCTCACACACACACACACAGAATGCTATGATTTTGCAATGAAATGATCTCTTGTCTGTAATCACCATTTAGTTTTTAAAACTATTGAAATTTTATCATATATATATATATATATATGTGTGTGTGTGTGTGTATATATATATTATATATATATATCCCAGAAGATGTAAAATATTCAGTATTTAACTCTAAATGGCCCTATTCCTTTTATTTTAATGACTATATTTACTTAATAAATTATGCTTTGATTTTTTGTTTAGTTTACAAATTACATTTTTCATGAGATCTTATAGGAGTTAGAGTAGCTTTTCAACCTTTATTTTTCTTGTGTTCTCCCCCACACCAAGATGATGATGATGGATAGGGATGTTAAAGTCTGCGTCTGCCAAGGCAAATGGTTCAATTATTTTTATCTGTCTTATGCTACTTGATGTAAGACATTGAAAATTTCACTCAATCTTCATTATGAAAACTTTGTTAAAGCAAAAAGTAATTCTCATAGGAAAAGGCAGAAATGTAATATCATTCAATATGTTTAAGATGTATGTCACTAAAGATAGCCTAGTGGCATAGATAGATTATTAAAAACCTTACCATACAAAAAGAATATCATATATTTTGTTAGGATCATGGGTTTCTGTTTATTTAATGAAATAATTTGATAATACTTTCTTGTTTCATATTTCTACCATGATTCAAATGGAATCTGATTATTTATTCAAACCTCATTTGGGAGAGAAGAACCCTGGAATCCATCCAAGTAGTATTCACTAAAGGCTTAGTTAAAAATAGTATGCTATGTCCATAAATAACATATTATTCAGTATTATCCATATTCATTGATTATAATAGAAAAGTATGTGCAGTGTATTTTTATTCATTATGCCATAAAACACAATTATTATTACATACAAGTATATGTGTTCTGATGTTTATATAAATTTTCTTCAAAATTCCTTTCATGGTGAGGTCTTAGTTGGCAATTTAGATGATTTAATGAATATACTTCTGTTTTCTAATGCAGACCTTCACCTATTTTAACAATGGATAGTTTGCCAACAATCTTAATTACTAAGTCTCTTCCAGCATTAACATTTTATGTACACTCACCCTGTGGTTTTCTTATGTGGATGCACTCACTGAGATTTGTGCCAATATTGCTGATGTATCCATTACTTTTTAGTTTTTTGTTCCTTTGGTTTTAACAGATTGGCTTTTTAGATTAGCTCATTTGTCTAGACTTAGGGAAATGAATTGAGGTTGAAGAGACCAATTTCCCACAGAGAAATAAAGTAGAAATTCTTGGAACATGAATCTGATGGTCTGAGTGCCTCACTCTCAGGTGGAAGAAAATGCTGTGGTACTGGGACCATCCCCAACTCACATGTAGCAGGGAGGCAACCACAGGCTCTGGGCTTCTCTAGGCATGTTAGGCAGCATTCTCATTGTAAAATGATTTCTCTTTTCTTATATTAAATTTTCACAAAGATTATAAACTTATTATTTTTATTGAAAATGGATAAATCTGAGAAAACATTTATATTAACTTTTGATCTATTTTATCCCTTGCAAGTTTCTTCTTTTTATTTGCTTATGAATTCTCTTAGGATACCTTGGGTTTAATTTCCAATCCCCACTTTACATGGCTAATAATAATGTAAAAACAGTCATTAAATTCACATACTGGACTTAATTTTCTCATCTCTAAAACTGGATAACTTTCCAAAAATATTTACACAGTACCAATTATATACATGGCTCAAAATTAAAACATAACCATTTGCCCTTGAAAGAAGGATAATGTCCAGCTTGGGAAACAAGACCAGAAAATATTATGTGCTGTTTTTGTTTATTACAGGCTTTAGGTGATAGTTTAAAAGCTGAGGATGGAAGGGGATAACTACATAAAACTGGAGACTGACATGGGTATTAAATAATTGAAGGTGGTGAGGTTTGAGTTTAGTCTACAAGGATGAAATGAATTTGGATAGGAAAGGAAGGTAGCTGGGATAACTAAGAGATACTTGAGAGCTATCAAAATATTGAGTTATAGCTTTCTTTTTGATATCAAATCATCTAGATGAAGGATAATTAATCCTTCCTTTAAGTAGCAAAATATGTCCCAATTATGTTTCCAAAGACCTTTAATATCAAATAAGTTATGAAAGCAGGTTACATGAGCTGACTTTCTTTCCAGCTTTCTTGGCTCAGTTTTACCACATCTGTAACTTTTACATTTTTTACTCATTGGCAAAAAAATAAAACAAAAGCTTCCATTCACTCTTAGTTCCTCATTTGTATCTCTTTCTAAAATGAGAAAATCACAAATGTACTACTAATTGCTGTTAAAATGATTCATGGTATAAGTAGCTTATAAAACCTGTGTAAGCTGTGTCACTACTAAACATAGAAAGGGAGTTTTGTGGTTCTATTGCAATGAATTTATGTAATTAATAAACTATAGTTTGATGATTTTAACAATTATAATTTAGTAATAAGTTAAACAATAAGTAAAAATAAGTTTAACAATTACCAGATTTAATTCTTTATGAAATGATCAAATGGTTGTTAGAATAACCATTGTCTTTTCAAATATTATTCCTTTTCTTGCTGCATCAAGAAAGAAAATTACATATTTCTTAAATATTTATTTTTTAGTTGTAGTTGGATACAATATCTTTATTTTATTTATTTATTTTTATGTGGTGCTAAAGATCAAACAAGGGGTCTTACACATGCTAGGAGAGTGCTCTACCACTGAGCCACAATCCCAGCCCCTACATATTTTTTATATAAATTACATCAATATATACAATTTTTCCTAGATTTATAGCATGAAAGAGATAAAAATATAAGGTCATCTTTTTTGACACATTTAGTAATGTTGCATAATGGAGCAGTTGAACTTTATTAAGTAATAGGACTGTATTAAAAATATGTCCAAATTTACTTTCTTTTAACACATATTCCTTGTATCCCTACATTGTTCCAGGAACTGTTCTAAAAACTATAGATCAACCTGTGAGCAAAGAAAGTTCATCCCTGTTTTCCTAAAACTGAGTCTAACGAGACAGATTGATAGACATACAAATAGACCTACATACTAATTGCATGCATACATGACTATATTGTATATATTATATAGTATCAAGTATACTTAAATAGGTGCTACCCCCCCCCCCAAATCTAGTACAGTAACAAAAAATGCATATAAAAGTCTGATAAAGAAGATAATTTTTTTTTATTCTCTGAACAATATTTGAACAAATATAACGTCTGCTGTGTCTCACTGTGACCTATACTCTGCAATTCTGAGGCTGAACAATCAACTACATCCTATGATGTCTAAGATCTCAACCAGGAGGAAAATCACTGTTTTTGTCATACTTTGACATGTAAGAAGTTGGTAATATAAACATTTAAATCCTTAGTCAAGAAACAAGAAAACAGGACCAAATAATTTAAAACTTTTTCTGAACACTTTTCTGAATACTTCCAGAGGCAGCTCCACAACCTATTTTAATGATTGAGATCACAAATTTGAAATGATTGTTTGCTTTTTTTTTTGTCTTGAAAATATATACATGCATACATACACACATTTATAGCATTTAACAACTCAGAAGGCACAACCTATCATGCACAAATATCATAATTGTTATTTTTGTTGCACTGCAATTGAATAAAAGCATTCCAAAATATATGTCATGATATAGTATTACATATTTCTTGTTACTTTGCTTTAGAAATAATTGCATAGATAATTGTATACTGTAAAGCATATTTGGTATACAATTAACTAAATGTATGATATAATCAATAAAATGATCAGTCACTAAAAACTGAGTAATAGCCACATATAAAAGAGTATAACATAGTAAGAAATGTATATTTTATATTTCATAATGAGCTTTTCCTATTTGATAATAGGCTACACTGGGCACAGAATTTGTTTTAATAGGTTGAATATCCAAGTTATACAATTTACTTAAAACATACAAGGATGAAAAAGAAAAAAAAAAACAGAATATATAAAAATTCTTGAGACCACACAGACAGAAGTTTGTCCAACAAAGATGCTAATGGAGTTTTACATCTTATGAAAGTCAGAGTAATATACAGACCACTGGGTTTGGGTAGTTGCTGCATTTCAGAGTTGAAATCAATAGAAGAAAGGGGGAAGGAGAGACATGAAGAATGAGACAAGAGTCTGCATAGTGCTTCTTCCTTCCAAGCACCTTCACACTTCTTGAACATGAGCACAGCTAGGCTGGCTGAAAAGGTGGTGACTAACTTTGAAGTCACAAGACAGACTATTGTATTAAAGCAGGATGGGGAGTGCAGTGCAGCAAAGCCCTGGAGTCCCATCTGCCCTCTGAAAGCTCAATCCCAGGCCTTGTGTACTTTTGGTCTCAATTGCCTCAAATAATCAATTTCTTATGTATCCTAATATATTATAAAAGGGAATGACAAAACTGATTAAGGTCGTAGCAGAATTCCACCTGGTTGCAAATCACAGAAAGCCCAGCTCACACTAGGTAAACAGTAAAGTGAATTATTTTTCCTCAGAACTATAAGTCCAGAGGTCTTAACTCATGACTGTGATTCAATGGCTCAATAATATCAGGAATCCAATTTCTTTCTGTTTCTGAACCTTGCCTTTGAATAGGATCAGCTTTCTTTGAAAGCTGGTTCCCAGTTTTTTTTACAAGGTGTTTGCCAGTTACTTCCTGGGTCACAGGATTACTTGTCTACATATAAAAAGAGAGAAAAGCAGTAATTTTCCAGACACTTTCTCAGAAGAATGGAGGCTCTTCCTTTGCAGTTGCCTTTCACAATACAAACACACCAACCCCCAACCCTTACATATAGCTCCACCAGGATACAGTTGGCTTTCACATCTGTGGGTTCTGCCTCTGTGAATTCAACCAGCCACAGACAGAAAATTGCTTCTGACCTTAACATGAACAGATTTTTCCATGTCACAACTATTTACATAGTTAAGAATCATCATGTTTGGTCTAATAATTGATCTAGAGAAATTGTACTCAAAGTATAGGAAGGTTGTGCACAGATTATATGCAAACATTATGCCATTTTATATAAAGGACATGAGCATCCATGATTTTGGTATCTGAGGAACTCTTGTAACCAATTTGCAAATAGTTTTCTACCTATATGTTGACGAATGACTATGGTCAACAAAAAGAAATAGATTTAGTTAGTTCTGAGATATAGGCCTCTCTCTAACTCAAAGAGAGTCATCTTCTCCCAGAGTATTGATGGAGATATCCAATAAAACATAAAGATTTGCAAGATGAAAAGCCTTGAAAGTTGGTGAAGGCACTACAGCATATACTGCAAAGGGATTTTGTAAGCTTCCTCATTTGCTGCTATAGTTCTAACAGCTGGATTCAAAGCTCTTTCCTAGTGATACAAAACTTTGATGGGCTGCAGTCATATTTTTCAACATTTATTGTTTATAACAATCACCTGAAGAGCTTTTTAAAAATGCAGAAGCCTGGGCTTCCACCCAAAATTCAAGCAAGTACATCTATAGCATTTTAATAAACACCCAGGGAGATTCTTTTGGGGAGATGGGAGAGCTATATTTAGTTAAGTCCTATGCATCAGTTACATGTCTTTGCTCTCTCTTTCCCTCCATCGTAGAAATTTCAGTACATCCTTCTAAATGCTGAGTTTGTACAGCACAACACTTATTTGTTTAGATTGTTTATTTTTGTTTTGCTTGGTACCTGTGCTTTAGTTGCCTGAGTTAAAGGAAGTCCCAGTTGTGTAGACTCAGGTTTTTTTTTTTCTTTTAATTGTTGATTTCATGACTTCTAAGCAGCAAATAGGAAGAGTTAAGAATCATTTGGGTAGTAAGACGATATCTTCTGTGATTCTTGTTTCACTGAAATGTCATTATATGGGCCACTAGTGCCCACTTTGAGGTTTATTGTTACTCTGGGGCTCTAGTTGCCACCTGTTAATTGTTCGTGATGTTTTCATTCAGTATTATAGTTTACTGTCTTTGCCACACACTTAAAGCTGTGAATTAATACCACTAATAACCCTTGGGAATGTATGTGGTTTTGAGACTGTGTGCATAATTTAATAGTATAAATAGTGGTAGTTAGTGACATGTTCATATTATAAGGAAGCATTATTAAGGAGATGCTATACAAAAATAGGACTCTGAAAACTTGTGTACCTGCTGACTCTAATCTTGTTAATTTGTTACAAAGATGCTTTCCAGTATTGCAAGCTCAACCATGACTTAGAAAACTTCATGCTCTATAGGCTTTGGATTTAAAAGGATCTGATTGCTATAACTTCTATATGTTTATAATTGCCCTTATTTTGGGCTTGCTATCTCCTATCTAAGTATTCTTGCTTATATATCCATAGTGAATAGTAAAGTCTTGGCATTTGTTACCTTCATTCCTTAGCTATTGTTTCCTGAGGGTGCTTTATTAATCAGTAGTCAGGATCTCACCTGCCTAGTTCTATATCTGAATTGTAAGAAATCTGGAGGAGTTTCCAAATATCTTTATTACTTGAAGAGAGTTCTTTCCTCAAGCCCTCCATCAGATTTTTGTTCTTTTGCTTATTTTCTCTTTCTTTTTTGCTGTATGTGTTTATCAAACTAACATTATCAGGGGCTATGGTTGTAGCTCAGTGGTAGAGCGCTTGCCTTGCATGTGTAAGGCACTGATACTCAGCACTACATTAAAAATAATAATAATAAATGTATTGTGTCCATCTACAACTAAAAAAATTTAAAAACACAACATAACAACAACAAAAAAAAACCTAACATTATCAGGGATTTGGCCAGTTTCCATCCTGAAGCAACACTTGCAAATAGCAGTACCCAAATCCTAATAAACTCTTTGTCATTTAGATTTCCCTGTTTAAGCATTCACAGAATCAGCACTGTTTTGGTGAGTTAGGCAAAATGGTAAGAGTTTGATTTTAAAGTCAAACTGACATAATCTCGAATTCATTTTGACTGTTGACAAAGTTTTTGGTCACTCAAACTTTGTAACTTCCTGTATCAATTTGTGTCCCGTTGGTCATTGGTTGCTTTGTGCAATACATGAGTTTAAATATTACAGTGATCAATTGTAACTGTAAGTTTATTAATTTTTTTCCATTTTGAATCTCCAGACTTTTATAATGACCCATCTATTTCAGCACTTCTGCAAGCCTCTTTGGTATTTTCCTAAAAGGGAATTCCTGGAAGCTACCAATGACTTTCCTCTTTGAACATGTTATGATATATTTTGGACACGATAAAGCAGCAAAGAGCTTTTTAAATATTTATGTTCTCCACACCATGTATGCCAACTGTGTTTGCTCTCTTCATTTCTTTATGTGCCAAGGAGACAGGCCAAACAGTGTGAGAGGAAAATACTGTCAGGACACAAAGTAAGCTTGTGTAGTGTGTGCTCTGTGCAGATGTAACCTTAATGGAAAAGACTGGAGACCGCTCCCTGGCTGCACAGGGGTGCCTTGATTAACAAATAAGCTGGGAACAAAGTTCCTTTGTAAGCAAGTCAGCTAACCGATTTTTATTTTAAAACTTCATGAATCAAGTGAAATAGGACTGGCTCATATCATGTAATTCAGCAGTAATATTCCGGGAAACTGTGCTTGAGTACAGAGCAGAAAGCCTTCCTCCTGGAGGATGGGTGGAAGTGGAAAGGTGAATAGGTGGATTTTAGGCAAAACTGCAAAGTTAAACTGTGTTTTTCACTCTAGCAATTGCCTTGCACCATCTCACACGTACATGCAGTGGAAGGTTATTGCCCTTGGAGTCCTGCTGCTCTCAAACATCTCTAGTTTGAAAACTGGAACCCAAATGATTCACTATTTAATGAGTTAGTTAATTTTACCTTATGTTGATATTATCTAGTAATGTCTCAATCTTGGTTACAAATTGGTACCATTTAAAGAGATTCAGACTTAATTAGTTTGAGGTAGACAACAGAATTTGGCATTCTGTCAACACAAGGGCTGTGAAACACTACTCTAGGATAAATTGTATACTCACATTGTGTCCTCTGCTTTTCTAATATCCATATTTATCTGTGTGTGGGGGTGCTGCAGAACACATAAGTGAAAACCACCTGGGGTCAAACTTTAAAATGTAATGTTCCTGTGTCCTTATCATGGAATCATCCTCACTGAATCTTAAAGTATGTCCTGTGTGTGTGAGTTTTTTTTTTTTTTTGGTGGGGGAGGGTTGGGAAGAAGAACAAAAGAGGATACAGAGGAGAAAGAGAAAAGAAGAGTATGTGTGCTAGAATCTGCATATTTAACAAAAACCAAAGTGATTTTGACTCTCTCTCAGATAATACCTAATTTTTTGACCATTGACAATGTCTTTTAATTCCTCTTTGCTAATAAAAAAATTAATGATGGGCTGGGAAAGTGGCTCAAGTGGTAATGCACTCGCCTGGCATGCGCAGGGTGCTGGTTTCGATCCTCAGCATCACATAAAAATAAAATAAAGATGTTGTGTCCACCAAAAACTGAAAAATAAATATTAAAAAAATTCTCTCTCTCTCTCAAAACCAAAAAATTGATGGTTGGGGGTATCACATACAATGTATATTTTAAACAACATTGTTTATGATTATATATGTATATTAACTGACATCAGTCTTGTTTTCAAAGAAAAATGAAAATAAATTTCAGACAACACAGTGGTCTTTTCTAATAAATATGTATATTAAAGAATAAGTGTGTATACATTTTAATTTGATATAGATACTCAGGAATCTGTCCTTAAATAATGAATGATTTATAATGTATGCAAAAAATTATAAGTCAGGGGATTATTTTTGAATATGTGAAACATATTTATGTTCAATCTCTTTTTCTCTCTTCCCCTTTTTTCCCTTACCTCAATCCTCTACCTGCCCCAACTTCACCTCTTTTCCTGTTAACATAGCATCAGATGAAGAAGAGCCAACTTCAGCAGGTAAAGTTCTTATGTTACAAATTAAAGGCCATTTTTTAATTTAATGATTTCAATAATATATACTTCAACCAAAATGGGCAAAGCATATTTACTTTTTTGTGTCTTGGACCCAGTATGCTGTGCCAGACAGAATGATGTTGATTAAGACTTCTGAATAAAAAGAAATAGATAAAAAAATTAAATAATACAAAAAAAAAATAAAAATGGCACATCATCATTAAAGAATGAGAAAAATTGGAAAATGAAAACATTGAGATAAAACATAAAAATAATATGAGGATGATAAAAATATCAAAAAAGGAAAAATGATAAAGTAAACATCCAGAAATGTAACTATCTATGATAGAATACTGCTATAGCAACTATGAGACCAGTATTAGGTATATATTCAGGTTTAAAAATAAAAAAGTTTTTATTTCCTCAAATACTCATTTAAAATTTTAATTTTTACAATTATAATTTAAATTGAGAATTTTTGCATCCATGTTCATTAGAGATCTTGGTCTGAAGTTTTATTTCTTAGATATATATATCTTTGCCTGGTTTTGGAATCAGGGTGATATTGGCCTAATAGAATGAGTTTGAAAGTGTTCCCTCTTTTTCTATTTCATGAAATAATTTGAGGAGTATTGGTTTTAGTTTTTCTTTAAAGGTCATATAGAACTCAGCTGTGTATCCATCTGGTCCTGAACTGTTCTTGGTTGGTAGGCTTCTGATGGTGTCTTCTTATATCCTTGCTTGAACTTGATCTATTTAAATTGTGTATATCATCCTAATTCAGTATGGGCAAATCATATGACTCTAGAAATTTGTCAATGCTTTCAGTATTTTTCTATTTTATTAGAGTACAAATTTTCAGAATAGTTTCTAATTATCTTCTATATTTCTGTATTGTCTGTTGTGATGTTTCCTTTTTCATTGTGGATGTTAGTAATTTGAGTTTGCTTTCTCCTTTTTTTTTTATTGGTTGTTCAAAACATCACAAAGCTCATGACATATCATCTTTCATACATTTGATTCAAGTGGGTTATGAACTCCCATTTTTACCCCAAATACAAATTGCAGAATCACATCGGTTACACATTCACATTTTTACATAATGCCATATTAGTGACTGTTGTATTCTGCTACCTTTCCTATCCCCTACTATCCCCCCTCCCCTCCCCTCCCATCTTCCCTCTCTACCTCATCTGCTGTTGTTCAATTCTCTCCCTTGTTCCCCCCCCCCCTTTCCCCTCACAACCTCTTATATGTAATTTTGTGTAACATTTAGGGGCTTTCTCCTTTTTTTTGTTAGCATGGCTATAGGTTTATCCACTTTATTATTTTTTTAAAGAACCAACTTTTTTGTTTTGTCAATTTTTTCAATTGTTTCTTTTGTTTCAATTTCATGGATTTCAGCTCTAATTTTAAATAATTCCTGTCTTCTACTGCTTTTGGCTCTTAAAATTTTTTTCTAGGGCTTTGAGATGTAATGTTAGTTCATTTATTTGTTGACTTTTTCTTCTTTTAAGGAATGAATTCCATGCAATGAGTTTTCCTCTTAGTACTGCCTTCGTAGAGTCCCAGAGATTTTGAAATGTTGTATCAGTGTTCTAATTTATCTCTAAGAATTTTTTTAAATCTGTTCTTTAATGTCTTTTGCAACCCATTGCTCATTCAATAGCATATTATTTAGTCTCCAGGTGTTGAAGTAGTTTTTATTTTTTATTTTATCATTGATTTCTAATTTCATTCCATTATGATCTTATAGAATGCAGGGTAGTATCTAATTTTTTGTATTTGCTAAGAATTGCTTTGTGGCATAATATATGGTCTATTTTAGAGAAGTGTTCCTGATGATAAAGTGTGGTCACTTGTTGATGGATGAAATATTGTATGCATGTCAGTTAAGTCTATTATTGATTGTTTTATTGAATTCTATAGTGTCTTTAGATTAGATAATAGCTAATAGTATCTTTAGGTTATAGCTAATCTATCAGCTTTTGTTTGGAAGTTCTATCCAGTGGTGACAGAGGTGTGTAAAGTCACTCAGAATTATTGTGTTGTGATCTATTTGACTCTTGAACTTGACAAGTTTTTGTTTTATGACTGTAGATGCTCCATTGTTTGGGACATATATATTTATAATTGTTATGTCTTGTTGATGTATGGTTCCCTCCAGCAGTATGAAATGTCCCTCTTTATCCCTTTTGATTAATTTTGGTTTGAAGTCTACTTTATCTGATATGAGGATGGAAATCCCTGCTTGCTTCCACAGTCCATGTGAGTGGTATGATATTTCCCAACATTTCCTATGGATGTCTTTTCCTATGAGATTAGTCTCTTGGAGGCAGCCTGTTGTTGGTTATATTTTTAAATCCAATCTGCCAGTCTATCTCTTTTGATTGGTAAGTTTAGACCATTAACATTCAGGGTTATTATTGAAACATGATTTTTATCCAGCCATTCTTGTTTACTTTCGGTTTTTAACTAACTTGGTTCATCCTTTGATTAGTTTTTCCTTTAGTATAATACCTTCCTCTGCTGATTTTCATTGTTGTTTTTCATTTCCTTCTCATAGTATATTTTGCTGAGGATGTTCTGTAGTGCCAGCTTTCTAAGCTGTAAATTCTTTTACTTTTTGTTTATCATGGAAGGTTTTCATTTCATCATCAAATCTAAACCTTAATTTTGTTGGATATAAGATTCTTGATTTGCATCCATTTTATTTCCAAAGCTTGGTATATGTTGTTCCACTATCTTCTAGCTTTCAGGGTCTGGGCTGAAAAATCTGCAGATATCCTAATTGTTTTCCCCTATATGTAATCTGATTCCTTTCTCTCATGGCTTTTAAGATTCTCTCCTTATTCTGTATGCTAGGCTTTTTCATTATAATGTGCCTTGGTGTGAATCTGTTGTGATTTTGTGCATTTGGTGTCTTGTAAGCCTCTTGTATTTGGTTTTCCAATTCATTCATCATGTTTGGAAATTTTTTTCTGATATTATTTCATTGACTAGATTGGTCATTCCTTTGGTTGGAACTCTATGCCTTCCTCTATCCCAATAACTCTTAAATTTGGTCTTTTTATGTTATCCCATATTTTGTGAATGTTCTGCTCATGATTTTCTTACTATCTTCACTGTGTGATCTACATTCTTTTTGAGATTATAAAATATGCTTTCATTGTCTGATGTTTTATCTTCCAAGTGGTCTAATCTGTTGGTGGTGCTTTCTATTGAGCTTTTAATTTGGTTTATTGTTTTTTTTTTCATTTCAAAGATTTCTGTTTGTTTGTTTTTCAGACCCTTCATCTCATTATTGAAGTAATCATTGGCTTCCTGTATTTGCTTATGTAGCTCTTTATCGAAATGATCTTTTGTTGCCTGTATTTGTTCTCTTCCTTTAATTCACAGAACATTTTAATTATGTGCATCCTGAACTCCTGTGTCATTTCTTCTGTTGTGCTAACCATGGATTCTAATAATGTAGTATCTTGATTTGTTTGAGGAACCTTTTTCCCTTGTTTGTTCATGTTGTTCATGTGTCTTTCCTTCTAGCACTGAGGATATGCAGCATTACTGTTTTTTATGCTTTAGACTTATAGTGTCCCTGCATGGTTGGGGACACTATACTAGCCAGCTAGTATTCCAAGCTGGGAATTGCCACAACTAAAGATGGTGAAGATGGTGTCCCAAGATGGAGGCAGCTGCTTTCAGCGATGGAGTGATAGGGGGATGGTGTTGTGCAGTGTGTTCAAAGATGCAGCTCAGACCCAGTGCAGGCTCCATGGGTATTGGCTGGGCCGACTGGGCCTGCCCTTGCTCCACACTGAGATTCATATTTTTAAAACAGCATAGTAAATAACTGTACCTCTGAATGAAGTCACCTTTGGAACTCATATATTGAATCTAATTATATTGGTAAAATTCAAATAATTTTTGGAAACTTTCTTTTAGAATTTTCTTCAAAATTTGTCTATTGACTTTGCAAGATCAATTATTCCTGTGCTAGTATATTCATCAGACCTTGGCCTAATAACTATGCCTTCAAAAACAAAGATTTGCAAGAAAGAGAGAGAGCAAAAGAGAGAGAGAGAGAGAGAGAGAGAGAGAGAGAGAGAGAGAAAGGAGAAGTATTTTCATGTGAAATGCTAGGTTTGCAAGTTTGACATTAACAACTTTCACTTGAATATCTGATCTTCATTTTTTGAAAGTGATCATAGTAAGTTTAAATTTCAGTAAATAACATTCTTCCATAAAGCTATATCAGTGGCTGCTTCTAAGCAGCACAAATACAATTTTTATTTATCTTTTATTTCATTTTCCAAAACTTATTCTGTGTTCTTTAAGAAATCAAGTCATTTATGTTAGAAAATTGATTGCTAAAAATAAAATAATCTATATAAAATATAATTTACTAACTATAAGGTATACTAAATGAAGCTTATTCCCAATTAAATTTTCTCAATGTTCTTTACTTCTATGGTTTTATTAGTTTTACATCTTGAGAAATGTCATTTATTTATCAAATTGAAAAAATTATTATGACATTTAGAATAGGGCCAGAACAAGAAAATATTATTAAATGAAACCAAAATCAGTCTGAAAATGACACAGTGTAGATCTTGTCAATATACAGTGTCTATAGTTAAAATTAACCACAATTTAGTTGTTTATATCACCTCAAATTAAAAAAAAGAAAACAACTATTTTTTTTATTCTTATCTCTTGCTTGAGGGAAATTTTTAGTTAGTTGGTCTTTTTTTTTTTATATCAGGCAAGGGACTGAGTTTCAGTTTCCATAAAAAGTAGTAACTATTAATACTGGATTAACTTTTATAACAACGAGAATTATGTATGGAGAAAATGGAATCTTTCAGACATATGTAAAAGTTAAAATCTTTTATGTTCTATGTTGTTTACACCTAACTATGTTTCATATATATATATATATATATATATATATATATATATATATATATAAATGATGAAATCATTTTATTATCAAATTAGCATTCTTTACCTTATATCATTACTACTTGTTGGAATATAAAAAGAATATGTATATTCTATCCTCATAGCAATTTTTCAGTACACTATTCAATATTATTGACTATTATCCTCAGACTGTATGTTAGAACTTTAGATTTATTCTTCTTACATAAGTGCAATTTTATACTCTGTGACATATCTCCCCATTTCTCAACTCCACACTCATACCCAATAATCACTGTTCTACTCTTTTTCAATTCAGATTTTTCAAATTAGATTCATTTGTGTTGATGCAAGTGGCAGGATCCATTTTTTAAGGCTGAATAATATTACATTACATTGTAATATATGCCATATGTTTGCACGTTCTATAAGTTACTTCCCTATTTATCTGTGTATGGTCACTTAAGTAGTATCCATATGGTGGCTATTGTTAATAATGATAGTACAGATATTTCTATGTGTTTTTGAAAGTGATCTTATTAAGTTTAAATTTTATATGCCCAGAGGAGGATCCTTGGGTATAATAGTGTTACCTTTAATTTATTGAGGAAAATCTATACTATTGCATATGGCTGCACCAGTTTGCATACCCATCAACAATGTGCAAGGGTTCCCTAGACACTTATCCTACACCATATGCAAAAAATCAATTTTAAATAAAGATTTAAGTATAAATTCTAAAACCATAAAACTCCTGGAAATAAAATGAGCAAAAGCTAATTGACATTGACAATGATTTTTTGGGGTATTGCAATAAAAATCTCAGGCAGTGAAAACAAAAATAAACAAGTAGGATTTTATCAAGCTAAACAACTTCTACATAGCAAAGAAAACAGTCAACAAAATGAAAAGGCTACTGATTAGGACAAAATATTTATGAACCATATATCTGATACAAGGTTGACATCTGTGTTAGTCAGCTCTGTGTACCTGGGAAGAACAACATAAAGGAAGAAAAGCTCACTGTGTGCTTATGCTTTTAGAGATTTCATGATTGATGGACTCCATTGTTCTGGTCCTGAGGTGAGGCAGAACGTCATGATGGAAGGGTCTGGAAGCAAACAAGTAAGAAACTTGATCAGCTCATGGCAGCCACGATGCAGAAAAAAGAGAGACCAAGACATAAAAAGACAAACAGGAGAGACCTAGGAACATGTATAATCCCCAAGGACACCTCCCCAGTGACCTACTTCCTGTAGTCATGACCCACTTACCTGCAGTTACCACAGGGTAGTACATTAAAATTATTAATTCATCACATGGTGTAATCTACCAATGAGATGACAACTCTCAGTCTAGTGATTTTATGTCTGAACATTCCTGTGTTAACACATGAGCTTTTGAGGGACATCTCATGTCCAAACTATGGACAATATCCAAAATATAAATAGGATTCTCCCAATGCAGTAACAATCAATCAATCAATCAACTTAAAAAAAAAAAAAACAGTTAAAAAAAGTAAGCAAAGGATTTGTATAGAATCTCCTACAAAGAAGACAAGAAAATGGTCAACAGGCATATGAAAAAGTGCTCAGCATCACTAATCATTAAGGAAGTAAAAATTAAGACCACAATGAAATATTATCTCACATCTTTTAGGATGGCTATTGTTAAAAAGGTAAAATCTTTCTGGCAGTCACAGCTGTATTAAAATATGAAACTATAAAAAGTATACTAGTCTCCATATAATTATAATATTAAAATGTTAGTAATTTTCTAATATACAAAATTGTGTGTATGAATTTGATCACAATGCTTCATGATGGTAGAGGTCACCACCCAGATACAATAGTGTATAAAAGACTTCTTAGCCAGCCATGATGGCACATGCCTGCAATCCCAGCAGCTCGGAGTCTGAGGCATGAGGATTGTGAGTTCAAAGCCAGCCTCAGCAATTTAGCAAACCTGTAAGCAATTTAGTGAGACATTGTCGCAAAAATAAATAATAAGGCTGGGAATGTGGCTCACTGGTTAAGTACCCCTGGTTCAATCCCCGTGCCAGAAAACAAAAACACAAACAAAAACAAAAAAAGAAAGACTTCTTGTGAACTCTATGATATGCAAATAAATGGAGATAATTGTAATTGAGTATACCACTGTTTCATAATTTTTAAACAGTTTTTTGTAAATTTTTAAATAAATTTTTAATAATTTAAAGCACAAGTTTGGCCATTGAGGAAATACACCTAAGAACACTAATAATCTACACATTAAAAAAGATAATAGAATGCTGGCTAGCACTAGTAAAGATCTGATGCTGCAGTTGTTTGTATGTTAGCAGATAAAAAGCCAGTAATAAAACAAGGTATATTCTGTACAGCTACAGACAGGACACAGTGATTAGATATTTTTCTCTAACTTTTGAAATATTCATTGTTACTTCTATAAAAATTATTACTTTTGTTTATGTTTTTTTTTCCCCTTAACTATGCTGCAGATTTCTTTTAGCTCTCATTCTCATTTTCTTGTGGAATTTAATTCTGCACGGCCGACTATGTTCAATTATTCTACAACTCATGCATTTTGAAAAGGAATGATGTCTTACCCTATTATTTTCTAATGAATAAGAGTTGCTCTGCATTTTGATGTTAGTACTTTATTTTCTTGGGGTCTGAAATAGAACTGTGCATCCTTATTCTTGTTTGTCTTACATTTGTTACAAATTTCCCTTTTTTTGTACAGAAATGCTTATTTTTCCCATTGTGCATTGATAAATTTTGCTAATTATTTTATCAAGTATACTCTTGTTCATAATATATCTTATGTAGTCTTAACTATTAAAACTTAATACATAAAAAACACAAGTTTATTGCTACAATATCAAAAAAAGAAAAAAATATGAGTAGATCCTCAGTGTAATAGGGAAGAAATCATTACCCCTGAAGAGTTGGCCTTGTTAGTTTTCTAAAACATTAATACAGTAATCAAATGAGTGTTTACTTTTCTTTTTTTTTTTTTCTTTTTTACAAAATAAAACTTCTTTATTGATATGTATCAGTGATATTGAACTGTAGGAAAAGGAAATTATAATTTAAATCCTTGTTTTGTGTACCTGTTAAAAGATACCTTGTTATCTTTTAACAAGATAAAATTTGTTGAACAACAAGATTGTAATACCAGTAGGTAATTTGGAAGACTGTATATTCCACATCTTTCTCTTTAGGCTTGAGAATGAAACAATCACAGGAGGAAAAAATAGTGTCTTTATACTATGAAGATCTGTATGTGTCTTGACCTATATATCTCTGAACATATATGTAATTACATAATCTATTATAGTCCCTCAAGGTATAAAACTGAAGTAAAAAGATTATATCTTATTTTTAAGTAAATTAGCTAAAGTCCCTCTTTGTACAGCTTGAAGTCATCATAAATTTAGTAGGATATATAAGTATCTAGAAATACATACATTCAAAAAGAGTTGTTATGTATTGTGACATGATTTTTGAGTTGCAAATATCAGAAACTTTGATCTTGGTTAAATAGAGATTTAGTTGACTTGAAGAATTAAGAATGGATACCTCCATGATGTTGATTAAAGTCTTATTTTTGTTTTACTTTCTCCTATTTTTTTCTGTGCTGTGTTCTGTACTCTAAAGTTTATCTTTATCTTAAAAGGTTTTCCTTGTGGCTATGATATATCTGACAACAGCTACTGAGGTTGTATGAATCCTTACCCAGTCCATAAGAGGGCAAAGATTGCATGTGTTCTCTTGAATTCAAAGCAAAAGTCCTGAGACCATTCTGATGGAACAGGCTTAGCTTCCTCCGGCCACCCCTGAAGCAGAAAGTGAGTCAAGATTCTCCACTGAGAGATATTTGCTAAATTATATTATTATGAGCATGTGTTAATATGTAACAACAAATCCCACCATTATGTACAACAATAATACACCAATAAGGAAAAAAAAAAGACCCTCTGCTGAAGCATGAGGTTTATTTCAGCTTTCATGAAGATCATGAACTATATTCACACTGAGGTGTGAATACATGAATAACATTGAGGGTACTCCTTTAGAACAGAAATGGGAAGTGCATGATAGGTCAATGCAACAGCCAGCAAAGCCAAATGGAATTAACAGATGTATCACCTCTGTTGCTTCATGGTATATTCTATATATCTTCATAGATATTCTACACCTTGGCATGCTTTCCGTGTCAGTTTATAAAATATCCTTTGAGATTTTAGAAATCTGATTGCTGCCAAATAAATTTGGTGCACATCTCAGTATTATTAAAGTGTATATTCTTAGGTGCAGAGTTACACATTGTGACTCTTAAAATCCTACCTTCACTGTAATGTTTAGTCTTTCCTCAAGTTCATAAACACATTTTTCATGCTTGTCCAAGATCTTCATGTGCATCATCTCTACTGACCTGATCTTTCCCTTTTAATTTTAATGATTTGTTTTTACAGGAACTACCAAGTTTAAGTGGTCCTGTTTCCTAGATGTGGTTGAATATTGCCCTCCTCTCTCACATTTCAATACCTGACCACCAGATTAGACTGTATTTTCTACAACGTTTCTAATAGTATTAGATAATGTCGGTCATTATCTAATACTATTAGATATTCACAGTCTATGTCAGGTTGTTGTTATTTTTATTATATGAGAGATTTAAAAAGCTTTCAAGAACCTACAGCCGAAATATAATAATTTTATGTTTAAAATAGTAAAGAATGGTCATTCCAATTTAGTCAAATATTTAAACCTGAAAGAAAAATAAGTAATAATCTTTGTGTGTGTGTGTATTCAATTCAACTTTATGAAACATATGTTATAATGTAGAAAGATTGCCCTCAGAGATGTAAATTAAATATTTATTAAATATTTGTAGAAATTTCATGATAGTACATCGTTGATGATTAGACTTTGTGTTCTTTACCTCTAGAATACTAGGAGAAGGGCCCAAAATTAAACCTACTTAAAGTTAAAATCAAGTATGAAAAGCATTAAAGTTTAAAAAAAATAATAAAGATGGTATTATTAATAGTTATAAAGGAATACAAATGGAAAAGGTTATAAAGGCAAAAGGAGAGCTTCTGAGATTTCTCTAGTTCTTCCGAGAAACAGAACCTAATATATGTGTGTGTGGATGCACTGATTGTGAGGGCTGATGAGTCTGAGATCTGTACGACAGAGAAGCTGGAAACTCAGGCAGGACTTCTAAATTATAGTCTTGAACCAAAGTGTCTACTTTAGTGGGAAATCTCAGCTTTTGAACTTATGGGTCTTCAACTAATTGAAGGAAGTCCACATCTAATTGTCCCATTTCATCCGTTTTATTTGAAGTCAATTCAGTTTCTCTGGGGAAAAAAAAAAAACTTGTTCTTATTCTAATGCATTAAATTCTACCTTTCCCTTTCAAAGAGTTTTAAATATTATATTTTTTAATTGCAAAAGCTACAGAATTTTTCACGTTTTTATGCATGTAGTATAAATTTATATGTAATAACATGAAGAAAATTTTATATATTTTAAATGCTTACCAGATTACTATTGTAGTTTCTGGACCATGTAGATACTTTGGGAAAGAATGAAGCAGGGAATGGAAAATCCCTTGATTGCCTTCATCCACATCACACACACATTTTAAAAATATACAGCCTCTTATACTGCTTCAGTCTTCTCTTAAAAGTTCTCACCATGTCAGGATCTCAATGCCAAACTCATTAAGGTCTACTGCACATTCAGTCCTCTCCAGATCCTCTTAGGTCTATCTTCAAAATAAATCCAAAATATAATCCTTTCCTGCCGTCATCTCTGCCCATACCCTAGTCTAAGACTCCATTCTCCTACACTTTTAGTACTACACAACTGACCTTGCTATGCCTTTGCATCTATTCAGTCTTTTCCAACAGAGCTGCCAATGTGATATTTTTACAAGGCTGTAAGATTACATGAATTTTCTGCCTCAAGGCCTCTCCATCTTTCATCTACTCCTCCAGTAGATGTAAGGTGGACTATTATTTGCACCTTTCTCCCTTACTCTTTGACTTCATTTCCTCCTATTGCTAGGTGGCCCTTCCTTTTCTGTAAAATAAACACAAACACAAGTTCCAGGCATTCCCCTGCCTCAGGCCCTTCTGAGCACTCAAATCCTTTGCTTTGTGGAATTCTCTGGCAGGTTTCTGCCTGCTACTTCTTTACATCCTTCATATTTTGATGAAAAAAACACCTGCTCTTCTTCATGGCTAAAAATTTCACACCATTCTTTACCTTTCATTACTCCCTTCCCTTATATTATGATATTAATATTTATCTTTTAATGTCTGCACATAATGCTTAATGTAGTTTATTTATTTCTGTTCAGGTTGAATACATACTCCCCCCCCCCAATGGCTGGGATTTTTTTTTTAATCTAGTTTATTAACTACTGAAGTCTCCACTGCTACAATAAGTGTTTGATACATAGCAGATCATAAACATTGCTGTATGACTAGATTAATGAATAAATTAAGCCATACTTATTTTATGCGGATTTTTCTTGTTAACCAAAGGACCCATATCATTTTTTTTTCCATCTAGGAGAGTGTTATAAAGACAAGAATGATCATAGATATTTCCCAACTGAAGAAATAAATAAATAAAAGGATAACACTGACTATTTGATCAGAGTGTTAAGGATTTTTTTGAATTATTATTTGGATTCCTTGGCAGAAAGAAAGGGGCCTTTAGTTTGATCTTCATCTTTCTACTTTTGTTGCCATAGAATAAAGTACTTTTTTGCTCAGTAACTCTTTCAGCTAACAATGCCCAAAATTTAGCCATTGATAGTAACTAATAGCTGGAAACCACAAAGGTGATTGTAAGAAGCCTCAGGCATGATAGGTACACCATCTACTTAGTGCTGGCTTTAGAGTGTGAGCAGGGTCAGAGCAAGGACATACTCAGTACAGAGCACCTGGCAGACTCCAAGAAGACAGGCTTGAGGATAGACCAGGCTTCTTTAGCCTTAGGTCCAGGATTAATAATATAAGGGCTGGAACTTTTTAACAACATTTTATGATTTATTGCATTGTCTCTTTTTCAAGATTACATGAATAGTCCATTTTAAAAAAATCTTGATTAATACATTTAGGAATATATTTCAAAATCAAATAAAACGTACATAGGTAGCATATTCTCAGGGATATTATTTTTAAGGAAAATTACATTTATTCAAAGCAGTTATTCAAATGCTAGAACTAATAACATTGGATATCCCATATCTATTCAATTTTCTGCTTCCCTAGAAATAAATTTAAATGAGGAAGGATCTGTTGATTGTTTTGAAAGTTTACTAGAAGCTCTTGAAAAAGAACAAACAATACAGTTCTCAATAACAAAAGTGAGGAATAAAAACCAAGGTACATTTTAGCCAATGGTCTGTGAGGCAGCTTGAAATGTTGTCCAGAGGATTTTGTGAAACCTACCTGAGACTGAAGCCCTCTGAGCCCCTTTTCTTTCAGACCTTAGTGTATCAATGCCTTGGAAGGAATTGGGCAAGTGCTCAGCTGCTAAGAACAAAGCTAAAATAAGATTGTCTGGAGAGTAAGGGAGTAAGGATTTTTTCAGAAACATTTGAACATTCCATATCTTTGCCTATGTAAACACAGGAGCTTTATACTAAGTCTTATTTATATGATTGTCAAGAAACCACTGAAATATCAGATCCATGTTAAGTTCTTAAGGCATGATAAACCCTTAATCTGGTATTCTTTAGCCAGACTATTCAAACACTTTTGTCATATTTTAAGTTTTTTAGGAATTTATAGAGCGATAGATTGGAGAGTTTAGCATAGTCTGAAGTACCTCAAGTTTTCAGAGTGTGATTTTTTTTTTTTCATCTCTTTTTGTATCACCCAGTGACTGGTATTCCTTGACCCTTGTGAAACTGGTGGAAGGTTAAGATTAAACTACTGACTCATCTTAGTTTTATTCTTTTTTAAAAATTTTTAAACTAGTTATACATAATAGTGGGATTCATTTTGACATAATCATACCTGTATGGAATATAATTTTTTCCATTTAGTTCCCAATATTTCCTGTTTCCTTCCTCTTCTCCCTGCCTTGCTGCCTTCCTGTACTCTATTGGTCATCCTTCTATTTACTTATTTTTTTAAAACTGGTGTTTCATAGTTATACCTAAAGGCAAAATTCACTGTGTTATAGTCATATGTTGGTCAATTTGGTCAATTTTATTTTGAAGTTTCTCACTTTTCCCGTTTCTCCTCCCACCCCTTTAATAAATAGAAGTTTACTAGAACTCTTAATCCCCTTCCTCTATTCCCCTAATATCCCTTCTATTTTTCATGGATTTCTCTTGCTTTTTTTTTTTTTTTTTGCTTGCTCATTCATTTGTTTTTGCCACAGTCCGGCTGCAGCAAAATAACCGGGGGGTGAGGAGGAACTTGTGTAGATTGATACAGCAGGAGTGGGAGCTGTTTATTGTAGGACCAGAGGGGTATATATACATTCCACACAGCTTATCTAATTAACATAAACTAGATACAGCAGTCAACCAATAAGGAATCTCCACACTTAATGGCTCCCTGGCATTACTTCACAAACCACTCCCTCTGGCAAAATGCCAGGCGCCATCTTGACTTGTTTACAGACTCTAACATGTTTTCTCCTCATTTTGCTCTAGCTTTCACATACAAGAGAAAACATTTGACCCCTGACTTTCAGAGTCTGGTTTATTTTACTTAGTATGACAGTCTCCAATTCCATTCCTTTACCTGCACATCCTATTATTTCATTCTTCTTTATGACTGAGTAAAAGTGTGTTGTGTATATATACCATATTTTCTTCTTCTTTTTTTAAACAATCAGTTGGTTTTTTATTTGTTCCTTTTAGAAGTACATGTCAGTAGAGTAAGTTTTGATATATTATACATACTTGGAGTATAACTTATTCTGATTATGATCCCATTCGTGTGGTTGTATATGCTGTGAGATTCACTGTGGTATATTCATATATGTTGTGCATAGGAAAGTTATGTCTGATTCATTCCACTGTCTTTCCTATTCTTTTCTACCTCCCTTCTCTTTATTCTCCTATACACCACTGTTTCTTAATCAGTTCATTTTTGACAGGCAGATGGGCTAGTTCTGTCACCTGAGTATTGTGAATTACACTGCTATAAACTTTAATGTGCTTGTATCACTGTAGTACACTGATTTCAGTTCTTTGAGATAAATACCAAAGAGTGGGATAACTGAGTCATGTGTTGGTTCCATTCCCAGTCTTCTGAAGAATCTTCATACTGCTTTCAAAATGATTGTATTAATTTGCAGTCCCACCAACAATGTATGAGTGTACCTTTCCCCCACATCCTTGCTAGAATTTATTGATAATTGTATTCTTGATGATTGCCATTTGAACTGGGATAATATGAAATATCAATGTAGTTTTGATCTGCATTTTCTTGATTGCTAGGAATGTTGAACATTTTCTCTTGTATTTGTTAGCCATTTAAAATTTTATTCTTATTCTGAGAATGAGAAAACCAATAAAAATGAGTCCTTTAAAATATTCTTTAATTTCAGTACATGAAACCTGTGCCTAGTTTAAATGACCCTTCACATCCATGCTTCTTCTCCGGAGAGGCAGCATAGCCTCCTTTATGCCAGGTTGTATATGCTCTGTTCATTCTCCCTTCGAAGCTCCTGTTTACATTTGTCTAGAATGAGCTTTTCTTTTCCTTTCAGTTCTGCAGAATCTCTCAGTCCTTTCACACTTATCTCACATCCTACCCATATCTGCTATAAACCACACTGATTTCTTGCTTTCCAAAGTTCAACTTGTGTAACTGTTAGGAATGTTTTCTGTGGCAGTTAACTAAGATTAGCATGACTGGGAAAGGGTTCTGTTCTCTGTAAGATCACAGGATCTCCACTATTGCTTTCCAAGTAAATCATGTTTATGTGAATATAAAAGAAGAATAGGACAGAGGTTAAGGGAAGCAATAGTTTCTATGTCCAAAGGGGTTTGAGTTTCTTTATCACATACAATATGACTGGAATTGTTTCTCCACCTAGACTGGGAACTCATTCTTGACTGTGACTCATCCTTCCATTGCATTCCCAGCAATGTTGAGGACAGAAAAAAAAAAAAAAAAAAAATATATATATATATATATATATATATATATATATAAAACCTGTGACCAACAGGTTAATATATGAAAAGTAAGATCATTTCTTGGGATCTTATAAGGTGCAAGAGAGAGACAGAGACTGAAGAGATGGGAAAGAAAGTGAGAGGGAAAGGTAGTATATTCTCTTGAGTTGTACAAATTATGTTCATGTTAGTCACATTCCTTGACTTATATCATCCCCTAAACCTTTTGACATCTACTGATTTATTAGTTTTCTGAGGCTGCCCTTTACAACTTCTCTTTGGCATATTTGAATTGCCAGAATCACCACTCTTATATCGGGGACATTATTAAGTAAAATAAGGGTTACTTGAACACAGAGTACTGTGACACTGAATCAGTTGATTTGATAATCAGTAGTTACTGAGTGACTAATGGGTAGGTAGCATATATAGCATGGATACACAATGGAAAAATGAATGATTCACTTCCCAGCCTGGATGGAGCAATGTGGCACAAGGTTCATGAGACTTCAGAACTGCATGCAATTTAAAATTTGTGAATTATTTCTAAAATATTCCATTTAATATTTTTTATCTGCATTTGACTGAGGTAATTGAAACCAAGAAAGCAAATCTGCTGTTAAAGGAAGACTGTTGTACCACTGGGGTGGTTTAAAATAAATTTATTTTCCCAGTTTTGAGACCAGAGTTTCTGAAATTGAGGTGTCAAAGAGGCCATGTTCCCTTTGTAGGCTCTATAGAGACTTTCTTTATTCTTCCAGTTCATGGTGGCTACTGGCATTCCTTGGCTCTACTGCCTTGAAGCCAACACATGACTGCAAACTATACCTCTAGTTTCACATCACCTTCTCTTTTGTCAATATCTTTTACTGCCTCAGAAGGGTGCTTCTTATAGGATATAAGGTTCATCTGTATAATTTTGGAACATCCCATCTCAACATCCTTAATTATATCTGAAACAAACATTTTTCTAATAAGAACATTCACAGTTTCCAACATTTGGAGATGGGTATACTTTGTGAATGGGGGTGGGGTGGGGTGGAGTGGGCGGTGGGGGGTCCATTCAACCTACTACAGCAATAAAAGTAGATGTGCTAAGTAAACCTACAATGAATTAGGTTGGTATTTTCTGCATATGCAATTTTTAAGTAAATAAACATGTTAATGTGTATTGAAACATTCATAAGGATGGGTGAGATTATTTTTGTAACTTTTATGGTTTGCATTTCCTAGATGAAATTTAGTTATAAAATATAATGATGGAATCAATAGTTTACTCAATGAGGCATCACAGATTCCATACATAAAACCCAAAGAATATATAAAAATTTAAAAATTAAAAGGAGTAAACTGAAAAAAAAAGCCTACAGTTATTTTCAATGCTTTAACCAACACAATTTAATAATAATGGAACAATCCTTTATTCAGTGACAACTGTATAATTTTAGAAGCGAGTCCTAGATAAAAAATTAGGCAGCAACTATGATAGTGTTTATATTACTTTAAACATATGCCTAGAAAACATCTGGCAAGGAAAACACAGAGATAAACAATGTTTTAAGCACATTATAAGCTAGCTCCTTTCTGTTTTATAAAGAAAAAAATTGAAGTTTACAAATTTATTCTTAACTATTTTAACATGATTTTACAACTATTTCATGTTTTATAGGTTCTTTAATTCTAGATTCAGTCATTGCAAAACAATAAACACAGATCATCAAATTGTAGAAAAATAAAATAAGTGCATTTATTTTATCTAGTCATCTTAACTAGAGTGACAGAGTTGTAAAACATAAAACTAAACCCAATCTTACTTCCAT
Organism: Marmota monax; assembly: GCF_021218885.2. Lineage (NCBI taxonomy): Eukaryota > Metazoa > Chordata > Mammalia > Rodentia > Sciuridae > Marmota > Marmota monax. The sequence continues at coordinate 11,716,640 of NW_026692201.1, read as the reverse complement.
TTCAATGTTATCATTGGTGTATAAAACCAACTCAGTATAGCTTATCCATTTTGAATTGAAAACACATACTTTCCATAGTACATGAAAACTGTTATTTGTTTAAATTCATTTTAACAATTGGGAGTAGAAGTTTAATTATGAATTTAATTACTATTTTGAATAAATGAACTTTAAAACTATTGTTATTTTAAATTTTACTTTCAGGCTAATTTTAACACACTTTTTTTTGATAACTCAGTAAATTTCTTATACTTTGAAAATTTCCTTTGAAGGAGATGACAATAAAGGGCAAAGTATAATGTGCTTAGACACACGTCTAACCTCTTTCCAAATTCAGATACAAGAGCCAAGTATCTCAGTGCAATGTGGATATGACCCTTGGGAAATCATCATGTTGAGAAACTGGGGGGATAGAGGAGAAAATACCAATGGATTGCTGTGAAAAATATGTCAAGAAAACATTTTAATGGAATTTCTTCCACTTTATTTACCAGTGAACTGGATACTTAATAAATACATGTATTTCTATTTCTGAGTGTTACAACACTCCCAATTTCTCTACCCAATGATTGATGGAAGTTGAGAATAACCTTACTGTTCACCACCTATCATTAAACAGTCAAGTTCTTCCAGTAGACACAGCTTCTTTATACAATCTTAAATATTATAACTATTACACATTGTAAATTGCTCCTGTGAGGTTCTTTTAAAATAATATATCTGAATTCATTGTTTTTCTTCTCCTTATAAGATTACCATCCACTGCTATTTTTATTGGAATATTTGTAGCTTAAACATGAAACATTTGGGAACTGCTTAAGATTGTTCCCGAAAAAAAAAAAAGTGATGTAGATAAGTACAAACATATATGCATGCCCCAATAGTTACTATTTTAATGATTAGGCCTGCTTATAGGACACACTGCATTTAAAAGCCACCCAAAAATAACACTTCACTTTTAATTGATGTATTTTTTTGAAAATTGGTATCAGGCCAATTAACTTATGCTTATAAATGGGCATAATAGAAAAGAGAATTTTAAGAACGATTTTGAGATCACTAATATGTTACTTCAAAGAAGAGCAGAAGACTCTTTGAAGGATGCTGATGTACCGTCATAAAGGACCTGCAGAATTTCCAAGTTAATTGGAACACAAGCAGAAGAGAGGAGAAGTTATATGTAGAATAAGAAAGAAAATAAGTGGATAATGACTAAGTCTGGGGGTTTGGTGGATGCAAGAAAATTTTAAAATATAATTGAAGAAAAGGGAAGAATTTTTTAATTACATATGAAGAAGAGGCTGAACATCAAAGACGTGGAACTTGATTGTAAAAAATATATTATCTTGATGCCTGAATTCTCTCTTATTTTTATGTACACTTTGATGAAAAAAAAGGAATTTCAGTAACAAATATAATCAGAGTAGACAGTGTTTAAAGTATTTTAATTTTAAAATGGTTGTGTTCTATATTGTTAGGTTCAAATGATAAGCAATGGAGTTTATTTTGTGGTGTATATGAAAGTGAATTTGACTAACAGGAGGAGGTTTTTTGTAAACCATCACTTTCTAGCAAAACATTTAAAATAATTTTCATAATTTTGGTATTACAGAATTTTTAAAAATTCTGTAAATATTCTTCACTAAAGTGAGGTTTTGTTTGAAGTCTGGCTTCTTTGGCTCTTTTAGAATTAATATATTATAAATAAAAAACAATCAAAGTGGAGAACTCTTTGAAACAGCAAATCAAAGCTATATTTTTAAGTGATGAAAACATTGTCTGCAAGAATTATTGTTTCTAAGCAAATACCAAAAGCATTTATCACCAATTTTTAAAAAATTGTCTATAAATGTTTACCCTTCTTAATTAAAATTCTGCCTTTCCTCTGAGAGAGTTTGTAAAAGAAAAAATGCAAATACTTTCTCTTAATTTATGTAAGAAGAGTGGAATTTTGTTTCCTTGGAGAAAAGTTATATATATATATATATATATATATATATATATATATATATATATATATATATATATATATTTTTTTTTTTTTAAAGTAAAGAGCATTGTCTTATTACAAGTCTAAAATTGAGATGAGCCCTTGACCTAAAGTTCTTAACTGCCTACTGAGAGTACAGTACTTCCCTTATGTTATAGATTTTATAATAGCCATTCACCTATATGACCTTTCAAATAAATTACCAGAGTGCATTCTAATTCAGGATTTCCCTGAACATCACTTTAAACTTCATCCAATTCAGAGGTTCCCATGCATCTCATTAAGTGTTATGACCCACCAGACACATGTGCTGTTGGCACACCAAAATCAGCACTGAGATTCAAATTCCTTTTGAGAGCAATTTGTGGAATTAATTTACCTATTTTATTTAGTCCTGTTAAGGGGTTCATTCAACATCTGTTGGGTCAACTTTCCTAGATATCTTTTACCTAAAGAAATAAAAAAATATATATATATATATATATATATATATATATATATATATATATATATTCCTAGTGGTAGTATCTGTTTAATTCCCTAGATTTTAATTTAGGCAAACATGAGGTGTAATGCTCATAAACCACACATCTGAGATTTATTCAGATTAATATTGTGCACACTATTAATATACAATAAAAAGAGTCCTTCTCAGCTTTTGTGCCTCACAGGTTAACCATTGAAAGGTAAAATCCAGTAATTTTTTTTTTTAATGTGGTTCTGAAGATCGAACCCAGAGCCTCGCATGTGCTAGGTGAGCACTCTACCACTGAGCCACAACCCCAGCCCCCAAAATCAAGTAATTTGAAGATGATGAATGTAGTTGGTTTTGTTTGCAGCATTCAACATGATCAACAATTCATGTCTTATGTTTTCCTTCCTTAGCCTAAGTGACATTGTACTGTCACTTTGCTATTAAAAATGTCTCTTATACTTTGTTTCCCACTTACTTTGCTGCTTCTTGGAGATTGTCTTATGGTCTCCTTGTCCCTCTTTATGTAATTTATCTCAGGTTTCATTAACTCTTTTATGAATAGCACTCCCAAATCTAGGTAGCTAAACATCCTAGACTTTCAGCTCTTTCAGCAAGATGGTAAAATTAAAATTGTTAGAGATGCTATATGAAGAAGACCTATAAGAATTGTCAGTTCACAATATATAGGACTCTATTTTCTCCTCTCTCTCTTCTATGTTGCTGACCCTTCTCTTAAATTTTAAACTTCCATTTTCAGTCATCAGCTACATATGTCTAATGGCCTCTATGCAAAAACTGAATATTCTTAACTTCTGCCTTTATACATTTTGTTTCTCAATACATGGCATAACTAATAGCTATGTCAGGATAAAAATCCCAAATCACCTTTTATTCTCTCTCTTCTTCAACCCTTACCTTCTATATTCATTTGGTTCTTGTTTCCAATACTGTCAAGTTCACTCTCCTTTGTGTACTCCTGACTGACATAGTATTAAACCTCTGTGCCTACACAAACTTTGCTTAACTTTTATAGTTTAAAAAATATAACAGAAGAGATTCCTCAGACTCCCATTTCCCCTCTGATGCTTAATCAATCAGGATGAACTTGGTTGTGCCCTATGAGAGAGCTATAATCAGATACCAGAGGCTTAAAACACAAAAGTTTTGGCACGAGTCAGTAGAGGATTTCTGTTCACTGTGGACACCCAGGGACAGATTAACAAAGATACAACTCAACTTCCCACAGTTACCAAAGCAGTGGGGAAAATACATGATTAATCATTTGTTAGCTCTTAAAACTTCTGTTGGAAGTGGCACACATTATTTCTTCTCACAGTGGAGATTGGCCAAAGAATTTCACATATATACTTCTGAGTGGAAAAGGGATAAAATGCTATGCTTCCTTGTGTCCATGAGAGCTGGAACATTTGTGAAATAGACTATCAATTACAAGGACTTTCAGAATGATTTCCATGACAATGTTGACCTTCTCCTTTATCAAACTCTTTATAATGCAATTCTGCATCTTAATCCTGTTTTCAAAACCTGTTTACTTTTTCTAATGCCTGTCATTGGGTGATACTGCAATGATATACCCTCGATTTTGGTATGATTTTACTTAATCACACCATATACTGTGCTTTTTTTTTTTTGTATTACATAGAATTCTATGCAATTTTATCATATATTATTTTTTTAAATGTAACTGTCACCATACTATTCCATTTCAGAGTTATATTGTAGATTATCTAGTCATTCCTTAATTTGTGAGCATTGGAATTGGTTTATGTTAAGTCTAACTCAATGGAGTTGAGCTAATTCAAAAACTTGGATTGTCAGATTAGCCTTATATAAATCAGAGATTTTTATCCAATATCAGAATTTGCTAATAATATAAAAAAGTATAGGCAAAGGAGGTTGAGTTCTAGAATAATGATAACATCTTCTCAGAGCCTTTATATCTGTACTTTGGACACAGGCTTTCTAATCCAGAAAAATATATTAATTCACTAAGTATAAGATATAGGTTATCAGGTATATAGGGAGTGTTGGCACTGTCAGAACTCTCTGTATTTACTCTGATTTAGCACTAATTCAATTATATTTAGGTTACATATTTGTCTGTACTACTATTTATTGGAATATAAGATTCTTGACGCCATTGGCTATATTCTGATGTGGGTCATTAATCAGAGAGCCTCAAGCACAGGTGCTTAACAAGTTTCTAATGACCAATTGATGCTATAAGATCAAATTGTCCATAAGAATAAAGTAGACCTGTTGCTCATAAGAAACAAGACTATTCTTGGTCTTAAGTTCAGAGATACCTCTCCTTGTTACCTAGTTAGTATAATTCAATTGAAGTAAATAAATTAAAGCAGGGTATTTTTTTCTGATTTTTTTGGTTTCATGGGAAAACACTAAAACAGAATCCTAAAAAGCATTTCTGTATTTGTCAAAATGATATAATGTACATGGCTAGATGATTCTGGCATAACACAGGGCTAAAGTCACCATTTGAGCAATACTGAGCAAGTTTAAGGTTCTATTTCCTGTAGAGACATATTCAGTCAAGGATGGGATGAGGGCTTGGGGTTGTGGCCCAGTGGTAGAGTGCTTGCTTAGCATGTGTAAGGCACTGGGTTAGATTCTCAGCACCACCTATAAATAAATGAATTAAATAAAGGTCCATCAATATCTAAAGAAAAAAAACACTTTAAGAAAAATAAAAGGATGAGATAAATACATCATTTCCAGGCACTTTGAAAATATCAGTGAACAAAACAAAACCCATGTCTTCATGGAACTTACATTCTATTGAGAGGAGTCAGAAAATAAACACCACCCCAAAAGCATGTAAGTAAATTTATTTGATGTTAAAAGCTTATAAATACTACTAATAAAACAAGGTTCAGTAAGGGAGAAACAGAAATAGTGGGTTGGGGGGTAGGGTTAGTCATTTTAAGTAGTCTGCTTCATGATAACCATTGTTGAGAAGATGTTTTTGAACAAAGGCTCGGTAGAGATGAAGGAATTAGACGACAGCTCCTTAGAGGGAGCAGCCAGTGTAGTTTTTGGAATACAAAGTCTTTCTTGCATGTTCTGCACAGCAACAAGGGTCATGTACCCAAACTATTTCTATCTGCAATGCAATATTAATGAATTATTTATTGTTGGCATTCATGTGTTTTCTGACTTTTTGGCCTGCAGTATTTGGAAGGCAAAGTTCAAAGCATTTCTAATGAGTTGGGTGCAAGATGAACACATATATTCCCTTATTCTCTGAAAGGCAGCATAGGCAGAGGTAGTAATGGCATCCACTTAATGAAAATTGAGAGACCTGTATTGAAGATTTAGCTCAGTGGTAGAGTATTTGCCTAGCATGCATGAGGCTGTGGGATCAATCCCCAGTATCATACCCTGCCCCCCCACCAAAAAAAAAAAAAAGAAAAGAAAATGAATGGCCTTGCAAACACAGGTGTCTACATCAAAGATTGCACATTTTAGTTCAGGTGAACTGAGGTAGCTCCTATGGGGAGAGCTAAATTTAACCTTGAGATTTTTCTGGCTTCCTTCAAGCACATAGATCAAAGAGAATGTGAGCCCTCAAGTTTTATGATATACAGATAGTTAAAATTATTTCATCCTGAAAACTATGAAAGAAGTATAATAACACATGGGTGAGCCTCAGAGCACATACATAGATATTTAATCCTGAAAAGTATATTATCTTTCAAATTCCTATTTAAAGATATTTTTGCTGCTTACCAATCTTCTGTTAGAATTCAACATATCAGTAAAAGCTACCATCATGTCTTACACAACTATGTGAGGGCATAGTTTAGTTGAATCTATGGAAATTACTTGTCTATGTATTTATGCTGATTATTTTAGCACTAAATAATCACAAATCTCCTTATTTTGTTGTGACCTACCACAATTAGACTTATCAATAACTTTTAAAAAACCTCTTTGCAGGAAAAAAAAATCACACTAAAATCTTCAGTATTGACCAAGTGAAAAACACAAATGCTGCCACTTGCAGTAAATTATTGGATACTCTAAAAAACTTATACCTTTTTTTTTTTATCCTGGTCATAAAGAGTGATAGTCCAGACCTACTCTTTTTAAATAGATTATTGGTAATAACATGTCTAATTAAGTACTTGATATATTTGTTTATTGACTAAAGGTTTCTCTTTTGTGTAATATTTATTTATACTATAAAAAATATAACCAAAGATAAATTTATTGGAAATAAGAAAATACAATGGGCAGAAATAATGCAAGGTATTTTTCCCTGAATTCAAGTTTCTTATTGATCCAGAGATGGTGACATCTTGATAATTTCAATAAGTATATTTTACTTAGAATGTTAAAACCTTATAAATATTAAATTTCAGTCAAACCTGGATTATTGCCACTTCTTTTAATGGTTCTATGAGCATATTCTATGTAGTATTAAATACAGTGTCAGAGTCTAAAGATAGTGATATTAAAGTATCCTATTTAATTGCTTTATCATTTTGATCAAACTGAGGAGAGCTTAAATGTCTAATAACTTTCATGAAAGAAGCCTTGCCATTTTATGAACTATAGTCAATCTTTAACAATATCCACCACAAAAATTGTCAGCAGGAATGATTTCTTTTATGGGGAATACAGTAATTACTATAGCTTCATCTAAAATTTGCCCATCTATATTCATGTGATTAATGTAACATAGAATTTACAAATTTAAATGCATAATACTAGAAAAGTAGAAATAAAATTTTTATAGTAATACAAATCTGGCTGTATACATTTAATACTTTTGTGGGTTTAGAAAGTAAATTGTGTTTAATAGTTGAACATTTTTAATTTGGTTTGCAATGATAATAAATTGTTATATGCATTTTAAGTGAATTTCAAGACTTTTCAAATATTTAATTCTTACATTTTCATGCCTACTGGGAAGCGTACAGACAAGTACTCTGCATAAAGTGTGCTGTTATCATTCCTAATTTTTTTTTTTCTGATGCTTTGTCTAACCCTGTAGGCAAAGCTTTCTAGATGTTTTCTTATCCTCAGGATAGATCAGTGTAGTCAGCTCCATAGTCAGAATGATCTCACAGGAACCAGTCTTAGATATACCATCAAACAAAAGGCATCCAGCTTAGTAAAGGAGAGTCCACAATGAGCAGCTGCAGCACCAGAGAGAGAGATTTCAGCAAAACAAAAATTGCCAGAAAACACTTTCAGCAAATCTGAAAACATGAATCATCACTTCACATGTTCTCTCTTTTTCCCTGTGGTCAGATATTTCTCTTTTTGTTCCCATGTTTTTGCTTTTCCTTCTATAGGCCAAATAACACTTCGTTTGGAAACAGAAAGCATTGGCCAGTTCTCCAACTTGGTGTTTCTTTGTTTATGGGAATGTGATTCTTTATAAGCAAAGGGATCAACCAGAATGCCCTGTGGTATGAAATAATGTCACATAAAGAGAAGATTTCCTTAATAGGCATTGCCAGTGTACTTGGTCTATGAGTCGCATATTTTTTGTGTGCTGTGAGGTTTACAAAACAAAGTGGCTTACAAAGAAGCATAAAACAGAAATCCCACAGCTACAGATGCTGAGCATCTATTCTCAATGATGAGATATGAGTATTTTGAACAGTTGAACTGCCACAATGATACATTGTTCCTACTAATTGTTTTCACTTTTCTGGCCACTGCTTTTACTGTATGGTCTATCTGGCCATCACATGACAGCATTTCTTGAGGCATAGTCTTGGATTCTCTGTTCTTTTCTCTCTCTCTCTCTCTCTCTCTCTCTCTCTGTGTGTGTGTGTGTGTGTGTGTGTGTGTGTATGTGTGTGTGTTGGTACAAGACTTTGAACCCAGGGGCATTTAACTATTGAGCCACATCCCCAGCCCTTTTTAAAAATTGATTGACTGATTGACACAGGGTCTTGCTGAGTTGCTTAGGACCTCACAAAGTTGCTGAGGCTGGCTTTGATCTTGTGATCCTATAGCCTCAGATTCCCAAATCTCGGAGATTATAGGCATGTGCCGCCACACCCAGATATTTTCCCTCTGCTGTCTTTTAGCTTTCATCAGATAGCAATATCCCTGCCTATAAACTGCCACCTATTCCCAGGAATATCACTATTTTTGTTTCCAGTCCATGCTATCCTCTGCTACTTGATACTACCTTTTGAATAACATGTCAGCAAAGATTACTCATGATCATCCCTCCCGACCTAGAAACTCTTCCTGTATGGCAGTGTCAGCAAACATCACCAATAGGTGATTTTATCACTGGGATGTGAAATCGAGACACAGAGTAGTCATTTTTGAACATTTTCTCTGAAATCTGCTCCATTTTGGTCTGTATCTACCAGACTGCTACTTTAATCTAAGTCCCTGTCACAATTTACCTGGTCTAGCAAGGTGATCTTAACTGGTCTGCTTTTATCTATGCTGATCCTTTTCAAGCGTACTCTATAGAACAAACAGATTTTCTGTAAAGTTTTGAAATCCAGGTCTGTTGTTTTATTGTTGAAAGATGTGAATGTAGTCCACAAAACAGGATTTTTTTACACACATGGATTTTGAAGGCCTTCACAATTTAATCCCTAACTTTCCACTGTTTCTCTGTCTATTTCTGCTATAGTGGCCTCTTGATAGGCTTTTATTTTGGTCCTGTTTCTCTTTCCACAGACCTACAATGGAATATTCATATTCTTCTTTCCCTTACCTGGCCTTACTTGGTGTTAAACTTCTAGTTTATGTTAAGTTTTCAGGAAATTTCCTATTAATAGTTTCTTAGGACACAATATGCCTTTCCTTTATGACTCCTTGAATAATTACTTTTCAGTTTTAAAAGGTATTCATTGGTACATTGTAACTACACCTATTAATGGGATTTGTTACATATTCACACATGAACAAAATGTAATTTGGCCAATTTCCTTCCTTCTTTTTTTAAAAAATGTGATTGGTTAGTTTCAGTCCTCCCATATGACTAAAGTTACCTGCAACATGCAACTGTTCTGCTTTGAACCTTGGTACCAAGCTACTTCTAGAACTCAATAGGAGCAAGCTCCAAATATGAACTAAATGATTGTATTGGTGAATAAATGAGTGAATGAGTGGAAGGAGTATATAACAGAAAGTAATAGAAATGCATTGAAGAAAATAAGAATAAATGATAGGGAAGAATTGATGGAGGATATGAAACTTGTAGTAGTCAAAGTGAGGTTGTAAAGAAAGGTATTCTGAACTGGAGAACTACTTGAATAGAATTCTGGGAGAAGATGTTTCCTTTATGTCGTAGAAGTTCAAGACAACATAACGAGGTGAAGCATTTGGTTAATTTTTGCAAACAGTGGCAGTAACATCTCAGATTCATCCCAATGTATAGACTTTGCAATACCAGGCAGTATGAGCCAACAGAAATTTTGGATTAACATTGTTTAAGATCATTTAGGAAAACGATCCCAAATATATAGTTCATTGAATGTATCATTAAGTATCCATTCAGGGGATTTAAAAAGCTTATGGTTTTGCAGTTCAATTATATATGAGAAAAAAGCTGCTGTCTCAGAATGAGATCCTTCAAATGATCTTTTTAAAAAACACCAGCACAGGAAGTATTCTGGCCAATAAGTGACTACTTGCTGTTATTCTTGGGAATGATTTTGAAACGTTTGATGTCAATGACTATAAATGCCTTTAATTCAGTCAGGATGATAAAGTCCCTCCCATATTTTCTTGGTTTTAAAATTCTTCCTTTAGTTTGTCTGTACACATTGCCACATGCATAGTGGATCATTAGGAACTTTGATGATATTTACACAGCTTCCTCATACCACATTTACCCTGTTCTATTTGACATGGATTCAACATGGTCGAAAGTAAAAATGTAGATGAAGTTAATTGTTGCTGTTATGCATCTATTTCACTGCTTTTTTTTTTTCCTCTAAGCTTTAGTGACCTTTTCTGTGTTTGGGCAAACATTCCCTAAGCTTTCATCCAGTGATTAAGAAATAGTCACTGTGTACCCTGTTTGACATGGTCATTACTTAATGCTCACTTAACAAAATTCTACAAGACCAAATTATCACAGTGGGTGAAGGAACAGATGGCCAGCTGGCCAGAATCCATGCCTGCTTTGTTTTATGCCTTCTGAAGTCTGCCACAAATAAGCCACACGCAAAGACTGAGGAGGGAATGCAAACAGCAATTTGCCTGTCCAGGTGGTCCTGGAGGACTGATTCCAAAAGTAGAAATGGAAACCCCCCTCACCTCCTTTCACTGTCTCCAAGATCAAAATCACCTCGCCAATTTTAAGAGAAAGAGCTCTAGTTTTGTTGCAATAGTGTGCCCCTTTATTTATAATTAGAAGACTAGTCACAATCTATTATAGATTGCTACAGCATTTGGCAAAGAAAGTTTGGCTAGGCTATAGGCTTAAAATTGGGTTCTCACAATTTACTAATGCAAATTAAAAGGGGTACAGTTAAAAAATGTATCCAATCTCTAAACTTTGTTTTTTGTTATAGATTATGGTTAGTATTTTAGGTTATATGTTGACATTTCCAAAACTATATGTCAGTGAGTACAAATGTATGAAGTAATAACCAAATATCTAGGATTTTACAGTCTCTGGGGGTACAAAAATATAAGAAGTCAGGATGCATGTGCACAAATAGTTTATAATCCAGTCAGAGACAAAAAGAGACCCATAGAATAATGAAAGAAAAAAGCAGTGTACAGTGAGATGCTAATCATGCTGCATAGACAGCAAGTTGAGGAGGAACCTGAAAAAGGTGAAGAGCTGTCAGAAAAAGATTGATGAAGAACATGGAAATTTTGCAGTTGCTTAGAGACACCATGTGATAGAGTGAGATTGCCTGATGTTGCTGAAACTTATTTTCTTATAAAATGTATATCGAAAGCAGTGGTGTCTATTCTGTCTTTATCTATGTCCTATTACATTTACATGAACCAAACTATGATAGCTAAAGGCAAATTTGGATGATATCTCACCATTTTCCACCCCTTCACTGGTGTGTATTCTCAAGACTGAATTATATTTTGCAGGGAATGGCTTGTGAATTCTGAATTATATGCATTTTAAACTAGTTATTTGCACATGGAAAATATCTTTGTTTGGTTCCCTGATTAAAGATGAGTTTTTAAAAGAATTTTCTTAGATTGCTTCAAAATTATGGAGTATCTTTTAAATTTTTCTTTTAATTTTTTTTCTTTTTTTATATCAATCAGCTTGTATTTCATTTATGTTTTCTGAATTTTTCATAGGAATTTTCACATGGAAAATGTTTTCACATGATTATTATAGTAGCCATCAAAATAATATAAAAAATGTTTATTTTAGTTGTTTAGCATAAATACCAAGGAGTGGAATAGATGGATCATATATTCATTTTATTCCTAGTCTTTTGAAGAATCTTCATATTGCTTTCCAGAGTGATTATTCTAATTTGCAGTACCACCAACAAAGTGTGAGTGTGATTTTTTTGCTCACATCCTCGCCAACATTTATTATTATTTGTATTCTTGATTATTGCCACTCTAAATAAAGTAAGATGAAATCTCAGTGTAGTTTTGATTTTCAAATCCCCTGATTTCTAGGTATGTTGAACATTCTTCATATATTTGTTGGCCATTTGTATTTCTTCTTTTGAGAGTGTTTGCTTAGTTATTCTACCCATTTATTGATTGGGTTATTTAATTTTTGTTGTTAAGATTTTAGTTCTTTATATATTTTAGATATTCATTCCCTTTCATAAGAGTAGCTGACAAAGATCCCCCCATCTGTAGGCTCTCTCTCCATGCTCTTGTTTCCCCTTATTGTATAGAAACTTTACAGGCACACCAATGTTTATAGCAGCACAATTCACAATACCTAAGTTGTGGAACGAGCCCAGGTACCCATGAACAGATGAATGGATAAAGAGAATGTGGTTTATATATACAATGAAATTTTATTCAGCCATAAAGAATGAAATTGTGGCATTTGTTGGTAAATGAATGGAACTGGAAAACACTAAACCAAGTGAAATAAGCCAGACTCAGAAAGTCAAGGGTCATGTGTTTTCTCTCATATGTGACTGCTAGAGCAAAATAAGAGGGGAAAGGGGATAGGAGGACACCATGAAAGTGAAATAGTGATCAGAAGAAGGAGATGTAGAGGGAGGAGAGATGGAAAAAGGGAGGAATGGTGGAATGAAATTGACCAAATCATTCTATGTACATATATAAATATACTACAGTGAATTCTGCCTTTATATCTATGAAACACCAATTAAATAAAACTATAAGTAAGTAGAAGAAAGACCAGTGGAATAGAGGAAGGGAAGTGGGGAGGAAGGAGGGAAAGAGAAATCCCTGGGGACTGAGGAGAAGACAAATATATTCCATGCCTGTATGAGTATGTCAAAATAAACCCAATTTTATATATAACAAATGCACTAATTAAAGCATTTAAAATATTGGTTATTGTGATAGTCTATGCATTGAAAAAAATGTCTGTTTTGGACTTTGAGAATGTTTATCTCATTGACCCAACACCTTGAATTGTATCTGCACCTTATATTTACTAAATTTAATAGTGATAGAGCTTATTTTCATAACATTCATCAATTTATAATAAAACATTTCTATATACTATCTTTTCTATTCCTAAGCACATTATATCAGATCTAGATTTCTTAGTCTTTGAAAGGGATGACATTGGTTTTGTCTTGTAATCACTGTATTTGCCCTGCAATGATAATATCAAACAGTCAATCAACAAATATTAATGGTAAACCATAATATGCCCCAAGTGATGTAATGTTATAGAGGATAAAAGAAAACACACACACACACACACACACACACACACGTATATAACGTGACTATATATTAGTATTGGGGAAATTAAGCTTTCTGAGCTGAGAATTTCCATGATGCCCTTAGTATTATAGAAAGCTTGTTTGGGAAGCAGTGTGAAAGATGAATGGACAGGAAAGAGAATGGGGGGTGAGTCATACTAAGATACAGTCATCACTGTGTAAAGCAATAGCTTCTTTTGCTCTAATATGTTAACTCATTTTTTTAAAGTATTACCAATATTCATCCACCGTGGGGGAAGGTATTGACAACTGTGCCACCATTATTAATTGTGTTTGTAGAATTAACACACACCATGACTCTTTCAAAAAGTTGATGACTTACTATCAGCAAACCTAGCTCAGATGAAAGTTTCAAATGAATAAAGAGCAACTCCAAGGAATCTTTATTCCTTCTTTGGTACTTCCTTCTGTCCACCTACATAAGTATTTCTGGATTCTTCCTAATAACAGCTTCTAACATAGACTTCTCTCTTCATTTCCACCACCAACCAAACTTATCTGCCACTGCTATGTGACAACCAAGAGCAATTAATTTTAGCTAAGATGTTAACATTGATAAATATGAGCATATTATCATCCAATTCTGGTAATAAAATAAAACTCTGGTTTCCTTAATTGACTTATTTTCTGTAAGGAAAGCAACTTCAGTGTTGGCAGGTTGGATTTCTTCTGAGGTCTCTCTCCTTGGCTTGCAGATGGCCACCTTCTGTCTGTGTCCTCACATGGCTCTTTTCTGTGTGACAGAATCACTGGGTTTCTTTGTGTGCCTAAATTTCTTGCTCCCACAAGGTTGCCAGTTGGATCTGCTTATATTTTTGAAAGTGATATAACCAAACCTTGTTGTCTAATCAGATAGTCTGTAATTTATAAGTACTAATCAGAAATAAAGATTATACCCACCAGTCTGTATACTTCTTCTGCACATTTATAATGCAAGAAGATGCAAACTTCTTTAAAGAGACTATCAAAGTAGAAAGGAGGTAAGATCACTCTTGACTGCCTTCTTTTTGTTTTTATTTGCTCTGATTGAGTAATATTAATTTGTTTTCAAAATTTGCTCTGCTGTTAAATTGTTTACAAAGCTATGGGTAAGATATTTATATTAGTGCTGATATGCTACAGAAAGGATATTGAATACCTTCAGTACACTAAAGTTTTGACTGCTAAAGTTAAAAACATAACCTATTAAAAACATTTATTAATATGAGGGCATTGAGAGATTTTAGAATTAATTTCCAGACACCACTATACAAACAGGGAACTTTGTTTATATCATCTGTACCACATTCACAAGTGAAGGAAAGCTTCTAAATTCACCTTAAAAATGAATCATATAAACTGGAAAGCTACACATATTATGATATTGCAAGTTTAGTCTTTGCCGACAATTTTAATTCCACTCAAAGTATTTGTGGTATATTACTAGTACATTAGGTACCTAATTAATAAATAGTACTTAACCTAAAATTAGTGGGAAAATCCTTCTATGTCTGTCAGGTTCAGTTTATTTCTTATCCTCATGGTAGTAGCATCATTTTATACTATAGCTGATTATTATCATTTGTCAGAGTGGGACTTTAAAATAATACTTTCAATATCAAAATAGAGTTGAATATTATGTTGTGGGGAAAACACAAAGAATAATAGACATTTTCTAGGCCTCTATTTTTCTTATGATTAAATCCCCTTATCACTTGGAGAAAAAAGAAACTGTTGATATGCATTTTAATCATACACCAAACCCAAAACACTTTTGGCTATCAAACAAATTTTTTGAGTTGATTTCTGGCACTTCATTTATTGTTTTCTTTATGTAATAACTTATTTTCTCATTATTTCATTTTGCTCATCTTTCAAGTGAATGTCTTTATTTAATAAGAATTGTTAAATTGGGAGAGTAAAACACTGTTAATGAGATTGTGAAAATTCATGTTGTTCTTGATTGTATATTTGCCTAAGAATTAAGATACATGCAATCATTATGTAAAAGTACACATTCAAACAGTCTGTTATTTACAATTCTGTGTAACATTCTTGAAGATGAAACCATATTAGAGACAAAAACATTGGAACCTAATTAAATTTTGAAGGACTTAAAGATTGAAAGATGTAGAAAAGTTACAGGAAGTATTCATAGTAATTATTGAGTGAAAAGCCTAAACCTTCTATAAACCTAAAATTAAAATAGGGTTTAAGCAATAGATATAGTTGTTATTACTCATTATTGTCATATACTTGTTTATTCAAAAATGTACCAAACATCAGCTGTGTGCTGACCATGACTCTTTCGAAGTGATATTTATGATATACAGGGAAAAAGTGACAAGGAACCATTTACTTCAGCTCTGTCATGACCACTACAAAAGAAAGACAAGGCATTTAACATTTTATCTGTTTCACATATATTTATTAAGTAACAATATTGGGGAAATTTTTGTGTTTGACAGTTGATTTTGAACATAGTTGAAATGAAACAGTATTGTTAGCATAGTAGAGCCTGTATATGTAATACCTCATGACACAATTGTTGAAAATACTCTGAGATGTTCTCATGTGGGGAGGCTTTGCAGTGCTATACTATTTATAGGAATGTGCTTGGTGAATTCATGCTAATTCTGTTTACATTTGTCATAGCTAACATATTAGTATATAGATTGTCAACCTGGCTTGATGGAAAGGATGTGGACTTTGCAGCTAGGAAGAATGTGTTAAAATTGTTGCTTTTATAGTTAGAGACATTATTTACTTTAACCTCTCCAAGCCTGATTTTTTTTATCTCTAAAACAAGAATATATTCTTAAAAAGTAATATAAAGAAAAATGTATACTTCCTGTTGCTAGCTTGTAAAGACTCTAGAAAGATTAAATCTTTATACTATTGGCTTTATTTCATCCTACTTTAAATGAAAATCACTGAATTCCTTGGGATGGGAAAAATAATAGCAGCAGTCTCTATTGTAGTCTTTTCTAAAACCCAGATGTCAGCTGAGGTCTGATGTCCTTTGGGATGTGAATGAAATGAGTTCCAACTCACTAGCTCACATCTCTTAGGAATGCGAGAGGCTACACCAGGATTCCTGGGCAAGCTTCGCCTATGCCCTCAGGAAGCGTTCAGAGTGCCTGGGACTTAATATACCCCAGTCAACTCTACCTTCAGATTCCTGTCTCCACTGGAACCCCTGGGGCTTTGTGTGCAGCAGCACTTCTCTACTTCTGGCAGGATGAGCTGAATGGAGAGTATTTCTCCCCTCTTGGCAGGACCAGATGGATGGAGAGCACAGCTAGGTACAACTCACAGGCATGGGTGGTTAGCCAATGTCTGTGTAGAGCTGGATTCTCCTGCAAAGACTTTTCACATAGCATCAGTGAAAACAACTTAAACTGGAATTTAAGACATTACATTTGTTACCAGCCACTTTTTCCAAAATATTACAGCATCCCAGTCTATTGCTTGACCCACCTCTTTCCTTGAAGACTTACTTTACTTTCAGCTTTCCTTTGAAGTTCTCCTCTCCTGGGTCTTCCCAATCCCTTCCTCATTTCTTCCCTTTGTTACACAGGTTCATGTAGCTCATCTCCCTGTGTTTGCTGTATCACGAGTCTATTTTGCTAAGATGTAGGTATGCATAAGGTAGCCATCTCTTCCAGGCTCGGATTCACCCTTTGTTCCTTAGAGTGACTTCCACTGACCACTTTCCTGAAAATCTATATTCTAACTCACCCAAGATCTGGTAGAAGTACCTTTATTCAGTATTTTTTAGTCATCACTAATAGAACTCTGAAAGTTTAAGGGAGCATGGAAAAATATTTTCTCTCTGATGTAAATCACTGCACTCTCTTGAGAGGACAGGAATAGCTTCATTAATTTTGGTTTTAATAACTATTTTTTCCTCCTAGATATAATTTGTTAAACTCAATTTTCTTCATCTTAAGTGTTTTCTAGATATATTCCTATTAGGTTTTGCTTTCTCAACTGTAAAATTGAGAGATTGCATAAGGTAACTTTAAAAGTTCCTTGTTTGTTTAAAAGTATTTATTTATTTAAATCTATTTCTATCTTTCTCTAACAATTATTATCTGTATGGTTGTCAGTTAAAAATATCTAAGTCTTTTTTATCTGATATTGAAATGAATCAATGAGTAAAACCTCTAACACCCCATTTATTTCATCATCCCTTTCTGAAATCAGATATTCTTTGTTCACTCCTAAATGTGTACAGGAGATGTGGATTTGAGAAATATCTAATCTTTCTGATCTTCAGTTGTTTTTTTAACCACGAAAGAAAATGATAGTGACTACCTTGACAAATTGCTTTGAGAAATATTTGAGAACATTTATATAGAAAAAAATTGGAAATTGTAAGACACTACCATATAGTAATTAATTAGTGAGGACAAAAGTGAAAACTGAGAAATAATAGATCTGGGTTTTCAGCACAATTTACACATTTTAGCAAAGGAAGCAAATGATTCAAATTCCTCTCAAGCTAATCATTGGTCTTGCACTTTCTTCTCTGTCTCCAATATTGGCAATGCATCACTTTAAGGGCAGAGGTTAGATAATTTATTTGTGATATGTACTGAATGGCACAAAACTGCCTACTTAAATAAATATACTGATTTTTCAAAAATAAATTTTATTATGTATAGTTAAGGTTTACAACATGATGTTATAATACATAGAGATAATAAAATGTTTTATCATAATAAAGTATACTAACGTAACTATCATCTCACATAAATTCTTTTTTAGCAAGTAGCTAAAATATACTTGACCAAAATTTCTAATATAACTTATTAATTTTAGTATTTTTGCTAATTCTCTAGACTTGGTCATTCTTTGTAATTAAGATGGGACAGCTGGGGGTGGGGAATGACAGCTCCCTTGATTTCTATTTATTTTTTTATAATCCAGCCATGTTGTTTCCTAGTCTAACTGTACCTTTGTTAGACTCTAGAGCCATTGAACTTCACACAAGTTAAAACTGAAAGGAATGGATCATCAAAGATACTTTCAGATATAAAGCTGCTGGCCGAAGGAATACAATCATGAAGTTTTGCTCCAGTGGCAGGGCAATGTCACTCAACTCCTAAGGACTTGCTACCTGTTGTTGAAGTCCTATTGTATTGCTTAAAATTATAATAATAAATTTCATTTCCTTTCCAAAGTTCCAAAAAGGACTTTGACCCATGTCATGACATGCAACTAAATCAGTCAAGGTCACTCCAGGTGAATGTGAATTGGGCTGGCTACTAAATAACCACACAGAAACAGAAAGTAACTATTTTGGGGTTCAGAGATGGCTCCTCTACCTCAGCTCTCACAAGGAAGGCCAGAGAGGCAGGCAAAAGATAGAGCAAGTATATCCCAAATCCCAGTTTTATTTGGGGAGAGCTGTTCAATAGAACATTTTATTCTAATAGGGCCAAGGGTCAGGTTTTAGAGGGTAGAGTCTTTCTTGGTGATGTCTTCTTGTCAGCAGTTTGACTGTCATCTTGAAAAGTGATACCCATCTCAGATGCTGTGTGGGGATCATAGGCAGAGCGAGTGAAAAGAACACATACATCACATAGTCCAGTCAGAGCAGCAACGTTAGTCCAGTTCCCTCATATACTCAAATGTGCATAGCTCACATACACAGCTCATGGCTGGCTCTCGACAGACCCATATTCAAGTAGCCATTCACTTTTGCACTCCTTGACTAGTTCTCCCTGTTGGGACCTCTTGTGTCCAACCCTGTGCCTTCCTTCCTGTCTCAATTGAAAGCATTATCTCCTTTTCTCAGTGCATCTTCCTTAGGACTCTGGAATCCACTTTTCATTCATAGACACTTAGTTTTATTTTTTTTCATGTTTTATTAGTACATTATAGTTATACATAGTAGCGGAGTTCATTTTGACATATCATACATTCATGATTCCATATAATTTGCTCTGTTTCAGTGTCCAGTACTTCCTTTCCCTCCTTCTCATCCTATTCTCCTTCTTCTGCTCTTCTGGTCTTCTTCTATTTATTTGTTGTTTTGAAATTGATGCTTTATAGATATACATAAAGGTAAAATTCACCAGTATATTTATATATGTACTCTCCTTTGCTAATATGTACACCTTAACTTTATTTTCTCTATTTTCCATATATTTTTATTGATGCATTACAACCATACATAATATTGGGATTGTCTTCATGCATTCATGCATACACATGATATTTTTTCTCACTTTGAAATGTGCTCTAGTCTCCATAGTTAAAAAAAAAAAGAAAAAAAAAGTAGGAAAAAAAAAACAACATTGTTTTTGTTGTTTGGTCTTTCTTTATCTCACAGAGAGAATTTTTCTTTCCTCAACTAGACTCTACCCTTCCTCAAAATCTCGAGTCTGGATTCTGTCATCAAATAATATTCTCCAGAAAGCAGACTATAATACAGAATAAGTAGAAAAAAATTCCCAGGGAGAATGTCTGTAATGGACAAAGGGTAAAGACAGCAAGAGTAGGTAGGTTAAGTACTCAGACGGTGACATTCCCTGACATTTCTGAAGAAAGAAAAAGGAAAGAAAGAGCTTTGCATAGAAAAACCCTTAGACTCCCAGGGTTCAAAGAAAATCTCAGATTCACTAGTGGAGCACTCCAGAGTACAAAACGTGCACTTGAAGGGTCTTAGGTTAGCGGGACTGGCCCAGCTTGACACGCCCCATGGTGCTCAGCCATTGACTAAGGAGTGTGACCTGGAATGAACGCTACTGTAGCAGATCCTACTGTTCAGTACCTGGCTGCTGTCAACTAACCACACTGCTGGCAGTCTGGTTCTCTCCAAGGGAGATCTGAGCACAACCTCGTCACTTGCCACAGGTATTGGTCACTCTGTTGAAGTTACTTTCTGAAAGCTCATAAGTGACGATCAGACTCTTTTCTCCAAAGGTGCAACTTTTGGTTAGCTGCCCCTTTTAGGTTGGCAAGAAACATGCTTTTCCAGAGGCATGTTCTACCTTAAATTCAAAAGTAGCCTATAACATTTTTCTTGGTCTCTGTGGTTACAGTCATATGCTACAACAGAGGACAAAAACTCTTCAGTGTTCATAACTTCAAAAAATTACTATTTGATATTAATTTTTAAATATGCAAAAGCTATTCTACAATTCAGATGCCTTGGAAATTAACTTAGTGCTATATTTTTTGAGTTCTTAATATGTGATAAACACTTTCATTGATATTTTGTATGTACCTGAACTCTTTTCATTGGTAACAGAACCCATTGAGATAAATATTATTAATATTAATATTTAACACAAGAGTAAATTGAGGCAACAGAGAAAATAAATAAATTTCAAGGTGACATGGACTAAAATATGGTAAAACTAGAATTCCAACCCAGGTCTTCAGAGTTTACACAACCAGTACATTTTCTGTATATTAATATCTAAAGTACTTTTTCTATAAAATTGTTAATTGCAAAATGTTGATCTACTTTTAAGCATATGCATCATGCGGCAATATATATTTTTCTGTCTTTCAGGTCCCTGCATTCCTAATCCGTGCCATAATGGAGGAACCTGTGAAATAAGTGAAGCATACAGAGGGGACACTTTCATAGGCTATGTTTGTAAATGTCCCCGAGGATTTAATGGGATTCACTGTCAGCACAGTAAGTTATTTCTAGTCATTTTGCTTTTATTATTATTGATCTAAAGTGTACAAGTCATTACCATTCTTTGTTTGTGGTAGAATCATAGATTCTTTGAGCAGTTTGAGCAGCAAAGAGCCCTTGCACTTGGCTGTGCTGCTTCTCTCCCACTGAATACACCAGGTCCTCAGCTGAGGACTTGACTATGTTGCAGTCCTTCCAG
Organism: Marmota monax; assembly: GCF_021218885.2. Taxonomy (NCBI): domain Eukaryota; kingdom Metazoa; phylum Chordata; class Mammalia; order Rodentia; family Sciuridae; genus Marmota; species Marmota monax. The sequence goes on along the minus strand of NW_026692201.1, from coordinate 11,695,430 downwards.
GGATGTGGGGGGTTTGTAATATCCTGGTTTGCCCTTTTCATCATTGTTCAACCATAATTGCAAAATATTCCTGTTCCTGTCAAACTGATATTTGTCTCCCTTTCACATTTGCATTAAAGCTACATTCTTCAAGCTTCCCAGAATTATCCTGGTGATTAAGTTTAGAGATGATACCCAGAAAAGAGCACTGTCCACTCTGCCCTATCTGCAAGATAGGGCTCTCCTTCTTTCTTATTGTCATTTTAGCATGTAAATCTTTGAAAAATCAACAAGCCTGTCATCTGCACTTCTTTCTTTTATCTCTAATCTTATTTATCCTGGAAATTTCATCAAAATAAATTCATCTGTGATGATTTCTTCTTAGAAGCAGAACTGAACAAAAATGTCAAATGAGTGGTGTGGACTCCAAATTACCACAGGATCCCAGCAGGCAAGCTGTCAGGGAAAGTTTTTATAGGGGTGTCACATGCAAGCTGAGTATTGAAGAAGGGACAGGATATTGATTAGAGGGAGGAGAAAAGCATGTGGTAGGAAGAGTAGAGAGGGATTATGTGAGCCATGAATATCAGAGCGACAGTTAAGTGATGGTTTTAAAAATAAGTAAGGCAAATCTGGATATGTCAGCCAGAGCCCAAGCTCCAGCCAACAGCATCAAGCATAGTGCCCCCAAACCTGAAACTTTAGGAGCACCTTGTACTTTTCTGGACATTTCCCATGTCCAAGAGTTTGTAGAATTTCTGAAGATGGGAGCCCAGCATCCCAGGTGCCTAGATATTCACTTAATCCAATGAAAAGAATATTGGCAATCCTTAATCACAATGCCTTGAGATACAGTGTCAGGGCAGTGCCCAGAGGAGACAATCTGGCCACCTCCCTCAATTCAGTTCAGAGTAGCCTGTACACATACACACGAAGACCCACCTGGAACCAGATTTTCACGATGGACTGTTGTCTGGTGTTCAGACATGGGCCTTAAATGTAAGGTCAAATTATTCTGATTTCCTTTTTTTAGAAACTGAGAGTATATACAAGCAGATTCTTACTGTTAGAAGAAATCCTTAGAGTTTGGAAGGATTATATTTGGAAGGCATGTATAGACCCCTAATGTCACATGTATTCCACATTAATTCGTTCTTTTTCCCCAACCTACTGTTGAAGGCAGCATGATGTTGGGGCCTGCCCTTAAGCCAGAGATTGGAAAACTCAAAATCTTAGTTCTGACGAATAATATTTATACAGTGATACAAAATTATTTTCATTATCTCTAGGCCTAAATTTCTTCATTTTGAGAAGTTCCATTTCATTTCAGTTGTTTTTAAGAAGCACTTAGAAGTTCCATCAAACATATCAAGTCAGCCAGGTGTGGTGGCAAATGCCTATAATCCCAACACCTCAGAAGGCTTAGGCAGGAGGATCACGAGTTCAAAGTCACTCTCAGCCACTTAATGATGCCCTAAGCAACTCAGAAAAAAAAAAAAAATCAAGCCATCTTTTGTATGTCCCAGTCTTTTGCCTTATACCCTTGCATCACACTGAAAATTCATTAAATTTCAAAGCTTATTTTGGAGACCAAATAACTGCTCCCCTTACTGCACCTGACCCCTTCCCCAAGACCTTAAATTCATTTTAGGCATTGCAGTGGAAAACCTGAGGCTGAGAGATTCAATTCAGAACTAAAATTTTATTGTCAAATCACCTGCCTGTATTCTGTAGATTGCATCATTATTAGTTGTAAGAGTCAATGGAAGGAAGAAGACTAGATTTGGATTTGGAATCAGAAGTCTGTATTTGAGACCTGACATTTAAAGTTATTGGATAAGTGACCTTGAGCTAGTCATTTGACCTTTCTGTGACCAAAGACACATAAATTGAGGAATTGAACTAGAAATAGATGACCTTTGGTTCACATGAGCCAGGAAAATATTATGACTAAATGGGTTGCTTACTCACTGTACAAAGGTTATCAAGCCTTCCTCTTTATAGATGAAATTGAAAAGGATTATATATTGGGGAAGCAGATTTAGAAGTGCTGGTAGCTCTGGAAATCTTTTTGTAGGAGAAACAGAAATACAACTCTTTAATCTCTTGCAAGAACTGCTATGTGTTTGGGTTTGTTTTTCACACTGGTAACAGTTTCATGACCGAGATATTCTCTAGAGCCTTGCTACTCAGAATGTCCCTAGGAGATTTTTAGAAATGCAGATTATCAAGCATCACCTCAAGTCAACTGAATCAGAATCTGCACTCCATAACAATCCCCAGGTGACTCTTGCACATCGGAAAGTTTGAGAACTACTATACAAAGTTTTGAATAGCTAAGTATGATCATATCCTACACTGATAGCAACTGTTGAATTCAGTTGCATAAAATAGATGAGAGCAAAATTTTTAAGGTTTTTGAAAGGCAAAACTTCATTGAAAGTTACTAAAAATTAAAGATGTATTAATTTAATATAAATATTTCATTTGGAAAAAGAATAGAAAAAAAATCCTGCAGATAGCCATTGGGGGAATGCTTACTAAATCAGTTCTATGTGATAGAATATTCACTAAATATTCTAGAATATAGTTAGACACTTAATTAAGTTTTATGATACCCAGTGATGAATATACAGGTAATCATTTCAGTTTAACAACTATGTTATCAATGTTTTACAAATTAGGAAAATTATTTCCATAATTAATATCTACATATGCTTTTTGGATTTTTTAATGGTATGTTTTATTTTAGTGTAAACTTTATAGAAAAACTGAGCATGAAATATAGTGTTCCCATCTAGCTTTCTTTCACATCCATACAGTTTCCCCTAGCATTAACATATTGAACTGGTGCAATACATTTATTACAATTGTAAGCAAGTATTAATACAACATTATTAACTAAAGCCCATAATTTACATTAGGTTGATTTCTTTTTTATTTTATAATTACCTGAGATTTTAAAAATAGATAAGCTCAGGTGTTCTCCATTATAGAATCACACAAAATAGGTTCATTGACATAAAACCCCCGTATTCTATCCATTTATACTTTCCTTCCCCTGCCCCAACCTTTGACAGCCATTGATCTTTCACTGTCTCTATAGTTTTGCCTTTTCCAGAAACTCATATAAATAGAATCCCCCAGAATGTAACCTTTTCACATTGATTGCTTTCACTGAACAATATGCATTTAAGGTCCCTCCTTATCTTTCTAGGACTTTGGTAGCTCATTAGTTTTTACACTTAAACAATATTTCATTATATGGTTTTATCACAATTTACTCACCATTTGTAGGGTACCTTGGTTACTTTCAAATTTTGGAAATGATAAATAAAGCTTCTATAAATATTCACATGCAAGGTTTTATGTGAACATAAGTCTTCAATTTATTTGGGTAAATACCTAGGAGAGCAATATCTGAGAAGGTACCTTCAGTTTTATAAGAGACTGCCAAAATGCCTCCTATGGGGACTGTACCATTTTACCTGCTTGCTGGCAATTAATGAGAGTCCCTGTTTTTCAACATACTCATCAACATTAGTCATAATAAAAATAGCATGAGATTATAACTCTATAATAATTTTAAAATAATCATTAGGGATCTCATATAGATTTATCAAATTGTATTTGTTTTGAAAATGCTATAGAATAATTTGAAACACACATACACACTGTATGCATGTATATAAATTAAGGATATACATTGTAGAATAAATTGAGCACCAAAATGGTCCAGAGGTTAAGATTTGAAAGGCATTTGTAAGCAGGCAGCTTTCTACTGGGAGCTGCATTTGGGGCATGCTAGAAGTAATCATATTGTCTTCGTTGCCTAGTAACAACTCTAATGCCTTAGAGAAGGACTATTGCTTCATTCCCAGGACTCTGCCTGTCTTCCCACTGCAGACTCTATGCATTCTTCCCTCCCAGTCAGTGCACAACTTCACAGCCATTATTTCCTTCAAGAACAAATTGTCATTTTCTATTTTATGGTGAAGAATAGCTGGTCTAGGAGCCCACCAAGTCCTATAAGCAAAAGGAATGGTTTAAAGAAGTGGTCCATGTGATCAGATTGGCTCAGGAAAGATAAAATTCTCACTAGCACTTTTCCTCATTGTAAAAGGTGGTCAGGAAAACAGACCTAAGGCTTTCCTCTTTATTCTGCTAAATACTGTAAATCAGTTTGGTCTTAGATTTATGTTATTGATTAATGGATTCATACATTCAACAAATAAAAATCTACTGGGGCCTTGAATTTTTTCACTTGTGTAAATTACATGTTCCACTTTTCTTAGAATTAGATAATGATATTTGCTGTTTCAATAATCATTGTTAATAGGATTAATTGCATATTTGGCAATTTTGTGTTTTCTCCGATACGTTATACTTGTTAAATATGAAGACTCATAGTCTACCTAAGCCATGTTGAATTGGAATCTTTGGTCAATGCCTTGGATTTAATGCTTTAGGATTTAAAAATACCCATATGATCTTGAGGTACACTAAACTTAAGGACCACTGGCTTAACGACTGACCATTAACCTTAAGTATCTTAATTATACTGGAGGAGGCATAATATAAGGGGCAGGATTCTGAATAAGACCTGGACTTTGATGCAGCTCTATCTTGATCTATAGATGAAGGGTCAGCTGGCATTTAATGCTTCTGTGCTACAGGTTTCTCATTCAATGATTCAATGCAATAGACATTTACTGGGAGCTTACTGTGTTGTATGCTCAAAATAACATGTCTGCAAAAACTGGAGTTAATAGCCCTTTACCCTGCTTGCTTAAAAAATGTTCATTAGAGTCACATGAGGTGTTTCAGAACATACTTTACAAAATTGGAAGAATTAGGTATGCCTGATGGTCTAATGTTTTACAATCTAATACTGATTCCTATTGATTGTGAATTTTTCTTTCCTTTAAAAATGTTTTAATTTTTAAGAAAAAAAAATCTGTATTGTGGGATAAAGAGAACTTTATGCTTTTCTATAAAAATTTTTCTTAACATCCTAATTAAAGATAATTCTTATTATTTTTAAATCAGTTTTTAATAATTTTTATCTTCCTGGCTTCTTTAGTTTAGCTTTTTCACTACAGAGTCCATTTGTCCTAACAAAGAATTCACTTCCAAATTTTGTAAAAACTTTTACCTGGAGTTATTACTTACACATGCAAACTATATAACTCCATTGGTTAAATAAATATCTCTAAGAAGACTTTAAAAATAGACTTGCTTCCAACCCCAAAAGCTGAGGTCGAGATTTGAAATATTCCTGCTCACTGATGACTTTGCAGGTCAGTATGAGGCCCCTTAAGTATATAAACCAGAGGTCCTGGAACTCACTAAACATTGAATCATGTGGCAGTCCAAATAAATACACAGATTTCTTTTGTTCATCCACAGAGATTCCAGTTTAATAGACTTAGTTTTGGACCCAGGTGTATTTAACAAGTCCCCCAGTAAAAGTGACACAAATGTTCCTAGAACTCTGGTTCTCAACCTTGGCTGCACATTACAACTGCCTGGGGACCTATAAAAATCAGCAATGGCTGACTTCTACCCCAGAGTCTGTTTTTTAATTGGTCCAGGGTGTGGTTTAGGCATTAGGGGTTTTAAAACCTCCCCTGATGATTCTAATGTGCAACCAAAGCTGGAAATCAGTGTTCTAGAACCATCTTGTGAGGAATTGCAGTATCTAAACACAATAAGCAGAGATACACTCAAAGGGAAACTAAATTTAGTATACTTAATTAAAAGCTCACACAGAATGAGCTTCTCAAAACCTTATTGAATTGTGACATTTAACCTTTGTTAAAAATCATGCAAATCATCTTACAGAAAGAATTCCTAACTAAGTGAAAGAATCAAGACAGAAGAAGTTGTTAGCTTATTCTTCTTATAATTCATCATTATTTAATCTATCTATATTAGCCAGAGTTCCAAAACATTTTTATTTTCTTCTTTTCCTTTTTTGGCTAGAGGCCAACAAAGAACATGGTCTTGGACAACATAGATAATAGATATTTGCACAGAAACACTACTCAAATATGTAAACAAACTCTGATATTGATAAAACTCATATTTTAAAATGGCTATTTTAGATAATAGTAAAAACATTTTTATCCTTTTACTTATTAAAAGAAACCTGGTTGTTCCAAAATAATAAACTTTGAACAGAAATATCTTTTAAAAAATTTGCCACAAGATTATACTCATTAAGAGAGCATATTTATACTAGAATGGGTTCACTCATGGTTTATGAAGATTCTCTAAAGGAACACAAATAAAACCACAAAAAGCAGTTTTTAAAAATAATGTGATTAATCTGAATTTACACAGTCTCCCAGTGATGTTAACATTGATTTCCTGATCACCATTGCTCTTTGCTGCTACCTTCCGAACTTCCATGTAGCTCACATGGGACCTCATTCTTTCCTAGAGTATCCCCCAGCCACATCAGGAAATTATATATTCACACATTTAGAAAGTATTTATTGAGAACTTGCTTTTTGGCGAATATGTGTCATATACTTAGCTCTGCCATTGACCCCTCCTGGAACATACTGCTCAGGGGCAGGCTACTCTGTCCCCAGCTAATGATTACCTCACCAGCTAAAATGTACATGGTCTGAAGAAGCAGCAGGAGTCTAGTCATTTTAGCCACATTGGGTCCTACTGTGTTCCTTGGTGTTGGCTATTTTCAGAACATCACAAATCTCTTTATGAACTCAAACTTCTTGCTGGGGCTGCTCTATCATTCAGGTCTCAAGCAGATGCCCCAGGCTTGTTAGGGTCAGAAGGCAACCTGTCTATACCTCTTATCCCTATATCTATCATCTTCCCCCAAAGCTATTTTGCAGACTCATTTCTCCTTAGTTCTGAAAGCGTCTGTGCACACAAGGATAAATCTCTTTATGGATCTGAAGCCTATTTATCCAGTAGGTATGGATTAATGCCTACTTTGAACCAAGCAATGTTCTATATGTTGATTACAGCACTGAACCAAAACAACCAAATCCCTGCTGTTTCAGGGCTTTTATTCTAATGGGAAAACATTATAATAAAAAATAGCAACACTTGCTTTACCGTAAAGTCAAGCAATTAAACTCCTGGGCACTTATCTCAGAAAACTAAAAGTTTAAGTTCACCCAAATACCTGTTCATGGATGTCCATAACAGTTTTATTAGTAATAGCTTAAAACTGGAATTGACCTAGATGTCCTTCAACAGGTAATTGGTTAAGCAAACTTTGGTACATGCATACCTGTTACTCAAAATAGAAAGGAAGGGGCTATTTATTGATACTTATAAAATCTTAGATAAATCTCCAGGAAATCAGCTGAGTGAAAAGGAAAAAAAGTCAATTTCATGAGGCTGTATACTAAATACTTCACTTCTATAACATTTTTGAGATGACCAAGTTTTAGAAATGGAGAATATTCTAGTGGTTTCCAGATATTACAGAAAGGGAGGAAGGTGAGTGTGGTTTATGAAAGGGCAACATGAGGTATCTTTGTGGTGCTGAAACTGTTCAGCATACTGCTATGACAGATTCACAAGTGTATGCACATGATAAAATTGTATAGAACTAATTACATATGCAAATAAGTAAAACTCTTTACATCTGAGTAATATTGGCATATTTTTAATAATGTCAATAATATTTTGGTTATACTTTTATTATTCACTTTTGCAAAAACTGGAAAATTGTACATGGATCTCTTTGTATTATTCTTTATAATGAATATGAGTATGTAACTAATGAAAATTTTAATTAAAAAACATAAGGCATTAATATGTAATATCTAGTATCCATGTGTGTTTATCAGTGTTAGAGTCTGTAAACAAGTCAGGATGGCACCTGGCATTTTGCCAGAGAAATGTTAGGGTCTGTAAACAAGTATCAGGATGGGACATGGAATTCAGGGGTATTATTTTGTAACATGGCCAAAGAAGTTTCCTCATACCTCAAATTGACATTTGAGGCTCAGGAAGCCTATCAGGGAGCAAAACACTATTGCACCCTAATCTAATTAAAAGTTTTTTGAGAATTTTAAGGCACCATATACATCTTTAAATTAGTCATTGCTGTGAGGAGGTTTCAGTCATTTTTAAGGTACATCTTAAATTAGAATACTTCTTTTTTGTTGTTTATAGTAGCATCATTTATTTTATTTATTTATTTATTTATTTTTTAATTTTTTTATTGGTTGTTCAAAACATTACAAAGCTCTTGACATATCATATTTCATACAGTAGATTCAAGTGGATTATGAACTCCCATTTTTACCCCAAATACAGATTGCAAAATCACATCGGTTACACATCCACATTTTTACATAATGCCATATTAGTAACTGTTGTATTCTGCTACCTTTCCTATCCTCTACTATCCACCCTCCCCTCCCCTCCCATCTTCTCTCTCTACCCCATCTACTGTAATTCATTTCTCTCCTTTTTTTTTTCCCCATTCCCCTCACAACCTCTTATATGTAATTTTGTATAACAATGAGGGTCTCCTTCCATTTCCATGCAATTTCCCTTTTCTCTCCCTTTCCCTCCCACCTCATGTCTCTGTTTAATGTTAATCTTTTCCTCCTGCTCTTCCTCCCTGCTCTGTTCTTAGTTGCTCTCATTATATCAAAGAAGACATTTGGCATTTGTTTTTTAGGGATTGGCTAGCTTCACTTCACAAAATCTGCTCTAATGCCATCCATTTCCCTGCAAATTCCATGATTTTGTCATTTTTTAGTGCTGTGTAATACTGCGTCTGATAGAAGAAAAAGTTGGCTCCGATTTACATATTGTGGGGTCGGGCTCCAAATTCCTTAACAGGACACCCATAACACAAGAGTTAATAACAAGAATCAACAAATGGGACTTACTTAAACTAAAAAGTTTTTTCTCAGCAAGAGAAACAATAAGAGAGGTAAATAGGGAGCCTACATCATGGGAACAAATTTTTACTCCTCACACTTCAGATAGAGCCCTAATATCCAGAGTATACAAAGAACTCAAAAAATTAGACAATAAGATAACAAATAACCCAATCAAAAAATGGGCCAAGGACCTGAACAGATACTTCTCAGAGGAGGACATACAATCAATCAGCAAGTACATGAAAAAATGCTCACCATCTCTAGCAGTCAGAGAAATGCAAATCAAAACCACCCTAAGGTACCATCTCACTCCAGTGAGATTGGCAGCCATTATGAAGTCAAACAACAACAAGTGCTGGCGAGGATGTGGGGAAAAGGGTACACTTGTACATTGCTGGTGGGACTGCAAATTGGTGCAGCCAATTTGGAAAGCAGTATGGAGATTCCTGGGAAAGCTGGGAATGGAACCACCATTTGACCCAGTTATTGCCCTTCTCGGACTATTCCCTGAAGACCTTAAAAGAGCGTACTACAGGGATACTGCCACATCAATGTTCATAGCAGCACAGTTCACAATAGCAAGACTGTGGAACCAACCCAGATGCCCTTCAATAGATGAATGGATAAAATAAAATGTGGCATTTATACACAATGGAGTATTACGCAGCACTAGAATACTTCTAATCTAAAATTTACCAACCTGACCACCCGAAAAAACCCATTTAGTGGTAAAGGAACTACTTCTGCCATTTTTTAAATAAGTTACTAGTTTATTTGGATAATGAAGGTGTGATTATTAACACAATTGAAAACTGAAATGCAAGGGACCTGAACCTTGATTCCTTGTATGCTCTTAACAAGTCATATGAACTTGAACAAGAGCTGATTGAAGCCCTGTTTTCCTTGTCTTCCAAATATAAGTAACTGGGCCATTCTCCCAGTTAGGTTCTAGTTAATTATGCCAAGGCAATTTAAAATATATGAAAGTGTTTTGTATAATTAGAAATTCTGTATTTTCATAAATTTATTATTTTTCTATTATTGATTTTCAAAATACTTTAATCATGGAAGAAGAAATTGACATTAAAATAAACACTTATTTTTATCTCACCTAATTATATGGCATAAAGGATAGGAACATCAGATGCCTCAATTTAAAAAGTAATATCTTCTAGCTGGGTACAGTGGCACATGCCTGTAATCACAGCTACTTGGGAAGCTGTGTCTGAAGGATTACAAGTTTACTATTAGCCTGAGCAACTTAGGGAGTCCCTGTCTCAAAATAAAAAATAAAATGGGCTGGGGAAGAATTAATTAGTAAAGCACCCCTATGGTCTCTTCCAGTACCCCCCCCACACACACACGTACACAAATTAGAAGCAGATGAAAATATAAAGAAAATGTGCTATATATACACAATGGAGTTATAATCAGTTGTGAAGAAGAATGAAATTATGGCATATGCTGTTAAATGAATGGAACTAGAGAACATAATGCTAAGTGAAAGAAGCCAGGCTACAAAAAGTTTAGGGATGAATGTTTTCTCTTATATGCAGAAGGTAGACCTACATAAGGAGAAAAAGTATTTTTGTTGCTATTGTCTTTCTCAGAGTCTATTACCATGTAGCATAAAATGTTATCAGATAATACATTAATGGACTTAACTGTTTACCAGACTGATGATTCATTCATTCATTCATTTATCAAATATTTATGAGCTGGGTACTATGTGTGTAGGGGAACCCTTGAAAATAGAAGGGCAACCAGTGGAGTACAGGAAGAGGGTAGAGAGGAAGGAGAGAGGGACAGAAAAGGGAGGAACAGGGAAATGAAATTGACCAAATCATGTCTGTTCCTTTCCATTGCTCTTGACCTTACCTCCTGATGCTTGTACTGTAGTCACTCTGTTCCCTTGCTGTCCTCAAACATACTGAGCCTGATATCAGTCTGGCTTACACACAGACACACACACCTTGCACACACACACAGACACACACATTACCATAGTATGTACTCATTTTCTTCTTAGATCTTGGCTCAAGTGATAAATTTCCAGAGGTACCTTTTCTGACTGCTTCAAATGAAATGGAGTTCTGTAACACCTTCTTCACTTTGCTTTCCCTTCTTCTACCTTCCGTTATTTTAGAATTTCTCACCTGCTGCCACATAATACATTTATTTCTTACTGTTTTTTACCCTCTGTATAAAATAAGCTTCCTTTCTATAGTTGAGACTTTTTTCATTTATGTTTTGCTATATTCAAAATGACTAAAAGTACCCAGCTCATAAATATTTGATAAATAAATGAATGAATGAATCATCAGTCTGGTAAACAGTAAATCCATTAATGTATCATCTGATAACATTTTACCTTCCATGGTAATAGACTCTGAGAAAGACAAAAACAACAAAAATACTTTTAAGAAATAATATGTGCCTTTAAGAGCTTATGAAATTAATGTAGAATAAAATAGTAGTGCACCTAAGGGGCCAAATGAGTTTGGGAACAGTGTATATTGCCTTTCTTCTTCTGGAGATAGTCAGTGTTAATTGGCTTATTGACGGTTCTTAGGAGTAACAGGAGTACTCCAGTTGATAACGAATTATAGGTAAGTAATTGTTGGATAATTTTGAAAATGAGTTTAATATCATTTAACTTAATTACCTAAAAGAGATAGAAGTGGGTGTGGCGTGGAAATCTCAGAGGGAGAGCTCAATCATTATATAAAGAAGAAAGGACAGAAAACAAAATTGATACATACACATGAAAAGTTGAGGGAGTTATTGTTAAAGGAATGGTTAGCATGTTGGAGGCAGAGGTGAGACTAAAGGCTAATGAAGGGTTTCTTTGTATCAGCACAAATGCATGTCTTATTACAAATTCACACTAGGAGGAAGAATCACCCACACATAACGTAACTATAGCATCCAGTCAGTGCTGACAGCTGTCCCCAGTGATAGTGACTATGTTGACGTGTTAATATTGCCCTTTGTGAAGCAACTTCCTTTGTCTGAGAGAAGAAGGAGCAATGAGCAATGCTTTCCATCAAGATGATCTACACATCCTATGCCACTCTTGCTGCTCGACTCTGTTCCATCATGTGTGGTGTACAGTCAGCATACTGTTTTTCTTGGAGTCACTTTTCTTTGTATACCCTCAGTCCATTTTCAGCTGCCTTTTCCCAGTTGTGTATGCCTGGAAGCTGCATCTCCACAGAGTGAACTGAGGGCTCCTGTGAGCTGCATTCTTGCAGCCAGGCGGTAAATCCTTCAAGAGCAATATTGTAAGTCAGGACTAGCGGCACCTAAGAGGGGCATGCAGCAGAGGAGCTACACTTCTGAACCCACAGTCGCATGTGGAAGGTGAACACCGGAGGTGATTCTTCCTCATATCAGACAGCTCTGAATATATCCCCTTCTCACAGCTGTGCTGAGTATGTAGTTGTTTTCTTTTTAGGACCCTATATGTCAGTTTAAGAAAGGTGTACAGGAAACATTCAATGTGAGCATCTTGCAACTGTCCAGTCATGTATATTTTAAATCATGAAATCTATGTCCTTTGCATTTTTCGTAGCAAGAGGCATAGTTAGAGGCACCAGATGAATCTCATATTCTGAACCTCATGTCTTACTAAAATCTATCACTGACCCAACTTTCCAAGTTTATTTCCACATCTCCCTTTGTATATAAAATGCTTCACCCATGTATGCCACTTTCCATGCCCCCTCCACACTCTGTGATTCTCCAGGTACTGCTTTTGATTTTGTGCTTTTTGTGCTAGTAAAGCCCTATCTCTTCTTCTCTTGTATAATGTCAGATTCAGATCATCCATGAACACTTCTACTCTTCCCACTCATCATCAGGCAAAAAGAATCTCCTAATTTCTACCTTACACAACACTTATTCATTTCCTTCTAACTTGTATTGTATTTATTTGTATATTTCTCATCACCCCAGGTAGCTTAAAGGCAATTTCTACCTGAATCATATTTGAGGCATGATCATAACCTAGAATTGTGGTTTGTGCATAGTAGGTAATGAAAATATATTTGACAAATTAATGAGTAGTAGGGCTTAGTAAATACTTGCTTATTATTTGACTACTAAAATAGAAATCTAGAAAAAAATGGTGAACTACATGGAAATCTTTGCAATTTTCTGGTCTCTTGGACCAGACCTCTAGGCTTGCTTGCCCTTACTGAACAGGTTATATGGCTGTTTTACATACAAAATGATCCCTTATGTTCAGCAAGGTTTCTGTCACATGGTCAATGTACTATAAATATTTGTTGAGTGAATCAATGTGAGAGTATCTGTTATCTGGATTCTATTTTTTCATTTTTACTAAATATAAGGTAGCACATTGTATTACCTCTTTGTCAATGTGACAAAATACCTGAGACTTAAAAGAGAAAATATTTATCTAGCTCATGGTTTCAGAGGTTTTCATCCTCTGAAACCAACTGGATCCATTGCTATAGACTGCAACGAGACAGAACATTATGGTGGAAGGGTGTGGTGTTGGAAAGTTGCTCAGCTCATGGTAGCTTTCAGCAAGCATGGAGAGAGGAAGGGGGCAGGCACAAGATATAGTCCCCAAGGAGAGGAGCCCAACAATCCCTTCAGTTATGAATCCCTCGGTGGATTAAATCAATTCTTGAGATAAGAGCCTTCATTATCTTCTCACGTCCCCAAAGCCCACCTTTGAACATTGCTACACTAGGGAGCAAGCTTCCAACACATGAACCTTTGGAGATAATTCCAAATATAACCATAATGACACACATATTTATCAACTTTAAAGTACAGGAATATTCCATGTTATTAGGAATGAGACCTATAAAAGCTATTTTGTCTGGCATAAAAAAGCTTAATATTAAAATCTAATAAGTATCCTGTCCTAGGTTCCTATAGCTTCCATTTTAATCTGCAGTTTTTGATGTCTGTTTTTATTTTTGAGTATTTTAATATGTAGGGATTTTACTTCAAACTCTTTCAACTGATTTGTTGAAAAACATACTATACATCAAAAAATAAATAAATATTCCCAATTCTTCCCGGTTGGCTCTGAATTGATTATGATAGCAAAGCAAGGTATGCAGAGCAGTAAAGTTATGTCTCTATGGCTAGCTGCAGAAGTCCCAGGCAGCCTTTATAGAGGCAGGAAATTATTCCAAGTTTCTAAGGAGCTACATGTAAAATAGTCACCATATTTGAAGGGAGTAAGCAATGGAATCTATTTTGAAGTTGATGAGGTATTATTTTGATGACAGTATGGATGATATTTTTCAATATGGATAATCAATTTTAAAAAATTGTTTTTAGTTGTAGATGGAGACAATACCTTTATTTATTTATTTTATGTGGTGCTAAAGATCGAACCCAGGGCCTTACATATGCTAGGCAAGCACTTTACCACTGAGCCAACAACTTCAGCTCCAATAATCATTTTTTTCTTGTATCTTCATCTAAGTAAAGCCCAATGAAATGTGAATCCACACACACACACACACACACACACACACATATACACACATGTATATATTATGTATTTGTGCAATTTAACATGTGCATTTCTTTTCCTATAAATGATGACACACATTCCAATCAATTTTGCCCTAAATTCTATAAATGAATTGACTCAGGATGGCTTATTTTAATGTTTAGTTATAGTGGCTAATCTGATTAGATAGGTTCCTGGACTAATGATGCCTTTTTAAAAATTTATGAAGCTATTTATGATATATAGTATATATTTCCACTGCTAGTCTTCTATACTAAAAACTAAACAAACACACACTTGCCTTTTTTCCTTGAAATAGCTTAATTCTTAATAATAGTTCATAAATTTTAATTTGTCTCTGAGAGTTTTAGAAATAAAACTTATTTAAAATTCTCTTGAGTGCACTCTTGTAAGAGTGTAGAGCATATTTTTATCTGAGAACATAGTATTTTTCTTTTCTCTTCAGAGTAGTTGAATTGAAGAAAAATATTTATTGCCACTTATCTATCTGCTGTAGTTTATGGCCTGCCATTCTCAAATGGCACAGAGAGTATATTTTAAATGAACCTCCTGGTCATTTTCTGTTTCTCGGGGACTTTGGACATGATGTGGTTTTGTCATTTGACAGTAGAGGCATTCTTTGAAGTTCACATTTCTTGCCCAACTTTTCTCAAGCGTTCTCAAAACAAATTCGAGGGCTTTGATGGATTTTGAAAGCAAACCATCTTGTTTTCTCCAAATATTTTATTTAAACTATGATTGATGTTAAGTACATAATTAGCAATAAAGGGAAAATAAGATGGCAAAGAGTTCAGAATGAAATTTAAAAACTGAGTTTTCCTTTTGTTATTTATTATGATTTCTTGTGGTCAATTACATATAGACTGGTGATTAAATGCCTGCCTAGAGAGGTTGAATACAAGAAGCTGTGGCTGATACAGAGCAAGGACAGGAAAAGGTTCAGGGACAGGGCTGAAGTTCTAGAATGTAGCAAGAAAAGAATGTGGATGGATTTTCTGTGGGCCATGTGGGACTCTCAAAACCAAGCAGCTATATTATCTTAGGAGGGATGGGCTCCAAAAGGATAGTGCATGGTGGATGTACGGGGTGTCCCAAAAGAGTGGCCCATGAGTGAAGACAGATACAGATGAGGAATTCCCAGAGCTGAAAAGGCATTCAAGAATCTTCAAACTTGCTTCCAGGAGAAGAAAAGCACACAGTTGTATATCTTCTTAATCCAAGGGGTTACCAATACTATCTTTCAACCCAACCACCAAGCAAGATCTTTCATTTCATCTACTCTGATATACAACACATCAAAATACTGCTATTGTCTTGAAGAGGACTAGATGGGTTTAAAAGAGTGAGTCCATAACTTCCTTCCCAGTTTCTTCCTAAGTTACTCCCTGGAGGGAACTCTGCCCTGAGTCTCACATTGGAGACTTTTCTTTGGCTTCCTCTAGCATCATCCCTTCTATGGGGCTAGGCGTTTGCAGGTATAGGGGGTCATACTCATTTAGAGATCTGTGGTCTCTTCTAGACAATGCTCAAGGAATTCCTGATGCCAGAATATTCTGCTCAAACGATGCTGAAAATAGGTCCAGGTCCTACATGGGCCTCTTCTCCATGTCTGTCCTCCACGGATGACCATGACATTAGTGTCTACAGTGCTCATCTTGGTGACAAAACCTGGGGCTGCAGTTTTCTGTATGGAGGAGGCAGAGCTTAGATATTTGGGTTGGAGTATGTTTAAAGAAGTGTGAGATGAGAATTTTTTCTCCCACAGTCCCCACTTTATTTTATGGAACCCTGAGATGTCTGAGAGTTCTAAATTTGAACCCAGACTTCCATATGTTTGGAAATGTTTTAAATATTTGTTCATCTTATTTGTAACTTTTAATTATGTAGATTTGTAAGATGGCTGCTATTTTCACCCAGATCTGCCCCTCTTAGGAGAGAACCTACTTCTGCTTCTGGCCCACTTCATTTCCCCTGTTCAGCAGGCCTGAGTTGAGGAGGAGAAGATCCAAACTAGAAATCACGGATTTCTACATGCCCAAGACAGGACTTGTTTTAGTGTGTGAGATACATGCAAATGTTTATTAACTGTAACTCAGATAAAGGTATTTTTCTTACCTAAAAGTAACAAGAAAAACCAGGAAAGTTGTTTCAAGACTTGATTCAGTATCAGAAAGAAACAAATATCTAATCTTAGGTGAAAGATTTTTGTTTTGATTTAAGTCTTATAGACTGAGAAAATCTAGTTCACAAAGAATACAGTGTTCATCATGTTTGCTCTGGTGATTCATTTTCTTATAGGCATCCTGTGATCCTGTGATCTTACATCTATCCAAGATATCTGGACCTGAGAAAAGAATTAGTCGTAAAAAATCCCCAGGCTTTACAAAGGCAGTCATCCTGAAGCTAGACTAGGAAATGTCTCCTTTACCCTTACCTTACATCAGGAGTATTTCCTTAGATCTAAGATTGAAATATGGAATATGCAATTCTATCAACCATTAATTATTATCTGAGAACTGTAAGTAACTGAGCTTCATTTTATGTTCAAAGTAAATAGGACATATTTTAAATCTATACATCATTTCCCTAGACACTTTACTTATAGAGCTATAGTGTTTCCATGTTGGGCTGCATGTGTTACAGGAGAGTGTAAGAGACAGGACTATGAGAGGAAGAAAATAAGAGGACTTACTTTTATGTTTTTGAACTGTTAAAAATTAGATACACTAAATGAGAAGTTATTTAATCACATGAAGGATGCACCTAGTCTGGATTACCTGTCAAAATATAACAGTGCACAGGTGCTGAGGATAGAGCAGGAGTTCCACAAAGCAGAACACTCCGGGCACAATGTGGCAGTTATATTATCTATTTATAATAAAATGTACCCTCTCCAAATCCACAATTGGCTTAAAAATTCTGCACAGAAATGTCAAGTTGAAGAAAATACCAATAATGCAAGCAAAGAAGAAAATGGAAGCTAGTATTTCTTCTATTATGAGCTAAACAAAATGTTATGAGACAAAGTGTGTCAAACTAATTGTTTCCAATAAGAAATTGGCTCCTCATATTGAAACTTTCAATATTATATATAGTATGTTGATATATATTATTGATTTGCATTTCCTATATACATTCAGTAATGCATCCAATATATTAGCAATCTTTTATGTAATACTCATATAGTTTATAACTACTTAACTATATATTTATTAGAAGTGCATATCATAATTAAGATTATAGAGATGTATGCACAAGTGTTTTGTGGGCATGACTAGTGGGACCTAGAAGGCATTTAGAGTTTTTGAAAGAAAAGATGTACTTACAATATAGAAACTGATTTAATCTTGAAGTTGTAAAAGTAACCAATAAACAGATGTTTTATTATATTTATATTAACCATTTTCCTCTGCTTCTATCTAACCCTAAAGACACTATTTTTTACCTACAAAGTTGCAGTCTACTTATGATTATTGAAACAACATAAAGATAAAGATTCAATCAAAGGGATATTTGAAGCCCTTCGAAAAATATCTATGGCTGTGACTTTGCCCTTACTCTCCTAATAGTAATTTAAGATGAGTTAACTCAAAAATTCACTATTTATTTAAAATAAATACCTAGCTGACTTTCAACATTTTTATTAATGGAAATTTCTACCCATTAGTTTGTATTGCAGAATGGCAGAAAGTAAATCTCTGGAGATGCCTGTGGCCAAAATGTTTCCACTTGGTTTCATGTACAGGCAATGAGGATATCATTAAAACATAATAAAAATGTACATTGTTTCATTTTATTGTTCTGTTTGTTCCTTTTTTTATAGGCACCACAGGGAATGATTTTATGGATTTTGTAATAAATGAGTTTGGGGGGAACATAAAAAAATAGAAATCTGAAGGAGTATGATTATTAGATCAATACCCTATATGTTGAGAATGGAACTGAAATGTAAAAGCGTGGAATTATGAAAGTGAATCCCCTAACCTGAAAGTTCCAAAAAATAAAGGTAAATGAGATAATTCATCACAAATACAATTTTTTTTTGAGTGAGAATTTTTGTAAGCATCTTAGATAGAGGATTTCAAGACATTAAATGAAAGATTTTTATATTTATATGTTCTTCTATTTTTTGACTATTCAATTTCCCCCTGCAATTGAGGGATAGAAATATATCTTGTACATGCTGGAAACACTTTAAAAATATGCTTCAATAATGCATGTGTATCTCTGCTGAGGTTCTGAATGCCCTTTCCATTCCCAGGTATTCTATTTTGTAGCATAATCCAGGGAAAGTGTCTGTAAAATAAAAGTAGACATATTTAGATATGTATGTCTATTTTGCTAGTGGTAATTGGATAAACTATTTTCCCATTATTCACTATAATTTCTTTTAGTGCAGATATTATTCTTTAAAGTCTCAGAGCAGTGTTCACTTGCAGAGTTAAGAAGTACATTGTAAGACCCTGAAGATTGCCTATTTTTGTGAATTGCTAGATGAGAGTGGTGAAATGAGAATGCTAAAATGTTACTTGACTCTGTCCAATATAATTGATAAATTTATAAACCAGTCAGATTTCAATTTACTTTTATTTTCCATCATTAGGACATCTGGTTTTATAAACGTTTTCTTTTCTGTCTTTCCTCATATTCAATGAAGCTTGTTGTGCCTAACAGTTTTGTCTGTATGCTGTTCTAATGCTTTAATTGTATGCAGCATGCTGCTTTGTTATAGAAACACTTCTTTGTTCAGTAATATATTCTAGTTATCATTGTCTAGAAATTTTCAGAACATCCCCTTTCATTGGAACCAAAATATTCAATGTTCTAAGGCTGAAGTATTGCTATATTTTAATTATCTCTTGAATATTTATGCATTTAGTAAATTATGCATTTAGCTTTCTATATGATCTTATTTTTAAATTCATAATACATCGTTATAAGAAATAATTACAAAGGAAAAGCAAATTTGCCATAAAGTATTCAGAAAGATTAAAAATCCTCATCACTTTATTCTCCATCATTCTCTCCATAGACTTTTTACAAAGATCAGACAGATTGGGAGCTCTATCATTATCAGGAACACTAAGTTCTGTGGGCACATGGTGGGCAGATTGAAAAGGGCCTAAAAATAGATTTTGAGAAAATATAGAACCAAAATTTAAGTTTTTAAAAATTGATTTGCAAAAATGCCAAACATTATGTGTGTATAATTTACATTTTTTTAAAATTTGAAAAGTTTGGTTCTATATCCTATGACCCACTGCCAACCTTTCCTTCATCTTGTTTCTTTAGAAAGATTTGAATGTTATCTAATGGGCTTCTCATTTCACATCTGGAATATATGTAAGACTTTTTCACAGTCAATGATGTGAGTAAATCCCCTGCTTCTTTTTAAAGAAAAAGTTAAAATATTATATAGAGATTTTTGTAACCTTTAAGGTGAAAATAAAGGTAAAAGAAATACTCTTTAAACAAAATGAAAGATATAATCTCTGATATTTTTAAGAAACTATTTTTCTTTTCTAATAAATTTTCTTAAAAAATTATGGATACTAACTTCTGGCATAAAAATTTTTGATTAATATGATACTGGAGAAGGAGGAAACTCCAGTATTTACTCTCTCCTTCTCATTCTGTCTATACTATGTGCCAATGCTACTCTGGCCTGAGGTCTCAAAAGCATATATACTAGAGAAAGATTTTTATCTAGTGGATGCCAAATATAAAACATAATAACTTCTCTTGATGCTTTCCTTAACAATCTTTAGGACCAAGATTATTGCTCTCACAGGAAATACACTCTTCTTAATTTTACTGAGCAGTTAGAAGAAATTGTTTGTTTGAGCTGGTAGCCTCCCTAGAGGGAATGTGGTAAGAGGTTGAATTTGAAGTCCTAAAAAAGGCTCTCCATTAGGAAACTTGGAATAAATAGTGAACATTTTAGTTTCATTGTTTGAAATGTTTGAAAATAGGATGAACAGTGGATTCTCTGTGTGTGTGTGTGTGTGTGTTATGTGTGTGTTTAATAAGCCAAATTGGACATATGTATTTTGATCTCTTTACCCTGAAAGCTCACTGAAGTGACAGTGAATTCTAAATAAAATAAAAATAATATAATATTTAATGATCTAAAATCAGTGAGAGAGACCTTTATCTTCCTGGATGAAGGAGTGTGGGAGACAATTACAAATAGAGAAGGCCACCCAGAGCCTACATCCTTGACACAGCAAAGTCTGAAATGGAGACAAGGCTGTTCTTCATATAGTACAACAGGTCCTAGCTAAGTTCAGAGAAGAGACCTGACAGAAATCAGGTTAGTCAATTAAGAGCTTTCTTTAAATGGCTGCTGTGGTTGCCCCTTCTTTCCCTCTCTATGCCCTCTCCCAAAACAGCATAATTTTCACCATTAAAACTATAATAGTTCTGTCTAAAAAAATTAAGAGTTTCCTAGGAATGAGCTTGTATTCCAAATGTGGAATTTGAAAACACTAAGAGAATCTTCTCTTGCAAGATGGGATGAGCCTTGATATCTGCACTCTTCCTATGGGTCCTGGACTAAGCAGTGGCAGTCAATCTTCTCATGAAGGGGAGAAGCCTGTTGGTGAAAATAAACCCGTAAAAGTATTGAAGAAGAGAAATCATTTAAGAATATCTCTTAATCTCCTCTCTCATATATATAAGTAGACAGTTAAGCTTCATCAGATATTTAAGGTGAACTGCACAAAACAGAAAATCCAAAATGAATACATAAAATACTTGATGCAAGAGGAATAATGTATGGTTCATGGAATAGAGAGACCTCATCAACACATCTTAATTATAAAGATAAAGAAAATAGGATATTTATATAACAAGAATATGCCACTTTGAAAAAGAGTTCATAAATATGAAAAATTGGATTGGAGGAATTTTTTAGTATAGTAAGAAGTAAAATTCAGAGACACCTTAAAAACTTAGATGAAAATATAAATAAATGGAAAATATGAGTTATATGTTTAATAAACAAGGGGTGTTGACTTAAGAAATTCCACACAGAACTATATTTTATTTATAAGAAAATAGAAAAATTGGAGGCAATAATAATTAAATCCTTGTGTAAATAAATAAATTAATGCAGACACAGTGAATGAGAAAAGACATTTTTAAACAAATTCTAAAGAATTCTGACATTTTCTCATAAATGGATGGATCTAGAGACTATCATGCTAAGTGAAATAAGCCAATCCCCCAAATCAAAGGTCTTCTGATATGTGGATACTAACATATAATAAGGAGTGGGTGAGACTAGAAGTTCAATGGATTAGACAGAGGGGAATGACGAGGGGCAGAATAGGAATAGGAAAGACAGTGGAATGAATCTGACATAACTTTTCTATGTCCATATATTAATACATCACAATGAATCTCCATATCATGTATAACTATAAGACTGGAATCCTAATTAGAATAAGTTATACTTCATGTTTGTATAAATGTATCAAATTCTACTTCTACTATCATGTCTCTCTAAAAAGAACAAATATTTTTTTAAAAAAAGAAATCTGTATGTAGATAAAATCTCATAATCCCAAAGAAATGGATGCTATTGTTCCCCAGAGTAGAACATAATCAGTAAGACATATCTACATAGATAAGTAGATAAGATAGATAGACAGGATTTTTTAGAGGAATTAGCTTACATGATTATGGGGAGGCTGCAAGTCCCATAGTCCAAAGGCTGAGGAACTTGGAGTCCTAATTTCCAAAGCACAAGAATAAAGGTCTCCCAGCTCCAGAGGGCAGAAAGAGAATTCACCATTCCTCTACTTTAGTGTCTTCCCCAGGCCCTCAAACAACTAGGTTTTGCTTTCCCACATTGAGAAGGGCTCTTCCTTACTCCATCTACTGTTAAAGTTCCAATTTCTTCTGGAAACCTGATCCCAGATATACTCAGAAATAATGATTTACCATTATCTGTTTATCTCTTAATCCATTCAAGTTGATACCATCACAAGATGAAACAGGTTAACTTGAAGCAAAAGCTATATTGACTTCAAACATTCTAGGCAGCAATTGTGTGCACTAGAAGATAAAAAAATAATTTTTTGTACGATTTACTTTCTGGGAATACATGAATTTGAACTTAAACTTCTATTACAAGGCGAACTTCATGCAAATGTGGTGGCAGTTTTTAAGACAAAGGCTCAAAATGACCTTTTCCTTGCCTTTTTCATGAAAATTACCTGAAAATGTCCTAAGGCACATGAAAAGAGGATATAAGAAGAAGAAATCTAGAATCAATGAAGAGTAGAATAAACGCAGGGGAAAGAGAAAGACATCCCAGGATGTAGCTTACAGCTCAACTCAGAGCAAGAAGTCAAAGAGTTCAAGGCAACTCTTCCAGAGATTGTTAATGCACTTCAAATATGGAAAGATCATGATCACATGGTGCAGAAACATGTACTTCTCTCATTAAAAATATAATAATTCGCTGTTCCAGGAAAAGCAATAAAAACTGTATAAAGCCAAATATGTAAATGAGTCATAATTAAGAGAATACAATTAAGAAAATATGTCAAAAGAAAGTTCATTTGACTGTGATACTAGAATAACCTCAATAGTTTCGTACATTTTTGATGAAGAACAAGGACATTTTTAATACTTTATTCTACAATGAAGAATAATTTTTAAATCATAGTATGATAAATATCCTTGTTTTTGCTAATGGTTTCAATCAGTTATAAACCCTACTATTGAAGAATCAATGTACAGATGATTTTATTGCTCAAATTCTTCACACCAACTTATGTCTACATTCTTTGTCATATAACTTTGAAATTATCCTGTGAAGGAGGAATGCATTTCTTCACTCCTTGGCTTTGGGTTTGGAGATAGGTCATGATTTGGCCATTGAATGGAGCAAAAGACAATGAGTCACTTCTAAGCCGACTAAAGTCACCCATATTTCACTTGCTTGTTTGAACTTCTGTTATTGTCACATTGGAGGTACAAATGATAGTTGCTGCACCTTCAGCTTAGACCTCACAGATGATCCCACAGGGAGGAGACTTGAGCACAGACCTCAGGAGAACCAGCTTCTCTGTGAAGCACTAGTTTGCAGGCTACCACCCCCAATGACTCTCAGATGTCTGAGAAATAAATACACACATATTGTTGTAGTAAGAACGGAGGGTTTGTGATCGTAGCTTTAGTTAAGACTGACATACATTTATGAAACAGAATTCGTAAAAACACAAATGATAAATAGCAATACAACTTTAGAGGCAAGAAAGAAATGTGAAGGGTAGCATAGCAGATTTATGTCTAAAGCTGATGAGCAAACAGTAAGTTTAAATATGTTATAGTATTTAAGGCTGGAAAGGAGATCAGTGCAAATATTAAAATAATTATATAACTAAATTTTTAGTGGGGTTAATAGCAGGAAGGTTTTGGGGGGATTATTTTCTCATTTGTATAGTGAGTTATCTATTGAAAATAATGAATTAAATAGAATAAAAGCCATGAGGTAAATAAGTACAAACTCACAGAATTTTATATATGTGTGTGAATTTTATATATGTGTGTGTAGATATGGATGTGTGTATATATGTGTGTTTAACATATGAAAATAAGATGTAATTTATGCTTAACTATACAAAACTATAATGATTTCTATAATTCCATAATATGTGAATTTAGTACAGTTTAGTGGTAGTGCCTGAACACTGTTCTGCAGATTTTTTAAAAATCCATTTGCATAGTTAGTAAAATGAGTTGATCAAAAACTTTTAGGTTTTCTCTATCACTGCATGTCAACTCAAAGATTTTAAATTTTGCAGTACATTGTAGAAGGATTCTACTTTGGGAAAATATGAATATCATCTCTAAAGATGGCTCTGTAGCTCCTTTAATTGTGACTACATTAAGTCCTCTTTCTCCTCTGAACCACAATAGAAAGTTTAATAACTGTGGGGAAGTAAGATGCCACATAAACTAAAATCATTATACTCAGGGCCAAATTAAATAGCCAAATTAAGTGGATGGGGCTATACTTACACTTAGTCTTTACTGATACTTAGTCTAATTCACAAGTCATTGAATTTTATTAAAAGGAACTAAACTTCATTTTTATACATTACTCTTGTAGTAGCTTTCTGTAACAAAGAAGTTTCTAATAAAACCCATTCCTCACTAACAGAAGAAGGATCATTTGATTTGCCAAAGCACTTGTTATGGAAACAACCAATTATTTTAATCAGGTTCACTGGATATGATGGAAATCATTGCCCTCAAGGCTCACTTTTCCAATGTAAAGTTACATGGTGAGTAATTAATGGAATTGAGAGTCCCACCTTAATGTATATGAAGAGAAATTAATCATAAATGTCTTCTCTTACACAGATATATATATATATATATATATATATATATATATATATATATATTTTTTTTTTTTTTTTTTTTAAAGTTGTACTTTTCATAGGAGCAAAGAGTTATAGAGTAAATCAGTTCATGGTTCCTATAGGGAAACTAAAGACTTTTAAATAAATCATAAAGCACAGGAAACATACATATCAATATATTTCATAAACTTATCTCAGAAAACTTAAAAGTTTCACTATCCACAGTTATACTTTAATGTGTTTTAGATTTCTTGTAGTCAATTGTACCAGAAAGGAATTCAATCTAAAACCAAAAATACAAAAGCAATAGAAAGTCTAGCAGTTATGTTTTCCTTCATCTGCATTTAAAGCTTCTTGGAACTCCTTTCTTGAGTGATGATAGTAACCTGCAAAGCAGTGGGAGAACTGCCTTGAAAAAAAAATGGTATCTTTGTCATTTTTATGAATACAGCTCCTCCTATTAGTATGCTTTATTGAAGTCTTTCCAATATAGCCTGCCTCATTTCATTTGGACTGAATGGTCTTACTTCAAGTTAAAATTTATCTTGGGGGAGGGGAACACTCTCTGTTGTTACTTTGAAAAGGCTGATATTCCTCATTATTTTTATGGGTCAGTTATTGTCATGCTTTGCCTGTGGGTTGAGGGTCTATGTGTGACTGTGCATGGGCATGTTTGTTTGTGTGTCGTTCTGTGTTCATAGTCTGTAAGTATGTGAATTATCAAAAGAATCCTCAAGAAATTACTTCTTTAGCAGCCTTGTTGAGGTAAAATTGATAAAGTACACATATTTAAAATATATAGTTTGATATGTTTTGACCTGTGCATGCTCCTGTGAAACTATCATCTTTAATAGTTAGTATCATCTTCACCTTTAGCACTTTCTTGCCCCTATTGTAATCCCTCCCTTCTGCCCCTGTAACTTCATCCAACACACCACTGATCTATGTTCTGTCACAACAGATTAGCTATATTTCTAGATATTTTAAATAGAATCAGATGGCATTCTTTTTGTCTGGTTTCTTTCATTCAGCATAATTATTCTGAGACTCCTCCAATGATGTTGCTGGTATCAATAGTTTATTCCTTCTTATGGATAGATAGTGCACATTTTCATGAATGTGCTACAGCTGGTTTGTCCGTTCACTAATTGATGAACAACAAGCTTTTATCTAATGTAGATAAAGCTGTTATGAACATCTGCAGAAGTCTATGTGGACATACTCTGGCTTGTTCTAGGTAAAGACATAGGAGTGGATTTAAGGGCTAGATTGAGGGAGAGATACATGTGTAAGATTTTGAGAAACTGTCAAGTTATTTTCCAAACTGATTGTATTATTTTATATTAGACCATCAGTTCATAAGTGTTAAATTTCTCCTTTTTCTCATCAACAGGGGTATGGGCATTTTAGCCATAGTAATAGTTGTGTAGTGATATTTTGGTTTTAATTTGTAGTACTCTAATGACAAATGATGTTGATAATCTTTTCATAAATTTATTGACCATTCTGTTTTTAAAGATTACTTTAAGATGAACATAATATCTTTATTTATTTTGTTCATTTTTATGTGGTGCTGAGGATTGAACCCAGTGCCTCACATGTGCGAGGTAAGCGCTGTTTAGCTGAGCTATAATCCCAGCCTTATTGACCCTTCTTAAATATATACTTTTAGATATTTTGCCCCATTTTAATCAGGTCAGTAGTTTTCTCATTATTGAACTGTAAGAATTACGTATATGTTAGAGATACAATGCTTTATTAGATATTTGATTTGCAAATATATTCTTCCAATCTGCAATTGGAATTCACTTTAAATTGTTTTACTTAAAATTGATTTTAAAGAGAACACGTTTATAATTTTAGCAAAGTACAGTTTACCAGTGTTTACTGACTCACACTTTTAATGTTGGACCTACAAAATATTTGCCCAAACTGAGTTCAAACAGATATTCTTTTATGATTTTTCTAGACTTTTTGAAATAGTTTTAGGATTTGTGTTATGGTTTACAATCTAGTTTGAGTGAATTTTCTGTGAAGGGTAAGATACTTCTTTACATTTCTTTTTTTTAACATATAAATACCCATCATTTATTGAAAAGTCATATTTACTTATATATTTACAGAATTAGTTTTGTATATTTTGAAATTATGATGTATCTTCCTGTAGTTCTGTGTTTTTCATGTGTTTAGCATTTGTTGAGATTCTTTGATCTACAAGTACAGTTTTCATCATATTTGGAAAAATTTTAGGTATTACCTATTAAAACATATTTTTCCTTCTCCCTCTCAGAATCTTCAGTCGCGTCTATTTTAGGTCATCTACCTGTGTTCTACAACTCACCAATGCACAGGTTTTCTGTTTAGTGTTGTTTTGTTTTTCACTCTCTGTTTTACTTTGTGCATTTTCTAGTGGTATGCCTAAAAATTCACACATCTTTTCTTCTGAAATGTCCAAACTATCTTTATTCCCTTCTAATATATTTTTATTTTATGCATTGTAATTTCATCTCTACAAGTTTAATTGGCTCTCCTTTTATATTTTCCATGTCTCTAACACTTTCAACATTTGAAACACAGTTATAACTTTCTTTTTGGCTAATTTTAACATACAGATTTTCTTCTGATTTTTGGCATGCCTATTGATCTTGGTTCCATGATCATGACATGATATTTGCCTTGTTGAGTGCTGGCTGCCTGTGGTCCTATATATTATCTTCAATTTAGTAGTCTCATATAGTTTCCTTACATGGAAACAGCTTGATAATTCTGGTCTTGCTTTAGATGTTTGAGGTGGGACCAATTAGGGGATTTAGTCCAGGACTTATTATTTCCCACTACTGAAGTAAGACCCTTCCTTGTCTTCTGCCCAACTGCATATGTTCGTTGATTTTCCAGGCTGAGTAGTGGGAACTGTCATTTTCCTGACCCAGAATGAGCTGCAACTCTTGTTCCCTCTGGTCAATTCAGATGGGTCTCTCACCAATAGGTCACTCAAAAGCCAGTGCTTAGAAGCATTCTCCTAAATGAATGACGGACACTCCAATGTTCAGGACATGCCCCCCCAGATCTCTGTGGGTTCTCTCTGGATAGTCATTGCCTGTAACATTATTCTATCCTATAAACCATAGCCTCCTTGACCTCTTTAGACTCACAGCTCTTTCTCATCTCCCTTGTTTTGTAATTCAATATATTGGAGGCAGGTGTAACTTTGTGGTAGAGTGCTTCCCTAACATACACAAGCCCCTAGGTTTGAACCCAAGTACCACAAAATGTTTTAAATTGATACATTAAAACATAAGTGTTTTTTACATACTTATAGGGTATCATAAGCATGTTTGATGTTTCATACACATGTGTATCATAAGTATCATTTGATGTTTCAACACATGTGTAAATCATGTAATGTTTAAATCAGGGTAAACATATATATCTCCTCAAACATTTATTCTTCTGTATGGTGAAAGGATTCAAAATCCTTTCTTCCAGCTTTTTGAAAAAAAAAAAAAAAAATATATATATATATATATATATATATATATATATATATATTACATAATTGTTATCTTAGTCACCCTACTGTACAACAGCACACCAGAATTTCTTACTTCTGTCTAAATGTAACGTAGTATCCATCATCAATCTATGCCTATTCCTCACACTTCTCTCTCTAGCTTCTGGTAACTACTATGCTACTGTCAACGTTTATGATTTCAATGATTTTAGGTTACACATTTGAGTGAGCCAGTGTGGTACTTGATTTTTTACATCTGACTCACTTTACTTAACACACTTCACTTAACACAATGATCTCCAGTTCTATCCATGATGTCACATGAATATGATTTCACGCTTTTTCATAATTAATTAGTATTCTATGGTATGAGTGTGCATGTATGTGTGTGTATATATATATATATATATATATATATATATATATGTGTGTGTGTGTGTGTGTGTGTGTGTCTGTGTGTGTGTGTGTATAATATATCACATTTTCTTTATCCATTAATCAGTCAATGGATATTTATGTTGCTTCCATTCATTAGCTTTTCTGAATGGTGCTGCAATGAACATGAAATGAAGGTGTCTCTTTGACCTACTGAATTTGTTTCTTTAGAATATTTACCAGCAGTGGGACTTCTAGGTCATATAATAATACTATTATTTATTTCAGGAGCCTCCATACTATTTTCACAGTAGATGTACTAACTTACATTCACAATTCTCTTTAGCCCAGGTAGTTAACCAGGCTCCACCTGGATTCTTCCTCCTAATCCCATAGTCTGAAATCCTCTCAGGACAGTAAGTGATAGAAGTCACCTGGTTTATGGTGGTCTTTTACATCTTAATGTCCACAATCTTGAACATTGTTGTCTCCCACACATTGTTTTTCAGGCAGGAGCAACCTACCTGAAAAATTTGGTCCCTGGTACTAGTGTCTTGGCCAAAAACAGACTTCTCTCAAATTTCAACATTATCACTTTTAATGAAGAAAATAAGCCAATTTGGCATGCTTAACAATGAATATGGGAGACAAAATAAAATACAAGAAGCAATGGCTTGTAAGCAGTGCTTTTTGGCACTGAGTAATGAGTTGGTTGCTTGAAGCTGATTCTTCCGTGGCAGATGTTTCATTGCCTCTATCTCTGCCAGGAATCAGGAACCCACAAAATATCCTAATATTATGTAGATGAGATTTTGAAATGAGAGAAATCTAACCAGCCAGCTTTTTCACTTTTATGGGGACTGAAATGCCTAAGAGTTTCAAAAGCAGTCTTTTCTATATTTACCAGCCATAATTTATATCTACTAGGTATAGCTCTCAGAGGTCTATCTGCCAGAATTTATGGAGAATTGATGAGCTATTTTTTAAGTAAAGGTCACCATTTTGAAAAGAGACACATTAAGAGTGTTTCTTGAATTATCCCATTCAGTGGGTTGAATTTCCATGGGCTTTACAATTTTGTTGGTCATTCTACTCTAAGGCAGAGCCACTTTTACATACAGTGTTTATAAAAATTTTCCCCATATTGACTCTGACAATACTCCCAAAGTAGAATTTTCTGTGTATGTTAAAGCCTCACCAGAAATTTATCTGTATTTTCCTCCAGTGACATAATCAAGAAACATTCTATGGAATGATATGAATATGGTTTAACTCATAATAATATGGATAGTTAGTTCTTTTTATAGTATTCAAAGTTGAAAAGATTTTTTTTTACCATCAATTACCTTATTTACTCTTCACAGTAGCCCTGAAAGTATGATATAATTCTTCACTTGGGAACATTGTTGTAGTTAATTATGGCTATAACACAAAATTTTAAAGATATCAAATATGGAAACCTGACATATTATTTTTCTATATTCTCTGAATCTTCATGTATCTGTATGTGAGAGTTGATTGGTAGCATTCTTTTTAGGGTTAAGGAAAATTAGTTTTCTGTGTATATTAATATGTGACTACGTGTATAAGTGACTGCCTATTCTTTAAATGCAAATTTTCTTTGGTTCAACATTTTTAGTACAAGTTTCTATCTATGTTTACAAATATCAAGGTCCTTAAAAATAAAGTTGTAATTTAATTTGGCAAATTTAGGGTTTGAAAGCATCCCCTTAAAAGTCCCTCTTGGTAAAAATGTATATTTAGAAGGTATATTGGTGTTACGCCTCTCTTCTTAACAATATGCATGTAAAATGAAATAAGTGGTTACCTGCAGGTTTCATACAGCTCATATCTTCAAAAACATTATGAAATAAATTGCTGATAGGAGTGCAAATTGTTGAAACCCCTTTAAAAACCAGTTTGACATTCTCTCCTAAAGTGGAATATATGCATCTTTATGACTCAGTCATTTCATTCCTCAGTATAACCAGGAAAAATTCACTACATTTGAGCATCAGGAGACATCTATAAGCATATTCTCTGATAATTTTACTTCCAAAAATACAAAGACCATTAATATTAGAAAAGAAAAATTCCTGTGGTCTATTTTCATAGTGCCAAACTATACAACAATTGAAATGAACCCATGGCCTCCTGCAACAGGGATGGGAAGGAAGCCACAGAGAGAAAAGCACATACTGAATAGCTAGCTGCCTTTTAACTATGACATGCAAATACAGGTAAAAGTTAAAGATGCTGTTTAGGAATATATATTTAAGTGGCAAAACTGTAAACTATACAAAGAGCAAAACTGTGAACCCCATAAAAAGAAGGAAACCAGTTACCTTTGTGAGGGTGAAGGAGAAGTTGTGAATGGAAGGGGAGTGTGAGGACTTCTGAGGTTCTGGCAGGATTCTGGTGCTTGACCATGGTAGTTTTTGCACAGGTTGTCTCTTTATAATTACTCATTTAATTTATTATTTTGTATACTTTTCTGTATGAATGTTATCTTTCAAATAAAGATTTTTTTTTTATGTAATGTGGATTATCTCTCAGGAAAAACAGTTATTTTAATTACACAGATATAAAATGTATCCCTGCCCTCAATAAAGAAGGAAACTTCAAAACAAATGTATTCTTTTTATCTGAATATAAAGCTAAGAGGCATGTAATAAAGAATGTAAAAGCCAAAGAAATACATTTCTACATAGAAAAGCAGTTGTGGATTTGGAAAGTAATGTTAGAACAAATGTCCTCTCAAGATTTTAGGAAAATTATTAAGAATGATAAAGTGTTTGGTGGGGGTATTCCAAATTAAAACTTGAGGAGTGGAGTCTTTGATCTAGAAGAAAAATACTACTATTATTAGGTTATGATAATAACTTGAAAAAAAGATGGTGGAGTGTCCCTTATGTGTTCTCCTTAGTACGCAGTACCGTGAAGGCAAATGTGAAGTACTGGTGGAGAAGGAATGCTAGTCTGACCTGGTGGTCATGAAGCACACTGATGAATAGCACAGACCTTAGAGACAAATGATCTGAGTTTTGATCTCAGTTTTATCACCAATATGACTCTGAGAAACATATTTGTATTTTTTTATGTCTTTATTAGTGCATTATAGTTTTGGGGTTCTTTTTTATATAATAATGCAATCATAGACTATAATTTGCTTCACTTCAGTCACCAATACTTCCTCTTTCCCTTTTCCTACTAACTTCCTGTTCTCTTCTCTATTGATCTTCCTTCTATTTACTTATAGTTTTAAAAATTAGTGTTGTATAGATAAACATAAGGAAGAAATTCCCTGCAGTCTATTCATATATGTACATAGCATAATTTAGTCTGTTTCATTCCAGAATTCCTCTCTCTTCCCATTCCTCCTCACTCCCTCTCAATCCCCTTCCTTTACTCAACAGATTTCTATTTTCATGAGGATAGTCCCTTCTTTTTCCCTCTTGTTTTGGTTTAGTTTCTGCATATGAGAGAAAATAATTGATCCTTGACTTTCTGAATCTGGTTTATTTCACTGAGCTTGATGATCTCCAGTTTCATCCACTTACCAGCAAATGACATAATTTCATTCTTCTTTATGTCTGAGTGAAACTCCAATGTGTATACATGCCACATTTTCTTTATCCATTATCTTTTCATAGGTACCTGTGCCATTTCCATAAGTTGGTTATTGTGAATTGCACTGTTTGGCCATATTGTTATTATTAGAGATTCTATAGAGGTAAACTCAAAAGATTATGAAATTCTTTCCAGAATGCAAACAAAAAATTTTAGTTTGAGCAAGCGCCTAGGGAAAATTCTTTGTTATAAAGGATTTTCTACTGTAGGTGGTTTTCCTTGGAGTCTGCTGAAAATACAAAATGGAAAACATCACCATATGCTGAAAATTAAAATGCTTATAGAAAGGAAAAGAAATAAAACATGAGAAAATCACATTCTAGTTGACAATTTAAATAAAGTTCCTGAATAAAATACAAGATGCCCAGGTAAATGTGAATTTCAGGTGCATACTAATTTTTGTAAGCATATCACAAATATTTCATTGGTATCCTCTGTTTTTATTTGCTTTATGTAGCAAACTTAAATATTAGGAAGTCTATGTGTAATTTCCAAACCACCTTAAAAATCCAAACACACTAGATCATACATAATCCAAGTCATATAGACTCAGCATACATTTCCAAAATGTTGCCAAAAATGTAATTCTACAGTACATTAATGAGCTCTCTAAAACAAACATTTGTATAAAGTCATGCCCCTTTCCACATTTTTAAGTTCTTTATTAACTCCCCAGTACACAGAGAATAAAGTTTAAATTTCTTAACTTGATTTATAAAGCCATAAAAATCTGGTTCCTATCTTCTTAGTAACCATGATCCCCTGTAATGTATGTCCCCTCCCCACAGTCAAATCGCATGCCCTAGACACTTAAGGTGTTCAGTTCTTCCAGAAAACATTGTGTGCTTTTATGTTGTTTATTAATTTAACAATCTAAAAAAATAGCTCCAGCTCATTCTTTAAACACCATCCACAGTTATTACCTCCTTCAAACAATCTTCCACATCTCCTGTAGACAAAGTTCCCTGCTATAATCACAGAACGTTTTGTGCTTAATACTCTAAGGCACATATTTCACTATATACCATTATAATTATCTACTTCCTAAATAAAAGGGTAGAAATGTTGTCTCTTAGAACAGGAACCATCCCTATTCACTGATGCACCCAATTATGTATTTTAGTGCCTGATTCATAGATGGTGCTCATAGAATTTTAATAACTGAATGAGTGAATGAGAGGATGAAGGCAGATTATATGAATCAGAGCTTTGCTTGCAATATGAATCCCATTTCACCTAGCCTGTTATGGGTTTGTGATAATTCTCTATAAAAAAGTCAGAATGGTTAATCAAAGCTGACTGCTAAAACTAGAAAGAGGAGCAAGTGAAATAATTTGGTTCAGCAGATAGAATGGAGTGATTTATTTTGGATAAGGCACTAGAATATGCAAAAATGAATAAGTGATAACATACCATAATAAAAGTATGGAACCAGAGAATATATGCTTTTCATACTTTGATCAAAGAACAATGAGATACTGAGAAGTCACACTTAGACCTACAGATTGCTAATATGAATAATAATGAAGCACATATTCGTGGAGAAAAATAATTCACAGAGTATAGTATATATAAGAGAATACACCTCAAAAGCATTTTCCTAAGTCTACTAAACTGCAAAACTAAACATTTCCTAGTCTGCAAAACCAATTTAGTTTCCAATATTTGGAGTTGTTTTGAGAAATTGCATTTTACTGTGTAGCACTTATCATTTTGCACTGCAGCTAATTATTTATTTCTTTCTATATTTAGTCAGCTGTAAAGGAGTAAAAAAATAAGGGACCATGACATATAAATCATTAGCTGCATTCTTAGTACCTAGCACAGAACCAAGGATGGTTGCATGGATGGATGGATGGATGGATGGATGGATGGATGGATGGATGGATGGATGGATGGAAGGACTGACTGGTGGTTAGATGGATGGATGAATTGATAGATGAGTGGAAGAACGGACTTCCTAAGAAGAAAAAGTTCTTTTCAACATTTGCCAACCTGGCTTATGCTTCAGCATCACCTAAACTCCTTTTAAAACAACATTTTTACCTCCATTTCACACAAGAATCAGAATTTCTGATTATGTAGGTATGCTACATCTTGAGACAAATATTGAAATGCATAACACATGCTATATCATGCATGAGATGCCATATTATTACAAAAGAAAGACATTTGAAATATTTGTCTGACATACTTTTGTGTGACTTTTCTGATTTCAAAAAGAGAAGTCACCCAGTTCACATCAATTGAAAAAAAAAATTGCTCAATTTCCATTATTTCCTTAATAGAATGCCTTTAGAAAGAGGCTAGATCCCTACTTGCCTTCCCCTGTCTCAATTACTGAACTCCTTGTTATAGTACTTAGGTCTACACATATCCAATATTCCCAGTTCATTCTTACCAATCCACAAATATTTACTGTGGACAAGTCATTATGCTGCATGCCCACTGAAGTAACATCCTTGAAGATAGTTTGCCCTCTAATGAAAATTTTCAGTGAAGGATGCATTTGGGTTTTTTGGTTTTTTTGATTTTTTTTTTTTTTGCTTTTATTGTATGCTTTTATTTATGAATGCCCTCAAGTCATCAAATATTTCAGTTATGGAGACATCACAACCCTCTCAGTTATCCCTTCCTTAACCTGCTTCTCAGCTGGTTTTGGCTTTACAAGTACCTTGGAACAGCTGTCTTATCTCACCAGCCAAATATCTGATTATGAGCAAATAAGCCTTAAGCCTTAATAAAATAATTTTATGTGGAAGTATTCCAAAGAATTGGAATGGATACCACTTTGATACTAAGAGAAAAGGCATTTGTATCAAAATTGAGATATTAAAATAAGTGCTACGATGCCAGGAGAGAGATAGGAAGAGAATACAGCTCTTTTGTTTGAAAGAGGTGATAGGTGAATATCTCTTGGATTTGGAACTTTTGTTACCTTACTGTTCTTAGTAAAAGTTACCAACAAGTCATAAAAATATTACACGTGAACCGATGTGATTGGAGAATGTTGATCTTAATCTGATACTGAAAAATAAATGACAGGTAACATAGGACATAGCCAGATCAAAAGGGAATTCAAGTTTATGAGATGAAAAATATACTGAACTTGTCCCTGAAATGACTGGGAAATTCTCTAGGTAATTCTGATTATGGCATAGTTAAATTCTATATTAGAGTGGAAGAACAGTATTCTAGAAATTCATCATAAAAGTCATTCAGACTTAAAAGAGAAAATGAAAAACCATAGGTTTTAGATAAGTAAAAAAAAATTAAAGGTCAAACTTTAAAGGTAATCACTCACAGGAGGTCTGGGTAATATTTAATAGCTAATGGGGAGTTCAGGGAAGATGTGTTTGTTAAGGATCAAAAATAGTAGACCCTTGAAAATAAGCTTTCACCAGCTAATTAGCAGTCAATAACAATATTGCAAGGAAAGATAACCCAACAAAAGAATAAGGAAACCAAGAAATCATATCTTTGCAAAATGGAAAAAAAAAAAAAGCAATAACATACTACAGTGGTGTCCTTTTAGTATCAAAACAAGGTGCTCAACCAGAGTCTCAGTGCTTTACTCAGCTTTTTCATTTATGTGACCAAAAATCTGACCAAGATAAAGGAGGAAAAGTTTATTTTGCCTCATGGTTTCAGATTTCTCAGTCTACAAAAGGTTGACTCCATAGCTCTGGGCCCAAGGCGAGGCAGAACATCATGATAGAGGGAAGCAGCTCAGAATATGGGAACAAGGAAGCAGAGAGATAGCTCCAGTCACCAGGGACAAAATATTAACCCCAAAGGCATGCCTCAAGTGACCGACATCCTCCAGCTACACCCTGCCTGCCCAAGGATACCACACAGTTAATCCATATCAATGGATTAATCCACTAATTAGCTTATGACTCTTATAACCAATAATTTCCCTCTGAAAATTCTTGCAAAATTGGCTAAACATAAGCTTTTGGGAGAACACCTTTGTTTAAACCATAACACTCAAAGTATTCCTTCTTGATGCTCTTGGGGCTTGGTACATACTTGGGTGTGATAAGAGGATAGATTGACTGACAGAAAGGTTAAATGGACTTCTGTTCCCAGAGGTTTAGCTATCCTAGTGTAAAAGGTGTTCTATATTTAAAATATTGTAAGCCAAGCTGAAAGAGGATATGTACCTCAACTACTAGGATTTCAGCATCCACCTGAGGAGTTCTGAGGGAATTCAAGGCAATGATAACCCAAGAATAAAAACTGGCGTGATCTTAGTACAAAGGTGACTAGAGAAAAAGTCATGAATTAATTAGCTGATTAATTGGTTAATTATTATTATTTTTTTAATTTCTAGAGGAGGCTCCAGAGAATTAGTCTAGATATCATGCAGTCTAAGGAAGAATGGGATTAATGCATATTTAAATATAATTCTCTGAAAAGAAGCAAGATGTCTTCCATAGCAAAAATTATGCCTTGCTTTTCAAAGACCCAAATAAGAAACAAGCAATGTAATTTTGACTTCAAAAATTTTTTTGACAGTCTGCTGTTGCAAGTCATGACTTTGGGCTATAATTTGCACAATATTGGGTTTGACAAAAATCCAGAACAAAGACCATGCATAACTAAATAATTTTCTGAATGCAGATGTATATTAAGTAAACTTCCAAAGAAATAAGTATACCTATTGACCTTCAAACCTTAAAACTATCACTACTATTATTATAAATGAGCTATAAGATTGATTAAATATAGAAATTCTTATTTTATATAAGGACTGCTGTGTGAAATTGTTCTAAGATATAAAAAATACTCTGCTGTATCCCACTATATTTAGAATAGATATGGCCTTTCTTTCTGGAAATTATAATGACTTGATCTGTGACAAAAACAAATATGTACAATTTATTATGAAGATGTTTAATTTTCATTTCATTACATTATAGTCTGTGAACATTTATAAGTCTTTAATTAAGCATGATTTATACAAATTGAGGTCATTTTCCATTTAGATTGCTTGCAGTGTTAATCACAGTGTGAATAGCCTTTACTGCTGAAAGAATTACATTATACTAATACAAAAACGCCTCTCTGTAATTTGCATATGTTCTCTGAGCCCGCATGTTACTGGATATGTACACATGTAAAAATGTTTTGCTAAATATGATACTGTACTAAAGAATATATATAATTCATTTAAAATAACATTTACATTTTATAAATTTAGATTTAAGTAGCTGGAGTTTTAAAAATAAACATTGCAAAGTGAATATTTAAACAATGAAGAGGTTATTTTTTTAACATAAATTAAGTATGTCTATAAAGCCTTTCCACTTCAGCAAATGTAATTCCAATTCACTCCACCTCATGTTAACACTGGCTAAAGGTGTTAACTCTTGATTTTTTTGGAACCAGAATTTCTTAATTATAACTTGCTTGTTGATGACTCTAGATTTGTCTTATGGACCTATAGCTAAAAGGTTCAAAGGTTGATTTGTCCTAGATGCACATTCACATATTTTAAACACTATTTATTGTGTAAAGACATGGATGATTTAGGGAAGAACAACTGTGTCTGCATATTAATAACAGTACATACAATTCTTGGTTGTTCTCACATTATTGACTAGGGAACTTTGTTCTACTAAGATTTCCAAGGGGCAAGAGTTGGGTTTGATTTGGTCATGATGTATTTCGTTCTTAAAATGATAAATTTCTTAGGGCTTTTTACCTGAGTACTAAGTCATATTTTGTACTATTAACACCAAATCTAGGGTAGGTTTCTCTCCTGCCTTCTATTCATTTCTCAAGTCTATCTCACTATGGCCTCACTGGGTCCTTCTAAAGCAGAAGGATAAAGGGGATATCCTCCTATCCTGCTCCACCTCTTCAGTGCCAAAAGACAAACTGCAATTCCTTCCACTGGAGCTAAGGGTTCATTGTAATTTGATCCCTTTCCTGCATCTTCAGACTTGGGATCCCATTACTCCCCCTCACATTCTCTGCTCCAAAGTGGAACTATTCATGTATCTAAACCGACCATCAGATCATCAAAGTTGTCATCAAATCCGGTTCCCTGCTTGGAAGTACACCACAGTGTCCATCTTGTCCTTATTAATCCTGATTAAACCTTTCCTTCAAGGTGAAAATCAAAATATATTCCCTATGTATTCTTCAGGCATCAGTACTCAGTTTCTTCTATATGCATATGTAAACGAATAACCTTTTTATGAATAGCTTCATAAAATAAGGCAATGCTTTTTCTGAGAAATGAAGATTTAATTTATTAGCCATAACATGTTTTTATCTAAAACAAATTACAGTAAATGTGGTCTAGGAAAAGGCATATTGGGCATGTTCCAAAGTAAGCAAACTTTGCCATTGTCTTAAATTGAATTGCAACAAAATAAATAACACAGAGATTTTCATGCCACTTAGAGTAACTGAAGTTTTGA
This sequence comes from Marmota monax, assembly GCF_021218885.2. NCBI lineage: Eukaryota > Metazoa > Chordata > Mammalia > Rodentia > Sciuridae > Marmota > Marmota monax. The sequence continues at coordinate 11,656,710 of NW_026692201.1, read as the reverse complement.
TAATAACAAGAAGAATTGAACATTTCATCAGCTAGGAAAGTGAAGAAATGACTTAGGTTCATTCTTTCCCCTTCTATTTACTCCCTTTTCCTTCCCTCCCTCCCCTCTCCTCTCTCTCTTTCAGGAGAGTTTCAGTATAAATTATTTGAGAGCTTGTCATAATTTTCAGCACACAGTTCTTTTTAGACATTGTCAGATCCTACGTTTATTCTATTTTGCATTTTTAAATACTGAAATTATTGAGATTATTTTCAACATAGTCATGAATTATCTCTGCTTTCAGTTTGGGACACCTAAAAACAACAACAACAACAGAAAAGAACTGCCTTCAGAGAAAGTCATGACTCACTTAAGGAAAATAAGACCTCACTTTCAATAGTGCACCATGAATGGGATTGTGACAAACTCAATTTTCAGGAGGGGATAGTGTTTAGAAGACAGAAATTGGTACTTGTTTCCTTGTTTGGTCTTGAGGGGATAATTTAGTGATCAAATTGCTTTAAGCAACTGTGATAACCTAGGACTTCAGATATACCTTTTAATATAGTGGATCAGAAGGCACATTAAATCTAAACTATATTTTTAGGTTGCACATGTCACTATTTCTATTATTTTGCTAGAAGTGTAGCAGGAAACACTTATGGGCACCAGTGGTCTTCAAGTAGAGTGTGATATTTCAGGAGTACAAAGAACAGGGAGTACAGGAGCAGCATGTGGAAAGTTTGCCATCTGACTAGGTGAAGGGTGAAAGGCACGTACCTAGAGGACTACTAACTAATACTGTTTAGGTCTGTAAACTGGTTAAGCATAAAACAGCAACAAGTTATCAGATTCAGGACCAACAGGGAGTTGACTGGAGTAGATGATAGGAGGAAAAAGAGATGAGAGAGCAGCCTGCTCTCCACCTACCTTACTAGCTCTACAGAACCCAGTGTTGTACTACAGGGAATTATTTGGAAATATCAGTGATTGATATTTGTCTCAATTAGTCATTTTTCCCTTTTGCATTCAATTCATATTCATTTTCTCTGTTGTCTAAAATTAGCATGGAAATTAGTATAATTTGATGAATGTTATTACATATGGTTTTGTATCATGTGTGATAATGGTATATGAAAGGTAAGTCCCCTTAGTCATCCTAACTTTAGAAACTCTTGAATGAGATTAGGAAGTGATCATCATTTACATTTATTATACTTTGCATGTAATGAGCTTTAGCGATTAACTCTAATTTGCTTCTCATCGTATTCATCAAAGGCAAACTATTTAAAAACTAAAACATCTCTGTCAGTTAGAATTTTAATGAATTAAGATGAAATGAGACAGTGTTAATTGGCAGTTGCTGCGGGGTGGTTTCTAGATCTTGTAAGTAAAACCAATTCATCTCTCCATCAGGGTTAATTTGTTTGATTTAATTCTAAGGATATACTGAATATTTCCCCAAACTATTCATATGTATTTTTAGAATTTGAGAATGGTTTAGTTCTGTTGATCCTTCATCTGGATTTTTCAATTCTATTTGAAATTGATTAAATTTGATTTTAATGAACTGTTGGTTTAAGCAGAATTTGTATCACTGACGTGTGTAAGTACAAACACCAAAGGAATAGCATCACTCAGACTTTTTCATTTGAAATGCCTAAAACCTTCTAATATCTAATCATTTTTTTTAAGAATAACCCTCTTCCTTTATTCTTGTTTCCATAGATATAAATGAATGTGAAGCTGAACCTTGCAAAAATGGTGGTATATGTACGGACCTTGTTGCTAACTATTCCTGTGAGTGCCCAGGAGAATTTATGGGAAGAAATTGTCAATATAGTAAGTATTTTCATGTGTGTGTATATATATATATATATATATATATATATATATATATATATAATATATGTATATCCATTTATATGCATATGTGGATATATACATACATATACATGAATAATTTTATTTATGTATCCTTCATTTATTATGGAATCCCGCCAAAATCAATACCATTCATTTCAGAGTTCATAATTGGTCAAAATGGCACATTCCATATTTATTGACATAATATTATTAGCACACACATATTTTCCAGGATATTTTCCAGTTCACAGTATGCATAGAAGTAGCATTGTGGTCAGAAAAGAATGGCAACAGTCCTGAAGATACTCAAGTCTGTTTTTCCAAATAATCCCATTTTGATTTTGAGAGTGTGTATAACCTAGTTTAATACCAACAGAGTGGTTACTTTGGATTTGATAGACATTGGAACCAAAGAGCCTCTATCACAAATAAAGGTAGAGATAAAGAAGGATTTAGTTGACCTGCCCCTTACATTAGCAAGGATTTTATATATAATTTATTTGTCTTCTTGGAAGCCTAACACAGTCACATTTTGAGATAGTAAATCAAATGGCAGGGCAATAATTTGTGTGAAATGTTTAAAAAGAGGCAGAAAGTTTTAATCTCCTAAAAAATAAAAAAGGAGGCTAAAAGTAGTAACAGGGCTATTGTCAACGGTGTGGGACCTAAATTAGGCAGAAACACAGGTAAATAAGAACACTAATGATATCATTTTATAATTGTTGGATACTTAGGAAACTTCATATGTTACAGATTTTATGTGTATTATATTATCTGAGCATCACAACAATATCATTCAAAGTCAGAATAAAGATGCAGATAAGAATTCAGATGTAGAAACTTAGATACATATATGATGTGTTTTGCCTAAGCTCTCACAATTAGTCAGTTAGTTGGTTGTAGAAGCAGAACTAATAAAAATGCAGGCTTTGTATTCCCAATTCAATGCATTTTCCTCTAACCTGAGAAATTTCTTCGGATACAGATGATCAAAATAAACATACAACAAAACCATTACTTCTCTCCCTCTTTTTCTCTATCTCTTTGGACACAGTCACACATTTCCCACTTTCTCCTTCTTCCTTTCCCTTCCAAAATGGTCTTTATAAAATAAAATAGGGAATTATATTGAACAATTTATTTGAGTTATATGTTCAAACAAATGATCATCTAAAAGCTACATACTCATCATCCTAACCTGAAAAATCACACTAAAATAGTCAAGTTATTAATGTCAAAGACAATTCACTATCATGTCCATATTCAAAGGAAAGTCTTAAATATAGTGTATAAATACAAAACCAAGTCAAAGAAAAATAGAATGTTTCACTAAACAATATATATATAAAAAAAAAAACTGATTGGAAGACACCAGGTACAAAGTGATGGACTGAGGGGGAAATTTTTCTTGGCTCCAAATGATTGGAGAAGGATAATGAGCATGGGTTGATGAGGAAAGCCACAGGGATGAAAGGGCAGCTTGAGGATAGATAGACCATCCAACCAGAGACCAGTAGCCAGCCAAGCAGCTAGTCTAGCAACCTTCCCATAGAGCACTTACCTGACCACCTTCATTAACTCACATGCAGATTCAGCTCTTGGCCAACCCCAGGCACAGAACTTTGATCCTTTGTTTTTTTGTTTCATGGAAAATGAAGATGGCTGCCTGGTCAGTGCTGATAATTGTGCTAAAGAGCTACCTCTATGATGTCTACAAATGAACACTTTACTAAGATGGTGAAGAATGAACAAACCAATGTCAATGAACTATATTACATTTGTGTAGCAAAAATAGTTCTGGGACCAGAATAGAGTATCTTCCGAGAAGCACTGGAACTAAGCAGAGCTTAAAATGGCACCTGGCTTAGCCCATCCAAGCATGCTAAGGCCACACTTCTTATTCATAGGAAGACTGGACAGTTAGCAACTGGAGGGAGAGGCCTTCCCATTTTCTTTAATAGACTCATGAGAACTGCCTCGAGATGACTGTCACTCTGAGTTGATCCATTCCTAGCTCTCTGAATCAGATTCAGAAGAACTAGCCTCTGAAGATATGGACATTCTAGACCAAGACGTAGGACATTAAGGAATTGGGGTAGAGTTCAGACTTGATAGCTGGGAGAGGTGGAGCTTATGAAATAAACACTAACATCAGGAAAGAGGGAAAGATGCCTTTGCTGCCCAAAGATCAACTAAACACACAACTGGCTGCCAACATGTTGAAATCGAAGAAGACTTGGTGTGAGCTGGATCTTCAAACCAAGAGCTAAAACCTGTTTATACTGTCATCAGAGACTTTCGTTGAGGTTACTGCATCTGAAACTGCCCTTGAGAAAAAAGATGACTTGTAGATTATGGAAAGCATATATTGAAATCAGCTGTCCATTTACTTGCCATCAGTTTGTTCCTTTGTTCCTGGTGTCATCCAATCAGTTTTTGATATTGTGTTTAGTGAAACATTCTATTTTTCTTTGGCTTGGTTTTGTACTTATACACTATATTTAAGACTTTCCTTTGAACATGGACATGATAGTGAATTGTCTTCCTTGACCTGAAGATTTAGTTCTACACATTGAGAACATTGAAAATTCACCACAGAGAAGCACCTTCATGTTACAGATGGCACTAACTCTTTGCTGCTTGAAGTTAGGATCTTGGGCATTGACATTTTTAGATAGATTATACCTAATGTGACAACTTTCATCCTGCAGCAAAATTGATAAATTTTCATCTGGGTTTTGCATCACTCCCAGAGTGTTACCATTGACCAGCTTACACCTGTAAGAATGGCAGAGAAGCTATTTGTTTGGGATAACTCACAAAGAAGGGAGACTAACTGCTGGGTAGTGTCAGAGGATACCTGTACTAAAACATGGCTGCCCTTGTGTTCAAACCCAACGGTCGTTAGTTTAATCTTGGGCTTGTGTACTCCATTTCTTTGCTTTACTTCTTTCATATTTCTATCAATGGCTGAAGTTCAATTTATGTTGGTGGAATTTTGCATTTGTGATTTATTTTTAATATCATTCATTGTAAAATCATTTCAACACCCTCAAAAATAATAAATAATAGAAGAAACTGCAAAGGACTAGAACTGACTTTAAAATAGTATAATTATCTGGACGTGGAGGCATATGCCTGTAATCCTAGCAGCTAGGGAGGCTAAGGCAGGAGGACCACGAAATCAAAACCAGCCTCAGCAAATTAGCAAGACACTTAGCAACTCAGTGAGACCCTGTCTCTAGTAAAATATTTTTAAAAATGGCTGGCGATGTGGCTCAGTGGTTAAGTTCCCCTTGGTTCAATACCCAGTACCAAATAAAATAATGATAATAATAATAATAATAATAATAATAACCATAAAATAGTAAAAGCCAAAAATAAACTGTGGAACATTTACAATAAAGACAGAAGAGGAATATCAATTATCCTCAATTTATTATATCTTTCAGTTCATACAATTAAACATAACAGCAGGAAACAAATGGCAAAAATACGAAAAAAAATTTTCCATAAAGGAAGCAATTTAATACTTAGAGTTGAATTGTGCCTTCATCTTACAGTTGGTGTATTTTGAATTTTCCGAAGCTTTCCTATATTACCTTTATAACCTGGAAAGTGTAATTACATTTTAAATTAAATTTAAAGAGAGAGCACTATGTGAAAAATGAAGACTGACTTCAGCTCTCTCATTGCCTATTCCCCTGCCTTGTATCTACTCCCTCTCATTTGGGAGTGAGAAGAGGAGAGGGTGGGAGCTTTAAGTCAGGATCCCATGCTGAGCAGGAGGCTCAGTAGGAACCTCTGACAGGGGCACACACTCTCTACAGGGATCCACAAGCTCCTCACACCTTCACACATGCTTATATGCCCACACTCACAAGCACAGATGCCAGGAAGAAATGTGTTCTTAATCATGGAGGGAAATTATTAACAAAGGAGGTGACAAAAATATTTTTTCAAAGATATAAAGAACCCTCACTTTGCAAATGTACTTAAAGGAGTATTTCCTTGCTTCTACATGTGCTCCTTCCAATCTATTCTCAATCCAGCTGTTAGAAGCAACCTTTAAAAAACAAAACAACAAAAAAAATAGTTGAGAAAGCACCAACTCACAGCCCAGTCTCTCACTTTGCCGATGTCAGGCAGAGTAAAAGTTATAGTCCTCTTTTCTGAGATTCACAGGACCCATCTCTACCCAACCTTGCTCACTCCTCTCTCTCCAACACCATTTCTGGTCACTCTTATGCACAACTGTAGCCACACTGACCTCCTAGCTGTTTCTAGCATATACCTAGTGTATTATTGCCCTAGAATATTTCTTTTCCCATTCCTTTTTTTTCCCCCCTGCGTTATTTGATATTGTGACACATCCCCATCCTGCCTTCAGGTAATTGAAAAAAAAAAAGAAAGAAAGAAAGAAAAGAAAAAAACCCACAAAACTCAATGAAGCCTTCCTCTTGACCTCAGCATAGTGGAACACACTTTCTGCTTTTTTTTTTTTTTCTCCTTAACATTAATCACTAACAATTATTTTCAGATTTATATGTTGTTTATTGACTATTCCCTCAACTGAGTTTGTGCTCCATGAGATTTTATAATTGCCAGAAGAGGGTTGGCACATAGTGTGTGTTCAATAAAAAATCTGCTCATGAATGCATGAACCTAGCATTTTTAGTTCCTTAAGAATAGGAATGAGATATTATTTTTCTCAGTGTCTTCAACTACTATCAAGTTATTTTTATTTGACTTTCCTTTTTAAAGCAGCATTGGAAAACTGCCTTTAGCAATATAATAAAATGTAATTCAGCACTTTGGTACTTACTTGGTACACCGTTGATACATATTGGTACTCTAGCATTCATTGTACTCAATGAATATTGATGCAAATTGCATTGCTTTTCTTTGATTTGACAATTACCCCTTTAATTTTTGCCATAAAATTTGCAGGTAAAGGTTCCAGTAATTAGTAAATAATTACATTTATAGGTGGATTAAGGAAATGAAACTTTAAGTAAGTTCACATCAGATTTTTAGATATGACCTATATAATTTACTCATCTCCTTTGGAAAATCTTAATTATCTTTCAGTTTTATATTTCATTTTTAATGAAATTGCTATTGATTGATTGATATGTGAAAGTTATTTAGGTGTTCCTACCATATTTATTACAGCATTACAACTATTCTTCTAATTAAAGTCCTCATTTAGACTCCCTTGATTCTTTTAAATGATGAAAGCTCAAGTGTCCAGACAGTCATTTCCATAAACAGCTTGAAAGGAAAATGATGACGGACTGGAATGAGAAATGTATTCTCATAAGAACAGATATGCCTTGCCATGTATGTTTTATATATAGGTATATATGTTGTAGTTGGGCACAATATCTTAATTTTTATTTATTTTTATGTGATGCTGAGAAAAGAACCCAACTCCTCGCACGTGCGAGGTGCGCTCTGCTGCTGAGCCATAACCCGGCCCCTTGCCATGTATGTTTAACAGCATGTGGTGTTTAAACCATAGTAAGTACAATGGAAATTGAAAGCCCATTAGTTAACTAATCTAAAAATAACTAGAATTGTTTTCATTTATCGGGCTATATGGCCCACAATAGCCATATACAATTCCCTCCTGGCTGTTTAAATGTGACATGATTAAATTTCAGGAATGGCACTCAAATACACTTTCATCACTGACACTATTTCTGGAAATTAAGATAGTTACCAAGGGAGCTCTTAAAATGCAACATTGCCAAACTATTATGCCAAAATGAATTAAGACTTGGATGAGTTCAGAGGGCTTTATTAAAAATAAAAACTAAAATCTTCAACTGAAAACAAAGTGAGGTTTCAAAATGTCAAAATTATTCATGCTTTTCTTGAAAACTGTAAATTAATATTTTCTTATCTTCATTTTTGAGCACTCATAACTCTTTAACCATAATAAAAATGAACTAGTATTTACAAATGCACATATATGTGTAGTATATGTGTGTGATATATATAAAGAATATATATACATGTATATACATGTATATATATTCTTTTTAATGTCAGTGTGTACTACCTTATACCTTTATGTAAGTATAGGCTTATTCAATGAAAATACATAAATAAATAATGTGATATGTAGTGTATATATTCAATGCAATTGTTGCTTTATAAAGATGAATTTATAAGTAATGGCAAACACATTGCTAGACTGTCTTGCCACCAATTGTCATATTATAATGTTGATTTTAATTTTAGACTTCACTGTGTGCCAAGAATTGTCCTAAGTACTTTAAATATTAATTCATTTAATCCTCTCAGCAGTCTTTGGAATAGGTGCTATTTATTACTGGTTCCATTTTACAGAGAAAATTGAGCTACTGAGTGATTAAATAATTTGCTTAGGTTTACATGGCTAGTAAACTGCAGAGCTTGGCCTCAGTCCCAGTCATTGCAGCTGCAGAGCCTGCAGTTCTAAGTATGATATGATCCTGTCTCTTGCAGGGTAAAAGGAAACTGTTTATTACACTGCATATATTAAAAACACTTGCACGTGATGAGTGGTCTTGGTGAGTGTCAGCAGCATTAGAGGGAAAAACACAGTCTTGGCATTTAAAGAGAACTATGACTTTTCTATTTGTATCTTTATATCCTGAACGAATTAGTTGCCTTTTCTGTTCCTCTAGTTCCTTATCTGTAAGCGAACTTAACAATTTAATTTGATTCATATTGATGAACAGGTTAAAATTAATAGTATATATAAAATACCTAGGTCAATAAATATTGTAAGTAAATTAATGCATAAGTAAATACACATGAGGATTTTGGAGTTGTGTGAAAAGACAAAACCAGTGTATCCCTACATTTGCTTTTTTGCATAATTTAGATATTTTATATGGTCAAACAGCTCACTTATCTTTTGTAACTGAGAATACATAATCGACAATAATTTTTATGGAAGTTTACAGTACAACACTAATTTCCTACTCTTCTCTATCCAGGTAGGACATACACCCAAAAATAAAATATGAAAGAAATTTGCCAGTGGAATAACCAGGCATAGAGACCCACCATCTCACATTTGTGGAGTATGAGAATATTAATCTCAGATAAGTGCAGAGTAAAATGTTTGTTACCAGATGCTGCAAGACGAAGGAGAAGGGAGGGAGAGAAGAAGTTGATCAATTGGTACTAACTTATATTTAGAAGAGAGAATACAGTTCTCGTGTCCTCTTGCACAGGAGGATAGCTGTAGATAACAATTATGTACTGCATACTTCAAAAAGCTAGAAACAAAGGATCTTGAAAATTTTCTCCAGGAAGATAATGCGAGAAGAGAGATATATTTAGCTTTATTCAGATATTACATGATGTGTACATGTATAGAAACAGCACATGGCATCCTATATGAATATGTATAATTTTATAATTTTGTCATTTAAAATAAATTAAAAATAAAATCTGATATAAAATAGTTTTAAATCAAGAGTTTTTTTTAATTAAGAAGTGAAAAAGCAAATTGAAGCACACATAAGTAAATATATCAAACTCTGTGATTAAATAAACTAGCCACAAATGTGTATTGAGCTTTTCTTAGCATAACTATGTACAAGGTTTTCAGGACATATGTGAATGAATTTATTCATTCACCAACTTACATCAAACTTTAGCTACCATGTCTAAAGCTGGGGCAAAAATATCATTAGATTAAATCCAGTTTCTATTCTCATGCATTACACAGATTAATGGAATAAAAGAGCAAGAGTGACATAATACCTAATTATAAAATCTGATGAGTGCCATGAAGGCAGAGGAGAAGAGAAATTTATGATGGGATACCTATTTTGGTTGAGGGTTTAAAGAAGAGACATTTGAGCTGAGAGCAGAAGAATGTATAGTCTGTACCTTAACGAAGGGGGAGGGTGGTGGAGATGAGAGTTTTACAAAGGGAAGGATAATATCCTCAGGGATAAACAACCTACTTGTCCTTGAGAATCCTAAAATTCAGTGATGATTTAAGAATGATCTTTAATCATCATGTGATAGCATTTGTGGAAGGATCACCTAATTTTTAGGTCTAAATATTATGAAGTCAAGAAATTTCATTTGGAGATCAAGATAAAACAATATTTATGCACTCCAAAATCCACATTATAAACTACATATTTTACAACCAGAAAGGATTTGTAAAACACTAAATAGAGTTTAACACAGACAGTAAATGTTACTGAGAAATATAGCAAGAAATCAAAGAGAAACAGAAAAATAACCATTTACCATTGATCCTTGTTTTATTTCAGGTAATTAATATTTGATATATTTTAGAAATTTAGAAGCAATTCTTTAGTAATGATGTCTTTGAAAGCATGTCCTAATTTATTTTAAGATTGCTTTATTTCCTTGAAACATATAATATAGAAATAAGCCAATCACCAAAATACAAAGACTGAATATTCTCTGATATGCAAATACTAACACATAACAAGGGTGGGGAAGGGAAGAAAAGAAGTTGAGTGGACTAGACAAAGTGGAATGAAGGGAAGGGAATAGGAAAGACAGTAGAATGAATTTGACATAACTTTTCTATGTTCATATATGAATATGTCATAATGAAACTCCACATCGTGTACAACCTCAAGAATGGAATCCTAATTAGAATAAGTGATAGTCCATGTATTTACAGTATGTCAACATACACTCTACTAACATGTGTACCTAAAAGAACAAATTAAACATTAAAAAAATTAATCCAGCACTCCAGTAGAATAGAAAAAGGACCATTTTCCTCAGGCTTCCACCTTTTATGAACATAAGAGAAAAAATAAAATTGTGAGTTGATGAACTTTTTATACTCAGCACTAAGCATATAATATTAAATCCAAGATACATAATATTTCAAGTCTACCAGTGAATATGCAGGTCTACAAATATAAATAACCACAGGGATATATTCTCAAATACATATAATTATTTCAACTTCTTACATTCTTTAAAAGGGTATGACAGGAAGTTTGAAAACACAATGCTGTGCAAGTGTATCAGTAGTTCTCAAGAAAATAAATGATTCCAACATTACTGCAGGGTGAAGTCTTTGCAACAATAAACAGAAAAAAATGACTTGGTGACAAAACTGAATTGGATTTTCTGTGTCTGACACATAAGTTCCATCTTCAGTCAGATGCCTCTGGCTATATCTTTTCAAATGTTACCCAACAGTTTTGTGCAGACATATCATATTTTGAAAGTTCACCTGCTGTACCTTAAAATGATAATGTAATAAAAGAAAGAGGAAAATATCAGAAAATATGCTCAAATAGACTTTCTAGGATTTATTAAATACCTGTAACAAATTGAATAGGATTCTTATTACCTGGTAGTTTTTTTTTATTTGATTGCAAAATAATTTATAAGACATTGTTATGTATTCTTGATTTTCAAATTATATCAGCATTCCCAATACATGTTAAAACATGTATGTCTCTAAGTTAACCTTAAATTTATTCTCTTGGCTTTTTCAAAAAATGTACCCTAATGTTTCCCAATTCAAAGAAAAAAAGATAAAGTACTCAGAGACAAGAATTTCGGGAATAGCATAACTTGATTTAGTGCTCATAAAATTTAGAACTACAGTGGATCTTTAAAAATAATTGTATTTTTCTCACTGAAAATACCAATATTTTGAAACATCTTCACAGTCCCCACCCTTGCAGAAAATGGGGAAACTTAAAGTTTTTACAGTTTATAAAAGAAAGAAAAAAGAAAATAAGTCATTCTAGAAATGGACACTCAGAACTTGGTTCAAGTGGAATTTATGGGACAGACAATTATCCTATAAATGCTAATATAGCATTCTTGGGTAGTAAGGTGAAATTTGGGATCCAACCATCAATGTGAGCCTAAAATAGATATTTTATGATGAAAAAATTACAGCACAAATCACAGTGAGTTCTGCTTCTATAATATTCAAGAACAGCAGAGATAAATGCCTTTCTCAGATAGGAAAAAGATGGTTCCTGATCTTCTCTGAATGTGCACAGTTTTCCAAATGATGACATGATTTCCTGAGCTCTCAAGGGTTTCAAATGGTTGCAATAAAATTTTACTGGTAACCTGGGGCTAAGTTTGGCAGTGACAGCAACAACTGGCATGACCCTTGCCCACAGTTTTCAACTGAATCGTCACACTTGGAAGTGATGGCTTCCAGCAGCATGTAAGACAAAGAGCCAAGTCCACATTTTGAGTTTTATCTTCAGAGCTGTCTTCATCAACTGAAGAATCAGGGCACGACAGACTGCTTTCCTATTTAGGCTGGTGGAATTATAGGTGCATTGGAGATACTCAGATGAGGTAATGCTGCTGATTTCTAAAATGCAGATGGTAGTTCAGGGATGCCTTGGTGATGAAGATTCAGATTTGATAAAGTCAGATGAGACTGGTAAAGTGACAAAATGGGATGGCATTGCCAAGAGAAAAAAAATGAAAAGAGTGGAAGATTGCTAAGAATAGAGTTTGCAGCAGATAAAATCATTGTTTATCTGCAAAGTTTCAAAAAATAGAATAGCAGTAATCTGAGAAATAGAGCATAAAGACTGAGAAAGCAAGGTAAAAGGTGCTTCTGGAATAGGAGCTGGACAGGAAATGAGACTAAAAAAAGATGTCTTAATTTGGAGGCTCAAACCCTTAATGGTCCTTACATAATTGTAGTGGGTGGAGGAGAAATATGATGGATTGCAAGTGCTCATGTTGAGCAGGTGCAGAGTAAGCAATGAAAACCAGACCATACCTCCCAAGTTATGGTACATGCTACTTGGAGCATATCTTAAACCCTAAAGAGCCATTGAGGTGACCAAGGTCCTAAAAATAAATTTCATAATAGTTACTTTAATAGCTTTATCTGGTCAATAATACACTTTCTTTTTAGAGCTCTAAAGGGAATGGATACATAAAGTAGCCAACTTAAAAATAAATTGAACTTGAGGAATATGGTTCTATAAAAAGAGTAGAGCCAGAGAAAAGTCAGTAAATCCAATACTAAAATTCAAGGAAAACAGGAGCGTGGACAGAAAATAAACTATTCTGACAAGAAAAAATGGTAAGAACTATAGTTATATAAGGAAACCTATAAATACTCAGCACTATTATCTAACTACAAAACACCAAGGAATGGAAAATGCAGCTTTTAGCTCAGAGAATCCAGAGGTATCCATGGTGGTTTGTTCAAAATAAAATTCATTTCATATTTTCTCTGGAACACTTGCACAGACACAATTTTTTAAACATTCATAAAACGACTATTTGGAATATAAATATTTCTTTATATTTACTTGGCAGAAACTTAATAATGCCATTTTCCTTTCCACTAGAATTATTCCTGGATTTTACCATTGTTAATAGTCTTTAGTTTAACAGAGCATGAGTGCTTTTTTACAAGGATTTAAGAGTGTTCTCAATCCCAATCTTTAAGTGCTCAATGCAAGATTTTCAACCAAGGTATAAGACTCTCAATGGAAGGATGAAGGTGGCTGTGTGATGAGAAAACAAAAATAAAACGTTCATTTTTATTAAGGACTACCTAAAATTTAGAATTTCTATCAATTGCAAATATAGGCAATGACAGCTTTAGAATTAGCAATACCATGACTAACAGAAATCACAAATACTGTAATTTGGTTTTTTTTTAATTTTTTTATGGTTGGTTGTTCAAAACATTACATAGTTCTTGATATATCATATTTCACACTTTGATTCAAGTGGGTTCCGAACTCCCATTTTTTACCCGGTATACAAATTGCAGAATCACATCAGTTACACATCCATTGATTTACATATTGCCATACTAGTGTCTGTTGTATTCTGCTGCCTTTCCTATCCTCTACTATCCCCCCTCCCCTCCCTTCCCCTCTCCTCCCCTCTTCTCTCTCTACCCCCTCTACTGTCATTCATTTCTCCCCCTTGTATTATTTTCCCCTTTCCCCTCACTTCCTCTTGTATGAAATTTTGTATAACCCTGAAAATATCTAAAACTTTCATTTACGTTTTTTCACTAGTAAGAATCTCTAGTAGATCTGCCTTTTATTTAATGCAGTAGTAGATAAATGCATATATTAACATATCATGCATGTTAAAATATTTCAATTGTTTGTGTTTCCTTACATTTCATTTTATTCATTTAAATGTGTTATTCTGAAATAGGTCCCTAGGCTTCCCCAAACTGACAAAAAGGTCCATCCATAGAAATGGTTAATAACCCCAAGTTAATGCTTTATCTATCTGAAAATATGATTTTCCCCATATAATATGCTTGAAACTTTTAGAAATGGAAGCAATGAATAGCGAATTTCATTTAGCCTTTATTCCTGGCCCGTCTGTTGAGTTTTGTTCTCTAGTTCTATGTGTTAAAAACATGTAAGTTTCAACAGCAGAAGACCACATTGTTAAGCCACATTTTTGTCACTGTGTTCACAGAGGTTTTATTAACAAGATTGAGGTGTTATGATTGAACCCATTTCTACTTCTAATCAAGAGCACATGTTTAGAAAGTTTTAAACTCTGTGATATATTCTAAGGTACCTACCCTGTGAACACTAACCTGTATTTAAAAGACAAGAGAAAGAGCCAAACTAAGTAACTACCTCCAATTATCCTCCCTCCTCGTTCCTTACCCCTATGCATTGCCCATGAAGCTACGCATACTCAGTCTGCTTTTTACCAAAAGAGCCCCTCAATTTACCTCAGTAAAAAGATGGCCAGAACCATGAACCAGAACTATGAAGAAGTCTTGTTCACTACTTGGTTTTCTGTGTAGTTCTGTCTTTCTCTCTTTGATCCCATGTCTAGGTTGTATGGTCTCAGAAAATTTTTGCTTCTCCTTGTTTTCTTACTCCCTTTTCTGCATGAATGATGAAGTTAACTTAATGATACTTCTCATTTTTAACAATATTTTAATTTGAAGTTGCTTCTTATAATGCACAATAAGTAGTTCTATAGACTGTACTAAAAAATCTTACTTATAAAACAAGAAAAGTAGTCATCCTACAAGTGTACCTGAGAAGGAAAACGATTTGTTTGGTATTTCTCAACTCCTTTCATCAGTATGGGAAAATACCAGCTGTTTATACACATTTAACCTTTTGGAGTAGTTAGGTGGATTTTGTCATGGAAGCTTCTGTAAATTTGTTCATTATGCAAAACACTATAAAAGTCCCCACACGACTATTAACTACGAACTTCTGTTATTTGGTCTAATCATAATAAGCAAAACTATTTTTTATACTGTAATTGGTGGCATTGCTATCCTAAAAATATTGTAAAATAATATGTAAAATTTTGTTCAATGAAATTGATAAATGAATGTAATGGGAGGGGAGTTTTTTTCCTAAGGTATAGTTCACACCCAGTAATTTCTAGTGAGTATCTCTGTGCTACTTCATGAAGTATGAGAGCTTCACTTGGAGAATTGCTAAGTGACCCTTGTTTTGAATGCCCCTTTAATATTTTTTATAACTTTTTTTTCTAATTAAAAAAGCAATAAATAACTTTAAAAGAGCACTTGGAATACACAAAATTAATGTTTTAATTTCCTTTCCTTTTGAAATGGAATCTGCTAAATCCACCACCTGCAACAGACCACCAACAGCAATGTACATGACATTGACTTGAGTCACTCCTTCTTTTCCAGTGTGTGCCCCTCTGTCTGAAGCACAGATCTCTTTCAGAACCTCATCATGGTCAGGAAGAGGCCTTGTTCTTCAATGTATTTACTGTCCTCCACTCCACAACACCTAAAATAACTAAATGGAAAAATTTGGACACTTGACAAATTTGGTCAGCTGAGTGAGTAACTAAGATTTTTTTAGTTTAATAACAATTCTCTAGATAGTTGCTTTCATCTACTTTAATTGATTTAAAAATGGAAGCAGACTGTCATTTATTTAAACATATGAAGAGACAACCAGATTCATTGAATCCAAATTTAAACTGAAGTTTAAAAAGAAAAAATATTAGAAAATTTATAATATTAGTTTGACACTTTTTAGCAACATAGAAGTAAAAAGGAACCACTGTTTTACATTCTAGTCACAGCCTGTCTACTCCCAAGAATATAACAGTACATACAGTTTTTGAAATTTCAGGAGCTGGCTAGCCAAGTATATTTTCAACAGGGCTGCTTTTATTACTGACTGAAGTGATTTTTTTTTTTTTAGTATTTTACCTTAACCAGACAGTACATGATAGAAGTTAAAACCCACAAAAATCATGTTTCAGTTAATAATTCAGGTTATTAATTAGTCATGCTTATGAGACTTGAGAGTAGAAACTGACTTTTTAAATGATTGCAAGATTTAGGGGGTAAATATAATCAACTGACTCATTTTACTCACATTTACTGTTAAATTTGTTAACACAGATAATGAACCTTAAATCCAGATTAAAGTCAACATCATAGAAAAAGAAAAAAATATCTTGGGAAAATTCAAGGTTCTGTGCACATGAATGTTTAACTGGCTTTTGCTTATTCATTCTATGGATTGTTGTGTACCTATAATACAAAGCTACTAGAATAAAAAAAAATGACAACTTCAAAAACAATTCTAGGTTAATACACAACATTCTCCATAAGGTAATTTTGAAAATTATACATAAACTTTTATCTTTTCATCCGTAGTTAGACTAGTGTTATGATTCTTGCACAGTTGCTGACTTCATATTTAAAATGTGTTAACATTGAAAATGATTGCCTCCACAAGTTATCTTGAGGCATTTGTTAAACAGAGAAGAATGCACAATGATAATAGGCTTTTTTTATAAGAGGACATTTGAAACTCATCCTTTATAGTGAGAAGATAAAAAGCTAAAGAGAGGAAGAAGAAAGCTATGGAAATCCTTGGGCAAGGCAGTTTACCATAGTTCTTTTTTATGGATCTCTAGTTATAAAATAATGCTAAATTTAAACTAGGTCCTACTAAGTGGTTCCCAGGTATAAAGGAATTTAACCTTAAAAGACTAAGTATAAAGTTTTAACTTTGTCTTGTACAGAGAAGAGGCTCCAGGAATATTTGGTCAGAGGTGAAGGAGTAACAGCCTATGTTGACCCTTCAGTCCCTAAGCCATAGAAGAAACACAATGAGCTAGCCACTGGTCTACATCTTTATAAACATGATGGCCAAGAATCCCATTCGCACTTTTTGTAGCTTCTCTGCACTCCTTAAAGCATATGCTGCTCCAAGAATGCCAACCCATCATATCAAACTGTTAGTAATGACCCACTCATAATGAATGTGCCTGACTCCAAATCCTTGCTCTGTGACTGTAGAGGGGGTGTTGACCCTTGGTGGGCCTCAGTTGCCTCAATTAAAACTGAGAATAAAAATACTATTCATGAGATTATGTTGAAATGTCCAACAATTTTGTTTTTCTCTGTATAGACTTCATTTGTAATCTCCAGGGAGGTCTGTGAGATAAAATAGATTCATACCTTTGGGGCAGTGCAGGATACGGGGTGATGGAGCAGAGAAAATGTATTGAAAGTTCACCTAGAAGAATTCAGTTTATTTAGTTGTTACTTGTCTCAGTTGGAGGAGTGAAAGATATTGAAAGAGATAAAAAGGGTGAGTGAGCTTGAATTGATAATGTATGCATTTCCAGGTACAGAACCACCCTAGGGGATTATACTTTTTATTATGTTGAGCCTTAATAGAATGGCTCAATAAAGTTTGGGAGCACTGTTGGTAACAGTCGCCATGAAAGATGTGGGAAATGTATTGTTTCACCAAACAAAATACTGATATAACTATTGTTTGGGAAAGGTGAAAGATAGGCTTAAATAAAATTAATTAAGTAAATAAATTATGAAATTCACATTAAATTATACTTAAATGCCAAGTGCTTCTATTTGTGATTACAAGTATGCTTAGGATCTTTTTGTACTTAGAATAGTAACAATTAGTTCAGTTTGGAGGAAGATTGGAGAGGAAAGAAAAAGTCAAAGACACAAACTGCCAAAAGTATTTCTTTTTCTGCCATGTAAGTAAAATCTGTTCTAAGGTGTGTAGTTTGGTATTGCTAGAAAGTAAGTTTCCAACATCCAGGAGGATAACCTTTACCCTCTGAGCAATGGGAACCCAGGAAAAACTACATATTACCAGAAGAGTGAAACAGTCAGATTTTCTAAATATTTACTCTAAACTCAAGGTATAGGATCAGTGAGGAAATTAGCTGAGAAACAAAGAGGCTCATGCAGGCAATGGGTACTGTGTATGGCGGTACTAGCTAGATGAGAAAAAGAATCATTTAAATAGCTAAAGCACACATGGAATTTAATAACTAACCAGTAACATTTATTTACAGCTCGATTTCAAAACATTAATTTGTGGTATTTTGGAGTATTTTAAAGACAGAAATTAGTGGATCATTTATCAATATTTAATCTATAACTTTTAGCAACTATATAAAGACAGTAAAGAAACAAGAAAATTGGAGGGTTTGATCCATGTTCTTAGGATTGCTCAGCACATATGCACCCAGAGCATAGGCTGGAGTCACTCCACCAGAATGTTTTATTGACTTTCTGAAGTTTTTTTGTTTGTTTATTTGTGTTTTAAACATGTGCTTCTTATGAACACTGTGCAAAGGTATGCATTTTTTGAATTTATCACAAAGTTATTTTTTCCCCTGAAACTGTCTCTTCACTTTACTTTCTCTGCATGACAATTCTTTTTTTTTTCTTTGATATCCCTTCTTCCACTGAAACTTCTTTTTTTTTTAATTTTTTATTAAGAAACCAGTATGTGTGCATGGTTTTCTTATCTCTCCCAATCGGATCATGAAAAGAGTCGGTTGGGTGCTAATGAGTTTTGCATAATTGTTTTCCCCCAATATATCCTCTTTATGCCCTTGGAAACTTAAAAAAGAATGAATATTAACATTTTTTCCTCATGTTAATTGGACATATGAGTCAGGATGAAACAGAAAAGGCAATGCTGATGATATGGGATCCAGGGGGTTCCGTTTGGGCAGAAATGTCTTGTTACTTTTCTCAGTTATGTACTTGAGGAAATGAGACTTCTTTGATTATTCCAACAAAATTGCCAGCAGCTAAAATTTCATCTACAATTATCCTAAAGATAAAATTGCTCAGATATTAAATTAGGGGAAAAGCATGATCATAAAGGTGTTTTCAGAGTTGTAAGCTGGCTTGTCAAAGGGTTAACAGGAGCTTTTCTAGAGGAGACCCCCATTTTGTGTCCCAGTGAAGAAAAGGGCCTGCCAGACACAGACCTATTTTGAAAGGAGGTTATTTAATTAGTTATTTTTATTTCCAGTGAGTCTGGCAATACACTATGGAGAATCATTTCATTTTCATTCATTACAAGGGCCATAGCTTATATTTCCCCCAGGCAATGAGTTTTATCTGACAACTTGAATGCTTTGGTGACAGAAACATCTGATGATGGATACGTATAAAGGAGATGGCAAGTGACATGATATTTTGGATCATTTTCAGTAACTGTGAAGGATTAATAATTTTGCTTATGTGTATACTTAAATTTTTATTAAAGAACTTTTTTTTTTGCATGGGAAATGGGCATAGGTGTTCTATTTATTTTTTTCAATTTCCCTCTGAAAAGAAATGAATACATGCAAAACCTATCTAAACCAGTGGCATTTGTTTAATCATGAGTTCCAGGTAGTTATGGTAGAAGTCAGACTTTACCATCCATGAATTTTTATCTCTTACTTTTGTAACAGATAAACAGGGTTCCTATTCATGCTAGGCACATTGGGTATCATGTATTGTGTGTCAATGTCATGTTGTGCTGTTCCTAACCTGTTGAAAACAATCTATGAGATGAATATTATAGTCCCTGGAATACTCATGATTAGCCCCACAGTTCACCTACTTTGTGTTCTATTGGCATTATTCAGACCTTTTAAAAATAAAGTTATCTGTCTCCAACTCCAAGGAAATTTGATTAAATCAGTCTGAGATTCATCTTGGCCTTGGGATGTTTAAAAGCCTCCTATGTAATCCTAATGTGCAGCAAATTTTGGAAACTGGATTCATCTGAAACTGCCGAAACGTTAAGCAAATTCCCCAAGCCCATGTAGCTAGTAAGGGTTGGTATAGGAATTCAAACCCAAACCTCCTTCATTTCATAACTCAGTCTTCAATGAAGCAGGGCATTTTGTTGGTGATGTTCAGTACTATTCAGAGTGGAGACTTCTAGAACTATATTTACCTTCACACCCATAACCAAAATTAAAATGAACAGCAGTTTCCATGAACTGACACAATTGAAAATTTGCCAAGACTTAATAAGTTGCATAACATTATGCTTGTTATCTTAGTTATTTCCTAAAATATTGCCTACATTTGTAAATTTTATGATCTAATGAAGTCATGCACTTTAAACAACCAAACTTAAAATGAATATTTCTATTATTTCTTTTATCTTTGCCACTTTTATTTAAATGAATAGATAAATTTTTCAAGCTACTAAGATGTGAGGGATATGTTGTCCTTACCCCCTGCCTGAGCAATTTATGGTTCACACAGTTAATGGTAATTGAGGAAAATTTTTCAACTGATTAAATATTTTCTAATTAATGTGAAGTAGAATTTGTTTCTCTAGTTCTGTGTATTTTTATCCAATTTATCTTTTCTTTATATTAGAAACAGTCACTATGTCCTACTGTGTCCTTGTGATTATTAAATAGAAAATAGCTGTGTTTACTATTTTTGAGCACTTGACTACAAAAAAAATATTTCCAAGAAAAGCAAGTCACTGTTATTTTCACTTATACAAGATTATTTCAGAAGTAAAATTAATTCTCCTATCTCCATTTTGGTTTAGTGACATGCAATATCTTATGTTTGAGGCTGATGGTCTTACCTGATTCCTGAATCCTGATAGAAATTAACATATGACAGTGATGAGCTATTCAACATTTACAAGATGCAAACTTCTGGAGAACCTCATATTTTCTGTAATTCCAAAGTGAGAGAAACATGAAGTTCTCTTTTCTTTAAGTTTTTAAAAAGCATATAATTCTGACTAATTTTTTTCAAAATTTACAACTTCATGATGAGCAGATATAAGACTATTTGTAGTTAAAAATTTGCATCTGTATTATATTTTAATATATTTATAAGAAACATATTGTTTGTCTTTTTAATAATTATGCTGAGTTATATAGAGTAATGTATTCTATTATGATATGTCAGAAAATAGAAATTTATTCTATTATGTATATTTTATTCAACATAGCTAACACTTCATACTTATTTCAGCAACTGAAAATGTAAATACAGACTTGAGGTTTTTAAATGGCTTTACTTGTCTATATTATTTAGTAGTGCGGATACAAATTCTAAATACTGTTTATTTTCTGCAAATGTTTTCCAAGAAAAATACCCATTTAACTTGGACATGACATAATATCAAGGTTTATTTTAATATACTTTATAAGTTTAAAAAGAATCAGGAGTCATATTTACTATTCCTCTAGGATATTCCATATTCTTTACATTGTAAAACAGATCTGGTATGAGTCTCTGTTGACTGAGAGATAATGTATGAAAAACTGGATCAACTTCTACAGATTCATAATTAATATGTTACTCTATTAAATTCTCCTAGAAAGTTTTTCCCACAAAACTACTAAAATATCCTTTGTGTTAGCAGCTTTACATTCAGTAACATTCGAAATACTATACTGAATTATCCCTTTCAGGACAACAAAAGCCATTTATGAATACAATATGCAGAAATTTTGTGATATTTTTTGTCTGTAGGCATGTTCATTTTCTAAAGTTAATATTATCAAAAATTTATCTTATGTTCCAGCTCTATTCTGAAAATCCTGAATATAAATAGAGAGATATGTTTTAATTAAAAAATAAATAGCTCAGATTGTGACTTAAAGGGCAGATGTAAAAATCATTTACAAAAATATTGAGTCCCCTAGGCTGTGGGTTTAGTTAAGTAGCTCAGTGGAAGAGTGAACACCTAATATATGTGAAGCCCTAGGTTCAGCCTTCATCATCCTCCTGCCCCCCAAAAAAGAAACAGAGAAAGAGAGAAAGAGAAAATTTTAATTCTCTGTTTGTACAGTTTTATGTGTTTATCTTCTAAATTAAACAAATATGTCCTTACATTTTTAAGAGGAAATATATAATATACATGTGTTTACAGTTCAAATGAACCAATCATCCTCTACACATTTTCAGGATCCATTTGGCTCTTCATCATTTGTCCCATGAGTTTTCAACACGTTCTAACATTAGAGAGGGCTCATTATGCTATACCTTGTCATCAGCAATGGCTTCCTGTTTCACCTCTTGGATTTCTTTTGACCTCTGGAACACTGAGAATTCAAACTCACCCTGACATGACATCCTGTTTGAAGAAAAGTATAACAATATTGTATGGAAAAGATGGATAGATAGAGCTGGTAATTGAATTTGAAACTATGATTTATCTCAAAAATAAAAATCAGTGTCTGACATGCCAGTAATATTGCTTTATAACAAAACATCAGAGGAAATGCCTTGTATCATTTACCCAGATATGCATTTGCCAAAAAATCTTAAAAGATATAAATAACTTAAAAGCACAAAAAGGAGTCTTCTGCATAGCAATGCTTGAATATTTACATTTGGTATTCAGTTCATGCTTCTTCAAGCAACTGAATCCCTTCTTTAGCATTTTACCTTGGCATTAAACCCCTTTTTAGCTCTTTCCTGTTTTGTCAGAAAGCAAGAATAGATATACAGCTACTGGTTTTGAATTGCAGGCTTTTGACTATACAGACAAATGTTTCATCAAACCATGTTGTTATCTTCATAGTTGGTAGAAGATGGATGTGCAGTTTAAGTGGAATCCTGAGTACAAGTTACTGAAATCTTGCCTGGCTGCAAAAGTGCACTTAGCACTTGAAAACCCCATATGCTCTTCTGTTTTGAAAAAAAGAAAAAAAATTGCATCTTAAGCAAACTAAAACACTCTCTTCTCTTGTCCTCCAGGAGCACTGTTCACTGTGGTAGAATGATAATCTTATTAGATTGTGTTGACTTTTGTGAATTATCTCAATAAGAATTATGGCCTTCAAACACTAGAATGCATAGGCCCTACTACTTAAATAACATTGATATTCTGCAGCGATATTCTTATAAGTCAGCTTGGGGAAATAATAGTGGATAATTTCCTATTGTAATTTAGCTTATTCATAGATTTAACTTTTCCTGAATTCAAATCAATTAATTTAAACTGATAATGTATCATAATTGAATTGAGATAACAAAGTGTGAAGAAAAGCATAACCACATTTTATAGGAAAGTAGCTAGATTGCTGATAATTGAATTAGTAACATTATAAATGCAGTTTTCATTCTAATCATGATATTTCCTCTACCTCTAAGAATTGACTCATATTTATAAGTATTTCAGCATACCAAAAAAGATTTTTTTAAGTATGATAAATCCTTAGAGTGATAATATTTATATTCAAAAGATTAATTCAGTTTCAAATAAGGAAGAGAAGTAACTCCGAAATACTGTAATTTGTTTTAATCTACCTTAACCTGTTAGAGTCTGTAAACAAGTCAAGATGGTGCCTGACATTTTGCCATGGCAAAATGCTGGAGGGAGTGGTTTATGAAGTAACGCCAGTGAGCCATTAAGAGTGGAGATTCCTTATTGGTTGACTGATGTATCTAGTTTATGCTAATTAAGATAAGCTGTGTGGAATGTATAAATACCACTCCTGTCCTACAATAAAGGGCTTCCACTCCTGCTGCATCAATCTACACAAGTTGCTCCTCACCCCCCGGTTATTTTGCTGCAGCCGGACTCCGGCATTAACCTATAATACTGAAAACTGCTAGTTTGTAGAACACTGTTCTAAGTGCTCTGGAAACAAATGATGCAAAGGGAATAACTTCAAGAAGTTTGTCATCTAACAGAAAAAAAAAAATGCACAAGTAGTTGTTTCTCATTTTTTAACCTGGACACCTTCTGAGACTTCCAATATGGAAAATTAGTAGAACACAATTTCCAACAGAATGGCAGAAATGCTTTCCTGGCCACACATTACAGAAAAAAAAGCCTTCATGTTTATGAAGAAAATTAGCATTTATCTAAACTGAGAAGCCCATTTGATACAAATAAATAGACTTTTTTTTTTCCTAAGGTGCATATACATTTTATGTGCCATCCAAATAAGCTTAATGGATGTTTTGGAACAACATTGATAACTTTTCAATTGCTGGTTTTCCCTAAGCAAGGTGGCTATGGCTCTGTGTTGAATTTATACCCTGGTACAAAGAAGTAGTCTCCAGGATGGAGGGAAACAAATATCTAAGATTTCTACTCCAGGTTCTTTTAGGGAGATCGCGCTCAATGCTATGACCAAAGGCTGACACCTAAGAGGATGCTCTGTAGAAATGTGTAAATGAGTGGGAACTGGGAAGGCTGTGTGTGCCTTCACCTTCACATTTGCATTCTATACCAGAGCCTCCTTTACCATCTCTCCATTCCAGTTACACTGGAACATTCAGGTCCTTTCCCTGAGATCAACCTTTCTGAAACTTTTTTAAAATTCCTGTCATCATTCCATCCCTGACCCTCTTCTAATACAACTTCCTCACACTAGAAAAACAATTGCCTAGAGAGAAATCAGATCAAATGCATGCTGATTTAGGTGAGAAAAAAATCTTCAGGACTCCTTTTATGGGAACAGTGTGAGAGATGGTGGCCTTGATCCTCCCTTACCAATGTAAAACTTGCTCTGAAGACTGCTCTCACATAAAACAAACATTAGGAAAATGAAGCCAAGGCATGGTCCAGACAACACAGAGGGAAGCTTACATTTGAATCAGCATTAATTTCTGCAGTATTGGAGGTCATCAGTAATTCATTCACCAATCTTCATGTTCAGCACAATTATCACGATATGCTAAACACCAGCAGAGGACTCACTCCCCTAAGAAGATGAGATGCTCAGAGAAAGGGAGGACTGGAGATGTTTAAAGGAGATTTGTTTCTGACATGGCTTTAATTTGAAATCCTTTCATTCTGAAGATGTCTGGATACTGAGATAGAGCAAATGAAAGCAGTGGATTCCTGTTACAGATTCAGCCATGCATCTTACTCATTTGAAAGGCTTAATCAGCACACTCAGGAGCAAGATGTGAGGCATCTTGTAGCGCTGCTTACTTGTCAGCTGCAAGATCAATAAAATGCAGACACTATTCTTTGCCACACTCCAAAGAATGAGTTTGCAGAGTGGGAAAGACTTCACTCTGAAGCTAATTTATTCACATGCAAAGTTGCTTTGAGGAGGGCACTTGGGACTTGGCACCAGCTGGCCCAGCTGCTCCAGCCCAACCTGCCAGGTGACATTGTTCATTCAGTGTTAGTCTGAACAGCAGGTCTCAGGTCAGAAGGCATTTCCAGTCCACCCAGACAATTCAGATAATGCAGTTTTGTTAAGTGACTCTGTAAATGATGCCTAAAGCCTCTGCTAATCAATGTTAAATGGACTCATTAATTTAGTATTATTGTCATACCTGACAGAGACAAGCCCAATACCCAAGGAGCATAAACATGATCTCACAGCCAACAAATATAGAACTGTCATGTTCTCCCACTCTGTTCTACTACTTCCTTCCACTGTTGGACTCAGCACTGATCAAATTACCACTATGTCCACTGTGGGAGTAAAGAAGAGGTATTTCAGAAATACCTGGTAATGCCATGTGGCAGGTAGTTGAAAAATAGATCCCCTCCACTCTCAGTCTCATTGTTTTTCATTAGTAAAAAAATGCACTTCCCCTTTTTCAGCACAATTTCCATAGAAGTCCTCTGTATCCTTGCACTCTTTAGAGAGTACAGATGAAAAATGATTTTTTAAAAATTTAAAATGAACTATATAAAATGTTATGATGTCCCCTGTAATCTGTACCGTTTGCTTACATTTGTATTTTTTTAATTAATTCCTTCTACAGATACTTTCTAAAAGCCTTCTAAAATTGAAGTTTGATGTTAGAGATAATGAGGAATATAATTCCTCCCTGCAAAGGGGTTCCCATCTTATGGAGCAATAGAAGTTGCAGGTCAGGAACATACTGAGGGCAGCTTGAGAGCAGAAACAATTTTCACTTTTCAGTCCTGTCCCTGAAACCTGGTTGATAGAGCCTGTCAGGCCCAGGGTAGTGGTTATCACAAACTCATGGAACAACGTTCAAACCAGCAATTAGAATGACTCTTGACAGATTTTTAAGGGAGGAATTAGGTTCACTGCTATTATTTGTTAAACACACCAATTGACCAATGTCGATTAAAGGGCGCATTCTCTGAGCTGCCTGCAGTTTTTGAAGCTCATACTTCATTTCCTTCCTCTACCCTACAACTAATCATTACTAGGACTGCCTATTCTTACTTCCTAAATATATTTTTTTTAACTCTTACTCTTCTTTTATACTCACATCATTTTTTTTTACCTAGACAACTGCTATTTCTATGTGTTTTGGGTGATAATTTATTCCCTTTTAATTCTCCCTTTCATGGTACAGTGGGTATGATCTATAATAAATGGTAATGTGGCCATCATTACAATCTTTCAAAAACTCTCCATAAGTGGCAGAATTAAGTGATATCAACAATCTCTTCAGCAAAATCATCTAAACTATCTCTACTTCTTCACACTGTTTCTGAACTTCCACTGTAGGACCATGTTGGTCTAGTGACACTGAACTACCTCTACCCCCATTATACCAGTTTGTTTCCCACTTGTATCTGTTTTATGTTTCTTCTCTACTCTGCTAGTCCCCGTTCTTTTTTGAAATTTTGTTTTCCATGAACCTAAGACTTGATTTTCATTCCATTCTCACATTGATCTCTGTGCATCTACCAATCCACAATCATTGGCTCTATCATATTTTAAAAAAAGTTATTGTTCTGTGTGTCTTCCCTACTGAACTGAAAGTGCTTTGGGGAAATCAATACTATAAATGTAGCATAGTAGGCAGCTTTCGATTCCCACTCAGAGATCAGATTTAATGTCACCTCTCAAGAAAGCCATCAATGACTGCTTGACACACCTTCCTTGAAATTCTTTTTTCCCCCTTCATAGTACTTACCACTTAATGGTCTTTTCTTGTTTATTTAAGTATTTTTAATTTGTCTCCCAACTAAAATACGAATTCCTTGCCAACAAAGACACTTCTGTCTTATTTATCCCTTGGTATCACCACTGCCTAGAAAGTGCCTATTATATAGCAGACTTTCAATAAATATGTATTTTTAAAACTGAATTACATGAATGGAAGATGGATGAATGAATAGACTGATGGATGGTTGGGCACATAAAAAGAGTTCAAAATAGTAACTCACACTTTAATTGGCAATACATAGGCCAATAATGGTCTCAGGTGAATTTTTAACATCTCAAGGGGTGTAGAACACCATAGATCCTCCATATTTACTTTTGTGACAGTTTTAATACATCCCAATCTGTGAATGCTTTGTATATCCTGAATGCCATTCATGATATTCTTCATATTCCCTCCATATTAATTCTCCCACCCATTGAAGAATCATGAACACTTCATCTAAATTGCAGGCTTATCTTTGACATTGTTAACTTACCTCCCCACAAGTGTCCTCATTTATGAAATAGGGTTGATAACCTTTTTTTCCTGAAAGTATTATTTTGAAGATGTGTGAGAAACTCATGTGGATGCTCTTTTCAAACTTCAGAGTTCTCATTTGATATTAATTATGTCATTAATCATTTGTTCATATCCCTTCCTTCACTTATTGATAGTAATGGCAAAGAATAATTCCATGTTATTTCTTTTTAAGCATCTTATTGTTGATTGTTTAAAGTGACTTATTAGATATATAATCATTCGCACTCTGAATTGCAACTCCTTCATTGGTTTGTATAACTGTTAGGTTTAATAGGACGCTGGGGAAGTGGATAGCACAGGCAAAAAGGAAATTAGATTTTGAACCTTTTATTATGATGACATCCAGTTGATTGTGGTCCACATGATTAGTGAAGAAAAGCTGCTGTTGTGACAACTTTCCAATGTAAAGTAAATATAAAGCTTAATTTGCACATTAGTTTACTGCTTACCAAAAAAGAAAGAAAGAAAAGCCTCAAAAACAAGGCTCATCACATATTTATTGAGCTCTTTCTGTGGACTAGAAACTGTGCCTATGAGGATTTAGCAGTAAAATAAACCCAGTGTTGCTCTGAAATGGCTAAAATGCCAGGAATACCTCAATTGAAGTCCTTTAAAATGAACTTACAGGGCCATATTCCTTGTTTTTAAGTAATTTATAGTTACAAAGGAAAACCAGTTTATCTTTATCCTCCTCACAAATGGTGAATTAAGTGTTATTATAAACCAGATTGGGGCTGGAGATGTGGCTCAAGCGGTAGCGCTCTTGCCTGGCATGCGTGCGGCACGGGTTCCATCCTCAGCACCACATACAAACAAAGATGTTGTGTCTGCCGAAAACTAAAAAATAAATATTAAAATTCTCTCTCTCTCTCTCTCTCTCTCTCTCTCTCTCTCTCTCTCTCTCTAAAAAAAATAACCCAGATTGTTAAAAAGTAAATAATCAAGGATCATTAGCCAATAAGGAAGTTGATACATCAGACTCAGGCTTTATTCAAGAATCTCGGCCACAGTGGTGTTTTCTGTGGTGGGCTTTTATGACTGTATGTGAGTGATAGAGTATGTAGGTAGAATTGTTATAGCTTGTTTGAAGGAAAACAACTACAATATGGAATGCAGGACTGGGGACATTAGTGCTTGTAACTTTAACAAGAAGTGAGAAACCTCATGGGACAATACGTGATACACTGTTAAAGCTCTAGATCAATAAAACATGTCAGTGTATATGTTTCAAATTTTTTTAAATTTCTTTTTGTTGTAGTTGGACACAGTACCTTTATTTTGTTTATTTATTTTTATGTGGTGCTGAGAATCGATCCCAGTGCCTCCCACATTCTAGGCAAGCGCTCTACCACTGAGCCACAATCCCAGCCCTTTAAATGTTTTTAAAATCAATGAATGTTCATGATTGAGATCATTATAAAGATGAGGAGCCTTATGTGGCAGACAAACCTTGCAAATTTGTAAAACTCACTTCTTTGTGTTTGGATTCTATGATAATGCTACAGCCCACAGCGAGTAGGTTTGCTGATGTGTTAGATAATAAAAGGTAGGTGATAGGTTAAGAGAATTGACAAAGTAGACTTGCTGAATAATGTGGTTTGAGATCTACTTTTTCTTATCAACTGGCTGCAAATTCAGTGAAGATGTCCAGTTTAGTAGGAGGTCTTCAGATGCACACTGCCTGATGGCACTGAGTTCTTGCTAAGGCTATCAAGCAGTTTAATTGATCAAGCCTGACTCTGCAGCTCTGCCAGTCTATTTAGTGACCTAAAATAAATGGCCCATGATAAATGACCTCCCTGCCTACTACATTTTTCTATCCAAACATTGCACAAAGCAAGGACAAGGATCCTTGAGACTCCTTTAATGGCAATATTCTTAAAAGGTCAGTCTCCTACAGTTTTTAAAATCAGACTGAGTGTCATCATGAAAGTTTCTTAGGGCTTTTATGAAGTCTATAAAGATCTTGAAGCAGAACAAGAATCTGACGAATCAATATTTGAGAATTTAGTGTTAAGTATTTTGAAATGTGAAAATCAGAGTATTATCTGAAGCTAATAGTACAATTCTGAAAATGAATGACTTCTTAATGACTTCAAAATGATAAGAGAGTACTGTGTAAAGTATTGAAAAGTTCTAAGTACATGTTTTAAAGTCTTTTGAAACAGACTTTATTATCTAGATAGAGCATATACATTATTTCTTGTCAATTTCAAAAGATACAATGTTTACTATATTAATCATCTTCATTAATGCAGACTGAATGTGATGATTACTTATCCACATGCTTCCATCCTTTTCTTAAAAAAAAAGAAAACATTGCCAATCAAAATCCCAATGGCATTTCTTGTAGAAATAGAGAAAGCAATCATGAAATTCATATGGAAAAATAAAAGACCCAGAATAGCAAAAACAATGCTAAGCAGGAAGTGTGAATCAGGCGGTATAGTGATACCAGACTTCAAACTATATTACAGAGCAATAGTAACAAAAACAGCATGGTACTGGTACCAAAACAGGCGGATGGACCAATGGTACAGAATAGAGGACACAGAAACCTCCACAAAACTACAACTATCTTATATTTGATAAAGGGGCTAAAAGCATGCAATGGAGGAAGGATAGCATCTTCAACAAATGGTGCTGGGAAAACTGGAAATCCATATGCAACAAAATGAAACTGAATCCCTTTCTCTCCATGCACAAAAGTTAATTCAAAATGGATCAAGGAGCTTGATATCAAATCAGAGACACGCCGTCTGATAGAAGAAAAAGTTGGCTACGATCTACAGTCGGTGGGGTCGGGCTCCAAATTTCTCAATAGGACACCCATAGCACAAAAGTTAATAACTAGAATCAACAAATGGGACTTACTCAAACTAAAAAGTTTTTTCTCAGCAAAAGAAACAATAAGAGAGGTAAATAGGGAGCCTACACCCTGGGAACAAATCTTTACTCCTCACACTTCAGATAGAGCCCTAATATCCAGAGTATACAAAGAACTCAAAAAATTAGACAATAAGATAACAAATAACCCAATCAACAAATGGGCCAAGGACCTGAACAGACACTTCTCAGAGGAGGACATACAATCAATCAACAAGTACATGAAAAAATGCTCACCATCTCTAGCAGTCAGAGAAATGCAAATCAAAACCACCCTAAGATACTATCTCACTCCAGTAAGATTGGTAGCCATTATGAAGTCAAACAACAACAAGTGCTGGCGAGGATGTGGGGAAAAGGGTACACTTGTACATTGCTGGTGGGACTGCAAATTGGTGCAGCCAATGTGGAAAGCAGTATGGAGATTTCTTGGAAAGCTGGGAATGGAACCACCACTTGACCCAGCTATTCCCCTTCTCGGTCTATTCCCTAAACACCTAAAAAGAGCATGCTACAGGGACACTGCTACATCGATGTTCATAGCAGCACAATTCACAATAGCAAGACTGTGGAACCAACCTAGATGCCCTTCAATAGACGAATGGATAAAAAAAATGTGGCATTTATACACAATGGAGTATTACTCTGCATTAAAAAATGACAAAATCATAGAATTTGCAGGGAAATGGATGGCATTAGAGCAGATTATGCTAAGTGAAGCTAGCCAATCCCTAAAAAACAAATGCCAAATGTCTTCTTTGATATAAGGAGAGTAACTAAGAACAGAGTAGGGAGGAAGAGCAGGAGAAGAAGATTAACATTAAACTGGGATGAGAGGTGGGAGGGAAAGGGAGAGAGAAGGGAAATTGCATGGAAATGGAAGGAGACCCTCAGGGTATACAAAATTTCATACAAGAGGAAGTGAGGGAAAAGGGGAAAATAATACAAGGGGGAGAAATGAATGACAGTAGAGGGGGTAGAGAGAGAAGAGGGGAGGGGAGGGGAGGGGAGGGGGGATAGTAGAGGATAGGAAAGGCAGCAGAATACAACAGACACTAGTATGGCAATATGTAAATTAATGGATGTGTAACTGATGTGATTCTGCAACTTGTATACGGGGTAAAAATGGGAGCTCATAACCCACTTGAATCAAAGTGTGAAATATGATATATCAAGAACTATGTAATGTTTTGAACAACCAACAATAAAAAAATTTAAGAAAAAAAAGAAAACATTTAAAGGTGTCAAAGGCTCCAGAGAAATGTTGATAATGTGCTTAAAGCTTCTTACTATTAAACATGGAATGGAAAAGGAAGCATATAGCAATGAAAATATGGTTATCAATGAGAAATATTTCCTACTTCTAAAAATATTATAATCCAACATGGGAATTCTTCATTTTATAGTTTCAAACTCAATCTAATCACAAACATTGAATTACTGAATAATGTTGGGCTTTGGTAGTAATTAATGTGTGCTGGTAGCAATCACCCATCCAGTTGATACCCATATGCTGATAATGATAGCAATGCATTCTTTTTATATTTTCAGGAATTCCAAAAACATTGTCATAGATTTTCTATAGTAAGATTCTCATATTTATTATTCAAATCTAATATGGAAAAATTTTGAATATAAGGTATAAAATGTTGGTAAAATTAAGAAAATCAGGTATTAGTTTAGTTATATTATAATCTTACAATGAAGTTTTAAAATTAAATTTAAAATTAGTGAAATTTTCTAAAATGATTAAGAAATCCAACATTCATAATATATACAACTGTATATAATATATACATATGATTTTTAGGTGAATTTACTTCCACTTCTAATTTTAGGAATTAAACACATCTGATATCATCAAAAATATCATTTGTATCTATTATTATTTAATTATAGTATTGTCAATTTTTATTAGGAAATTTTCACAAATTTCCAAGGCAGAAATTTATAGAAAAAATTTTACAATTTAAGTTGTAAATGCAGATACTTTCACATAGAGTTGTGAATTTTGAACTAAATATATTGGAAAAATAAATATTTTAGCATCTTCATTTATTGATGAGTACACACACTGTCATTTATATTACAGTATCATCTTCTCTCATTATAAAATACTTTTTCTATGTACTTCTATAATTTATTATATATCATAGGTAACATAAATATTTCAAAACACTGATAAATTTACACAATGCCTTTTTGTGAAAGCATAACTTGGAATAGTTGTAAAATTTCAGGTCAATGGCTTATAATAGTGAAAATATGCTATTAGTACGAAAGTCATTTTGACCCAAAACTCAGCTGTATGCTGGTCAGGAAATAATAGATGCACAGATATTTGCTGAGGGCTTATGATTTATGAGGCACATGAATCTCTGAGAATATAAAATATGAGATGGGGCTCTTACATTTTTTTATTTTTATAATTAATAAGAGATACGTCTTTTAAGAGGATTATGCTTTTGTTGACGTGATCAACAACCAAAAAGATAACAGTACATCAAGCAGAATAGAAATATAGAAAGAAAGTGCCTATTTAGAGGCCACTTCCAAAACATAGGGAAAAAAAGCTTCAAGAGAGGCAAGAATTATTTCCCTAATGTAGGAATCAATATAGATCAGTCCACTGGGACTTAAATGTCATGGATGTACAAATTAAAATTACTTTTCAAATATTTCCTATCAAATCATAACCATGTTTTGCATATGTATTATTTCTAATACATTTTCATTTATTTTTTCTGATTTGTTCCCAGAATGCTCAGGCCCATTGGGAATTGAAGGTGGCATCATATCAAATCAGCAAATCACAGCTTCATCCACCCACAGAGCTCTTTTTGGTCTCCAGAAGTGGTATCCTTACTATGCACGTCTAAATAAGAAGGGACTTATAAATGCCTGGACAGCTGCAGAAAATGACAGATGGCCATGGATTCAGGTAACAATGGTGTGGGAGGCAGTGATTGTCCAAATGACCTGGGTCACTGTTCAGAGCAAACAAGAAGGAATTCACCATGACTCTTCCTAATAGTCAGAGGAAAGGGTGATATAATTAAGGGCATAAATTGGTTACAGACTCTAAAAATGAAGGAAAAGTACATGTTCCACTTGAAAGTGTATTCAGGGGATTCAGTGTTAGAAGTCTTGGGTATAAGTGCACTATCTTATGTCATATTTAAGACGGATGCTTTCTCATCCACACTATATTAACAGCACCTTAAACTACAAGAATTTTTTTTTTTAAAAATTTCTTTTTTTTCTTCTCTGTTTCTAAGAAGTGTCTCCACATGTAAAAATATAAAATATAGGCTATCATAATACCTCAGCACCCTCTTTTTATAACTGTCTAACTAGTTATTGATATGTGCTGAAGGGAAGAAAAATCCAATATATGTGAGGTCAGAGGAAGAAGTAATTAATTATCTTTATAAAGCTACATGGGGAAGACAGCTTTTGAGGAAGGCCTTGGAAGTGTTTTCAATAGAGATTAGATGCCCAGGAAAGAGCATGATCAAAGGCCTACATGAGCATCTAGGGAGCAGCATGTAGAAATTCATGACAACTAAAGGTTGCTAGAGGGATTTGTTCAAATTTAATGTGAGTTGGCTCTGTCACAGGATCATTCTAAAAGGTTTTGGCTTTGTTTCACTGGAGTGGGGAGCTGCTACAGAGTTTTGATTAGTTTAGGTGGCTGATCTGTTTCTCTGTCTACTACGTATTTTGAGTCTGAGAAACATGGAAGTCCCTGATGTGACATAAATAGTGCAAAAAACATGAAGTTTGCTTTACAGTTTGTTTTAATAGAAAGGAAAATTGATTTCTGACCAAATAACAAGACTTCTAAACTTTAGGAACTGCACCAAAATCTCCTTCATAAACTTCTTTTGTTGAAGTTTCTTGGGAATGCTTATAGTTCAATATATGTATATGAGTATGTGTATGTGTCCTTATATATAAAATTATTTTATATAAACAGCTATGTAGAGTTACTTAAAGTTCTTTATGAATTTTTTTGCATGCATTTCAGAAGTTTCTTCCTATATTGCACCTGACTTTTTCAATCTATACCCATGTGTGCAAAGAGAATTCCAGATATAGAAAATGGCACATTTACAGTTTTTTGTTGTTGTTGTTCCTTTTTCTTTTCTTTTTTTTGGGGGGTAGGGTGCTGGGAATGAAACTTACACATGCTAAAGACCTTGCCTAGTCTAGGCAAGCACTCTACCACTGAGCTAAATCACCAACCATATATAGTTTTGATTATAGGCTACTGAAAACCCAATTCAGCATTAAAAGAGATAAAGAATAAATAATCATTCCAGAGACACTTCTAGTGAATCTAGTTGATAGTTCTAAACTGCATTTGCAGAATCACACTTATGACAGAATTATAAAAAAATTTACATTTTATGTCCTTATTTTTCACTTTATCTCACCTTGGTTTATTGTTCAATAACACAGTACATCATTCTGACTTTCAAGGTATGGAATTGTCTTCTTTCTTCCAGAAACAATATATGGAAATAATTTCAGGAAAATAAGACAATGGTCATCTCAGAGACATTTAATCTAAAAGTAGTTTAACTTAATTTAATTTATTATCGTAAACAAACAAAAACTTCCTTTTAAGGGCTGTGAGTTGATGGCAAAGATGATAACAATGATGATAATTTTGCTTTTTCTCTGAAGATGATAATGAACTCTTAGAGGAAAAATAGTAAAATAAATGTAAACATTTTATTAGAGGAAGAAATTACACATAGAGTGGGATGAAAAACTAAAAATTTGTCATTGCTACTCAATCACTATTTAGTGATATGTTCAAGGAATATTGTTTTTATTGTATTCTTTAATAATAATTTTTATTTTCCAAGTTATTTTCCTAAAAAGAAAAACTTTATCAATTTTTTTAAAGAAAAATCATATTTCAAAGATTCAGAATTCTAATCATGTACCAAACTTTCAGTATTGGAGCATTCATCATTAATTTCTCTTATCACTTAAATCTTCTATCTCTATTTAGTTTTTCAAATGAAACATTTGCAAACTTCATATAAACTCACTTGTAATGAACATAGTATTCCTATAATCTTTCAGGTGTTTGACACTGATTAAATAAGCAGTATTCAGTTTTATTTTCTTCTTTGTGTTGATAAAATGAAAATTGAAATTACCACTTTAAATTTACATGCTCAACATATGATTATTGATAGTAATGCTCAAAGTTGTTTCTGTGTGTAAGGAGTTGGTAGAGAAAATGCAGTCATACAAAACTTCTTTTTTCTTTTTCAAAGTTTTTCTGGACTTTATTTTCTTCCTGAGATTTATTTCCAACTACTAAATAATGACCACATTAAACATTAGTTCATTAGCTTTTTAGAATGTAAATGTCTATTTCTGACCCAGGGATTTGAAATATCAACCTTACCCAATGACATAAATATATCTTGAATTATCTCATATGAAAAATACAAAGATTACTGAAAACTTTTGGGTGTTTTGCTAAGTACAGTTAGCTAAGATGACTATTATCTATTTTCTAATAGTGAGGTTTTTCTTTTATAACAATATGTAGCAATTTTAAAACTTTATTTCTTTTTAATCTCTAAGGTGATTTTGGTTGCATATGCATTGACTACCTAGCCATCCATTTCTTCATACATTTTACAAAATTTTACCAAATGAATGTGTATTCTTTTCTCTACCCTCTACTAGTCACTAGGAAAAATAAATAGTGCCTTCAGATATGCTGAATGTAGGAAACAGAAAAATGAACAGGGCAAAAATAACCATAAAGAATGTTTGGCTTTGTCTTACATGGTCTGCTAACTATTCCATTTGAATCATAATATTTTAGTGGAAACTTTATTAAATTTAAAGTTAGAGTAACATAATATTTATGGAATACAAAGAGCAAAATTTCCATTATAATATTACATAGCTAGATGATTGCATGCTGATATATTTGATAGGTATAATATAGTGTAATACATATCAAACTTTAATTTGAAAGTTAATTTACTATTAGTTTTGTTGGTAGTATTTTATCACTGGAAAAATAGTGTTTGAATGATCTGTTTTAAATTATTTCTCAATTTTTTTTAAGAAAATGTGGCTATGCTCTTAATATGTCCCTTTTCTATAAACCACAGAGTTTGTGAGGGGAAAAGATAGCTAAGTATTAAAATTTAATGTGCACAGAAATCATAGGTCACTTGATAAAAATAGAAATTTCTGGATTGCTCCCCAGATCTCCTCCAGGTCATCCTCAGACTACACTGTAAAAACCTGTCTCAGTGGATTTTGTACTACATTTGGATTTGTACTGCCTGAGTTAGAGTAAAAAGATAAACAAAGTAAAAAGCACTCTGCTTGGTGATCTGGGCACTTTGTTGTTCCAACCACAAATACCAATAACTACGTAGGAAGCAGAGAGGAAAGAACAGTGAAGTAAAATAAGGAAGAGCAGTGGAAAATAGGCCGCTCAATGAAGTCTCTAAACCAGGGAGAGATATCCCCAAGCTATGTATCTTTATCAGAAGTGCATTCAGGTTTGGCAGCAATTCACAAGAAAGTTTTATGGTTAGTTTTGAGTTAGTTAAAGTTCCTAAATGACTCTTGGATTCTTCTTTGTTACAAAATTTAAAATAGTCAAAAGCAAAATCATTTGACTTTTACATTTTTATCAAAATAATACTTAATAATTTGTTGTTATTTAACAAATAATAATTTGGGTTTTTTTTTAAGCATTCAGAGTGAGATTGAGAATGCTACCAAAAAATAGACTAATCATCTGTTTCATTTTAAAAGTTTGTACATGTGTGTGAAAAATTTTCGGTTTTTAAAGATACCTGGGGCTCCTCAAGGTACACAAATAATAATTTTTGTAAAGTCCAGAATTAAAGTTTTTTTTTTCATTTTTCTGGCTGTTTTCTAGTTCTAGAACCAGCATCACATAGCATTTAATCCATCTATACTATCTTCTCATTCAATCGAAAAACATTTTAGAATGTATTCTTTTTTTCCTGAATACAAACTACTTTTCCAGATGTAGTCCTGTTATAATAAATACCTCTCTAAGGCTAATTTATCTAGACTTTAATATATTGCTACTTCTAATGATCTTTTTTATAAAAACTGTGATTCTGAATGGAAATTTGCCATTTTCATTTAAGTTTTTTTTTATTAGAAATGAATTTTCATCCATAGTCATGCATTTTAAAAACAAACATTTTTGTTTAATTAAAAAGCATTTGCATTAAAAAATGACTTGATGTCTCTATACTGAAAAATAATGTATTTGCTCTTGAATTTTCTAGTCATATACCACAGTTATGCCATCCTAGTTCATATTGCTTGTTTATCAGCCTTCAAAGATGTGTTTTGAATCTTAACTCAAGATTCCTTGAGCTATAGGGCATGATTACCCGCATGGCAATTGTGCTTTAGTAGAAAAGGAGCTGCCCCTGGAATCTTTCCTCTGCTCTAAGCTGCCTCCAACCTGACTTGCAGCACCAGAGGCCTCACTCACCTGGATTTCTTGCTGTTCCTCAAATTCATGTGACTTATTATGCTGCTGTGCTTGGGCACATGCACCACATGGTTCCTGTACTGATCATCTGCTAATCTTCTCTGGGTTCATCCCATTATTGCCTTCTGTAGGAAGCAATTCCTGTCTCTTATCTCCACAGATAGAAGTGCCTACATTCTTATTTTCTCACTCTGTCAATTATATATTTCCATCATAGCAGTTAAAATATCTTCACAGTCATTGTTTGCCTTTTCCTTGCCTCCTATCCTGTAATCAACTAATAGTAAGGATTAAACCTGATTTAAATTCATTACAATAGCACCTTGTATAAAAACTATGTTGGATAGATGTAATTGACTAATAAGAGAATAAGGAATGTGATACAAAGGAAAAGGGAAAAGATGGTGATTGTTTTCACATGGCGATCATACTGTATTGAGTAGTTGAATGCCAAAGAATTCAGACACTCTGTGTTCAGCTGGTATACATTTATTGATACCACATGTAGTACAATGATCTGTGTACAGGGAATTTCTCACCTGTCTAGGGACAGAGGAACCACACTTCTATAAATCCCAGTGGCCTGCATTTGACTCCTAATCACTACAAGACACTCTTACAAGTAACCTTAGAAAGGAATGTGTAATATTGGTAAAATGCTTGTCAAGACTTCTGCTATTCACAGACTGTGTACAAGACATCACACTGTTCACCTTCTCCTATCCCTTTTGTTTCATTCCTAAAATGTTATTAAAATTTTCTATTTTAGCTTCTAAGAGTTTAGAAACCTTGGACGGTACTATTGTTAATATAAATGTATCTTCTCCCTCTAAAATGAACTTAATTCAAAATTTTTTAGTCTGGTATGTGCAAGCCTATAACCTCAGGGACTCAGGAGACTGAGGCAAGAAGATCACAATTTCAAGGCCAACTTCAGCAACTTATATCTTGTCTAAAATTTGGAAAAAAAATATACAAAAATAAATGGAAATGGCGATGAAGCTCAGTGGTAAAGCACCCCTGGGTTCAATTCTCTGTACCTCAAAAAAAAAAAAGGCAAGAAAAAAAAGTTAATATTTTTAAATGATAGTATCTTTTCAGTGAAATTTTACTCTTGCAAAAATGTCAAAGAGAAACAAATCGTATGTTATTATTATCACTCATAAAATGCAGAACACAGATTTACAGGGACTTACTTTAACACGATATTTTGCCTCTACTAAAATATTTGATAATTCACTAAACTATGCTTAGATAAAACACTCTTTCATTATTATTGCTATATACTTTATCTATGAGAAAAGCTTTTCTAAATTGACTTGTATTTACAAAGGTTGGAGTTTTAGATGCCTGTGTTTCAGTTAGTTTCCATTGTTTTATGAATATTACAAGTTATTTTTTTATGATACTGTTGGAGTGAAATGGGAAAAAAAAGATTAACTGAATATAGCAACTCTCTTTTTTTACTGCCCCCCAAAAAAAAAAATTCCAAAATTTAATCCAAAAAATCTGGATTTCCAATGTACCTTGTCTGTATTCATGGCAAATTTCCTCTGTTTCCCTCTGCATGTCTCTTTACATGGACCAGCTATGCAACCTCTGGGCTATATAGCCCCATTTCTGGCACTCAGGAATAAAGATTGCACTCTGAGTTCCTGTTATCATTCAGTGTTTCTTATTGCAACTCTTCTATATATCTAAGTGCACTCTTCTGTATTCCCCTGTGACTCTGAATCCAGCTTCAACCTAAGGCATTAAATCTGCTTATGAGACCTGCCTATGGGAGACATGGCTAATGAATTAGAGTCACCCACTCACTGCCTCTAATGCAACAATTAGAGCTGCATAGTGTCTCCTGCAGTAATACAGTAGATTTACTGACAGCCTGTCCTCAAGTCCCTGGAGGTGAGAAATGCTGAGAAGCAGGAGAAAAGTGCCAGTCTGAACTAAAGGTTTGATTGTCTCTTCATGTTTATCTTCTGGGAACTAGTGGGATTACTATTTGGATTGGGCTGAAGGAATTCCTTATTTCCACAGTAGACACTGAACTAATTTGTTCTGCCCCAATGCCTCCCTGAAAACCTCCTTGTGTTGAAAATGTGACCCAGTACCAAGCCACCTGGCCTGATTCTGAAAGCTTTATTTTCTTGAGGCAGCAATTAATTTGAAACTATTTCTATCTGTAGGAGTATGCTGTTTTTTAAAACTAACGAGTGTAGTTAGATTTAATTGTCGAAAAAGACATATATTTTCCTATACTTAGCTTAGAAATTAGCTTTGTTGCCTACCGTATTGCATGTTAGCTTTATGACCTAACCCCTAGTGCTTAGCACTATGTACCAATTCAGCTGTTTTGACTGAAATTACATAGAATCACTATCATTCTTATCCCCATAATTCAGATTTGGAAATCCAGGCATATAAAGATAAGTTGGCTAAGTTTACTAAACTGGTATTTATTTTACACAGCTGTGATTCCAACTCCAGCAGCTGTTCTGAGAGACCATCTCTACCCTATTCATAACTTCTGCAATGTCCTTTCTTTGACAGCTTTTGGTAGTTCCCATATACTTTTGGGGGGGACTGTACGCTAGCATATAATGGGTGTGCAAGAGGCTTGAATTTTCTTAAAATTTGTAAAAGTAACTATCCGATCCTATAAAATATATACATGTTCATAAACAAGTAGTTCACTTCTAGCCTGGAGCAATGGTTCTTAAACTTTACATTAAAATTACTTGAGGAGCTTTTAAAACATGGTCCTTATCCTCAGAGTTTCTGAATTAGTATGTCAAGAGTGGTAACTCTGGGCATTCATTACCTGTGAAGCTGAAACCTCAAAGAAATTTATCAGGTTAGTGATCCTGATAAGAAAATGTGATAATCACAGCCATGATAAAGCTACAATCTAGCAAAAGAGACACACTTTACCTTGGAGGGTCTCTCTTTTATTATTAAATCAAATTTAATTAAATAAACTAAAATATTGAAGAATAGCATATTGCTCTTCAAAATGAGATATCAGTATGAAGATTTATTTATTTATTTATTTATTTATTTATTTATTTATTTATTATTTTCTATGTACCGGCAACTGGTGCTTAACCACCCAGTCACATTCTCAGCCCTTTTTCTCTTTTATTTTGAGACAAGGTCTTGCTAAATTGCTTAGGGCCACTCTAAGTTGCTGATGCTGGCTTTGTGATTCTCCTGCCTCAACCTCCAGAGTCCCTGGGATTATAGGTGTTTGCCTCAACATCTCGCAGTGTGAAACATTTCAAGGGAGTGAATGACATCAAGACATCACAAATCCAAGACCTACCTTTCTGAGCTGTCTTGGTGCTATTTTGTTATTTACCTGCCTATATTTGTGTCATCCTTAGGTAGAAATTCATATTCCTCCAAAAAGTGAAAATGGCAATGTTTAATTGTTTCTAAAAGGTTTCTGTCTGTAACACAAGGCCTTCAATAATTAAGTCATAAATAAATAGCAAAAGGATTGTAAAAGTATCTACATCCCCATTAAAGACTAGGCTTTGAATGTTTCATTGCTAAATTCTGTTGTGTCTTAGGAGTCTTTAAAGGAGAAGTTGCTATTTTCCATGTGATCAGACTATAATGAAAACACTGAAAAGTCATTTACATTTTAATTATTAAAGGTGAATTTAGCATATTCAGCATCTTTAAGAATGGCATTAAGGAAGAAATTATTCCAGGCAGAGAACAGGATGAACAAGTTACAAGGAAGAGGGAAGAAAGCTCCAGGACCATCAAGGACAAGCTTTACTATACTGAAAAGCTGGGCATAGGTAGGGGCAAGAGGAGGAAGAACCCTGGAAAAGGAAACATCTGCAAAAGTGTGAAAACACTTTTGGGGGGGACTGTATGCTAGTCTCTAGTGTCAGAGTGAGACTAAGGTTGTTTTGGGATGGCTACTGATGGGATTTTAGCAGCATATTAACTGTCAGTTTAAGGAAATGACTTGTTAGTGGTCTGTATTATGAGTACCCAACACAATGCCTAGTACTAAGAAGAATTCAGTAAATTTTCATTGAATAAATGTTGAATTGAACTTTAGTAGAGAGAGGGGAGCTTACCAGCAGAGATACCAACCAGCCTGACTTGCCCAGAGGTAGATAGATGTAAGGAGGTCTTGAATTAGATTGGCAGCTATTAAATAAAATAAAGATGAAATGGTAAAGGGCTTGGGGGTACAGCATTAACAACTGGTTAAATTGTGTTAGAGGAAGGAGAAAAATTAAGAAAAATTAAACACAGCTCCAGGTAATGATGGTGGTATCATTAACACAGATATAAATCTCTGGAGATGGAGTTGGCCCACTTTTTTTATTCAGTGGAAGAAAATCCTGATAATGGTGTCCAGTATAAAGTTGGAAAAGTGAGTATGATACTTTGAATAGAGTGTAAGTGGATTAAAAGTAGATAACACTGCAATGCTGCACAATTGCCAAATGTTGCTTCTGCTTATTTGCCAAGGGCCTCTGTATGTCCTATAGCTACACCTAGTGGAAGGGACTTTGGGTAATGTCAGTTAGAGTTTTGGGGGGATTTTGTTGTTGTTGTTGTTGTTGGGGTTTTTTGTTTGTTTGTTTGTTTATGTTTGCTACTGAGGATTGACCAAGGGCCTGGTTCATGCTAGACAAATGCTCTACCAGCTGAGCTACACCCCAGCCCTGAGTTAGAGTTGAAAGAGATATTTAAAAGAATAAATGGGAATCCCAAGATAAAATTTTGTTTTCTCTTGTTTTCATTTCTAGCAAAATCTTTTTTTAGACAGCTTACCTGGGTAGGGAGGAGGGGACCTTGGTGTGGGACTCAGGAAGAAATGAACTCAACTTTGACTTTATGAATAAATGAATCCATTCTCCATTAATTTGTTTTCCAGAGCATTTTATTTTTATATCACATGTTGGTTACATTTTCTCATGTATTTGTTTTTAATGTTGTTGCTGCTGCTTTTTTCCCCAGAATTGATATATTTAATTAAAATCGTAGCTGTTCAGCCTAACATTGGTGTAGTTAGTATAGATTGCTTTATTTTGTTATTATTCAGGTTCTTGAAAAAATAATAAAGCTCTCCTTTTTTTTTCCCACAAATGGACTCTCAGATTTGTTGCTTCTATTATATACTTAATGCTTCAATAGCTTTGAAGCATTTTTCCCTGTGTTTATAATATGTGGGTTATATTTTCATTTCTCAGATTTAAACAACTATATTAAACTCAGGTCTCTTTAGTTTATTACTATCATTAGTGCCATTAAGAGATAAAGTACTGAATTTTAGAAGTAGATGTGACTATCTTAGTTTTTCCCTAGCTGGATCCTAACCTAAGCCGGTATTTGAACATAATGGCAGCTTTCAAGAAGCTCTTAAATCGAAATGTGATTATCTGGCAGAACAAACAAGACAGGCATTTTAATATAATTGCCAATGGATCTTAGCTTTTCCTTTCATAGGTGCATTAGCCTAGATTTGGAAAGATGTACACAAACTGTGAAAGAAGGGTACATTATCTAATATAGTTTAGAATGCTTTTCTTAGTTTCAAATCTGTGATACGTGAACTACCATTTGTTGAGTTGCTACTTGTAGAGTTATTTGTACAATAAACAGGTTTTGTATGTCCACATAGGGATTATTTGAATAGATAAAACATTTCAAATCATCTTATGTGAAAACATTCTACTTAATTCTGTGACATTAGAGAGGGAAAAAGCCACTTGATTTAATTCAATCAACAGTTATTCTCTGGAAAATATAGGGAATTTACTCTATGAGTTCCAGCCATAGGGGACTTCTTTGAGCAGACTCGAAGAAGGAAACTTTTCCAGGCTTGGAAAAAGAATCTTCCAGAATGATCCTTAACTCCATTTACATTCACAAATTCATTTATTCATATGACATATTTATTCAGCATTTCCCATATACCAGTCATTCCTTCCTGAGGAAGTCTAGACACTACTTCCTCAGGGAAGCCTTCCAAATCACCCCCACAACCCTGGACTAGATGTGGTCCTTCTTTATATGTTCTTTTAACTTATTATTTTCTTGCATAATAATTGTCACAGTTACTTTGTATTCTTACCAATTTCAATGACTAAACTTTAATTAATAAAAATATATGCTATTATAATTTTTGGTATCCTAACACCTAGAAAAATTTTATTTGCTCACTATTTATTAAATGAATTAACAAATAGTGCAAAGATAAATAAGCCACATTACCTGTTCTCTTGGTGTTTAATATAATACAGATGAATCACATTTGCATAAGCAGTTCTTATTCTGTTGTAAAGCAGAATATATATATATATATATATATATATATATATATATATATATATATATATTTTTTTTTTTTTTTTTCCACCTCCCATTCCAATAGATATGGTCATGGGATTTTCAAAAAGGCCAAAGGCACACACACAAAGTCACATGATGGGTTTGGGAAACTTTCCCTGAGACACAGCAATCAGAGGCCTCTTTTCCCCTCTTCATCCATCTCTCTATCCTGCCCTGAACTCAGTCTTCCATCTTGGACCATGACATCAGGTTACATACAGTGGGAAATAAATTAGAAGGCATCTGGAGCCCTGGTATATTGGCCCCTTCTGCCTACTCATATGTTTACACAAGGTAGGATACAACTTCTTTTACATTTTAAGCCACTGTTAATTTGGGTTTTCAGTTACTAGAATCTGAAATTAATTGTACCTCAAGTGAGTCTGCAAAATAGCAGGTTTTATATCAGATCCAAAGCAGATTGCAGCAGTGTCACA
Organism: Marmota monax; assembly: GCF_021218885.2. Lineage (NCBI taxonomy): Eukaryota > Metazoa > Chordata > Mammalia > Rodentia > Sciuridae > Marmota > Marmota monax. The sequence goes on along the minus strand of NW_026692201.1, from coordinate 11,611,961 downwards.
ACAATTATTAAGTGCAGATTGTTAAGTGCAAAGTCTAATTTAAAATGAAACTTATATTGCAGATGTGTTTTCAGTCTGCCACAATAGGTGAGTGGGTTCTTCAAGATGGCTTACCATAGCAAAAGAAAAAAATTGCCCTTCTTTCTAACGTGATAATACACTTCACAATGCCCCATCCTGACATACACTCTACTTCCTGAATTTTCTCTTACCCCACTGGAATGACCATTCAATCAATGTTGGCATGAAACTTCAGTCATGCTGCTTGATGTTTTTAGATCTTGGCTTCCTGTCTGCAGTCACTATTCATTAATATCTTTTCTTTATATCTATGGCAAGGCATTTTTCCCCTTTTTTGGTATAATTGATAATTATACAAATCAAATTACACTTGACCTTTTGATAACACTTGACAACTTGGTAATATTTTGCTTTATGTCTTTGATTGTTGTTTGTGTGAATTTTCCTGTTTAGATTACTTGTGACAAGTACAAAGATCTTTCTTGTCTTTTTATTTTGCTCTGCATTTATCATGGTATTTATAGATTGTAGACATCCAAAAAATATCATATGAGTTAAACATATTTAGTGAATTATTCAGAGCACAAATCAATGCATGTATGATATAATGATGCAGCTGAAAAAATAAGTTGTGGTGATCCTGTATAAACTGGTGATCCAGAGGGGAAGATGTATGTGTTTAAGTTGGTAGGAAAGAGAAATCATTGGAGGTTTGAACACAGAGAAGTTATCCAAAATTGGAGAATCTATATTTCAGTTTATTTTTTAAAAAAGGTCAAGTGTAATTTGATTTGTATAATTTTGAATGTCCTAATAAAATTATCTTAGTATTTTGTTATATCACTATTTTTAGTTTTAGATAGACACAATACCTTTATTTTATTTATTTATTTTTTATGTGGTGCTGAGGATTGAACCCAAAGCCTCACACATGCTAGACAACCACTCCAGTATTGAGCTACATTACCAACCACTTATTATATCACTTTTTTACATCACTTTTAAATCATATGAATCTTAGAATTTTGGAGTCATATGATTAAATGTAAATATGTAAAACATATAAATACTTAAGTTCACCTTTCATAAAATTAACTGTGAAATGGAATTATAGATATAATTTTATATGAAAAACATCTAGTGGTATGAGTTAGTTTTTGATCATCAAAAATAATGTTTTATAAATTCTGGTTACACTCTGATGAAATTATAAAAATGAAAGAGCATATTCTCTCATTTAAAATTAATTAGTTCTTTGAGGTTTAGAAAATGTTAGATGAAATTATACTATTCTTCTTAGGGGAAGTAGAAATAAAACTATTTAAAATACAATCTGAGTTTTTAAAAGATTTCTGAGGTGCCCACTTCTGTTCAGAAAAATCATTTTAAAATTATGAAAAATATCACATTATTCATAAATTTTCAAAAAATGTAATATTTTACTATAAAGAATTGTTTGTTAGTGATTAAACTATTTCTTTGAAAATGGGTAAAATATTTTATTTCCACATTAGGAAGTAATGAGTTCATGTTGCACAGGAGTGACATGTCAGGAAAGTAGAATTTTTTTGTTTGGTTTTTCTTTCTTCTCTGTTTTCACTATTATTCTTTTCTCCTTAGTTCCAAGAGGATATAGATCACCCATATTCTCCATAATCTTTCCCTGAGGGCCATACAGGAGACCAGAATTACCCAATTTGTTTCTTAGGGTTAATAAAAAGAACAAGTGAAATAATATATCATCTATATAAAGGCACTTTGAAAAGTAAAATGTATACAGCCAAAGGTTCTGATCAGTGTGAATTAAAGAATCATGTAATTATTTTGTTGCTCATTTTTATTTCATATTTGTAAATGAGGAACTTGATTTTATTCTTTCCTGGAAATGAATGGTAATAATAGAAAACAGTCCTTGAGAGATAAATCATGGTAGGCACCTGAGGGACATCATCACCTTTATTACCCAGACAACTCAAGAGTTAGACAGCATCTTATTTCTATTACACAGATGCAGAAATTCTAGCTCATAAATATTTAAAAACTTGTCTAGGGTCATGTTAACTAGTGCCACAGTTTGGCTGCAGCAAACTAGCCGGGGGAGGGGAGGTGACAAATAACTTGTGTACGGTGATACAGCAGGAGTAGGAGCCGTTTATTGTAGGACCTGAGCGATATTTATACATTCCACACAGCTTATCTTAATTAGCATAAACTAGATACATCAGTCAACCAATAAGGAATCTCCACACTTAATGGCTCGCTGGTGTTACTTCACAAACCACTCCCTCTGGCATTTTGCCAGGCGCCATCCAGACTTGTTTACAGACCCTAACATTTCTCTGGCAAAATGCCAGGTGCCATCCTGACTTGTTTACAGACTCTAACAAGCTAGTATATAGCACAGCCAATTATAAGCCTAGGTTTCCCTAAGATAAGCATTTGGCTCTAACTACAGTGATCTGTTCTGCCATAAGAGAGAGCACCACTAATTTTTCTTCTTTCATATCTATCCATCTAGACAGGCAAGTGTGTTAGTGTTCATCGTTTTGCTCAGCACCAACAAAGGTAGGACCTCTTTGCATACCCTACAGAGAGTTAGAATGGAACCCTGATTCTAGGCATTTGCCTCTTTGCCTCCCATCTTCCAGTGTTCTCATAGCACCAGGATTGTCTCTCTCACCACTAACAATGTGAGGTCCCAAAATGTGTGCAGTTCCTGAAGTCCTTTTGTTGTGAAAAACTGTGGCTTCAAATTTCAGGATATATTTGCTCACAAATTTGTTCAAAATGTTAAAACAATTTAGGATATTTTATCTTCCGTTTTAATAAAACATAATCAGATATTTAAGTGCAATACCCAAAAAGTTTATATGAATACAATGAAATTATAAATTAATCCTTACTATAGAAATGCATAAGTGGGTGGAAGGATTTTTTTTTTTAAAAAAACTACTTCTTTCAGGGAAACTTGAATATAAGCAGCACTGAATCTGTGATGTCAGGTGGCATTTTAAAATATTATGGAATATTGTCTCTGTGTTTCTGATATTTGACATAGATGCAGGCAAAGAATTCCTGAGGAGGACCTCTACAGCTCAGGAAATAAAAAAGAGAATCAGTAAATAAGATAGCATAAAAATTAAAAAGCTGCCCAGCAAAGGAAACAACAAATTGAAGAGACCACCAACAGTATGGGAGAAAATTTTTTCCAGCTACTCCTTCCACAAAAGACCAGTATCCTAAATATACAAAGAACTAAAAAAAAAAAAAAACCTCAGCATTTAAAAAATAACCAAATCAACAAGTGGACAAATTAGTTGAACAGACACTCCTCAGAAATAGAAGTATGCATGAATAATTACATGAAAAAAAAATGTTCCATGGCTTTAGGCATCAGGGAAATGCATGTAAAAATCTACAATGATATTCCACCACACTCCCGTTATAATGGCAATCATCAAGAATACAAATAAACACTAAGGAAAGGACCTCTTGCTCACTGTTGGTTAGAATGTAAATTAGTTCAGTCACTATGAAAATCAGTATGAATAGTCTTCAAGAAGCTTAAAATGGAACTAGCACATAATCCAGCTATGCCATTCTTTGGCATTTATCAAAAAGAATTAAAGTCAGTATACTAGAAAAATACATGCATATACATATTTATCAGAAAAATTCAGAATTAACAAGTTGTGGAATCAGTTTAGGTTTCCATTAACAGATGAATGGACTCCCTCTTTCCTCTCCCTTTCAAAATACTCACTGAAAAGGTGGTATATATACACAATGGAACTTTATTCAGTCATAAAGAAGAATGAAATTATGTCATTTGCAGGGAAATAGAATGAACTGGAGTCCATAATTTTGAATGATGCAAGTGAGTTAGACAAGTGTTATGTTAACGCTCATATGGTAAAGCCCAAAAGGAAGAAAAAAAAAGCCAAAATAAAATGTGGTGGGGGTATGCTGTGAAAATTGAAGGGAGACAAGCAAGGTAGAGGAAGGGCATCAGAGAGATGGGTGGAGAAGTACTGTAGAATAAGATCAATCAGATTATGTTTTTATTTTTATGTATGCATGAATATGCCAAATAAGACCCACCATTTGGTATATTTAATGTGTATCAATTAAAAATTATGCTAAAATTAGATAATCTGGTTAGCCCAGTTAATAACATTCCTAGCAATTACCTTTAGGTCTAAAGTAAGAATTTAATAATAAGAAGAAATATCCAAGCAGTAGTTTCGCCTGTTTATACAAATTTTTAATCAGAAACATAAGTTCTCAAGAAAAACCATGAAGTGTAACTCCTTTATGCTTTTTTTCTGAACTGATACATACAAAGGAATAATGCCATTTAAGTCCTAACATGTATTATCTTAACTTTAATTTTGAGATGCAGTTAAAAGAGTATAGTCATTTAGATTAAAACAAAGCCAGAACACAGTGTAGGATGTGAAGTTATTAGTTAGTAATAGCTACTGTGTATTTTGTAGATTCCTTCCTCCTATTCAGTCTTCTTCTTTTCCTTTTTGGTTCATTTACTCATATCATAATAATATAAAATAATATCCTAGAAAACTTGCCACCCTTTGTGGTAGGACATTTTTGCTTTGCAGACTTCTTTTATTTTCAGTGCATAAAAATGAAGACCATCACAGTTTTCTGGTTCCCAGAAGTACCTTTTAACTTTTTATTAGGAGATATTTGTTTCTGTCTTGAAGTTTAATTGATCCCAAGTCAGCATTTAGAACTTCAGGACACTTGTTGCCATTACCAATAATATTTTCACACATGGAAAGGTCTAGAGTATTTTCATAGTAAAACTCAGAAACTGTTCTGTTGATAGATTTTATTTGCATGATGAAAGCAATATATAGAATTAAGAAAAATCAGAAGAGGAGGTAGTGGGTAACACATTCTAGTCAGACTAATAGGATATTGTGTGATTATTTTTCCTTTCCAATGCACTAAGTGCTGTCCTCTGTCACTTTAACTCGAAAACCACTCAGTGAGAGGGTCCAAGCAAAAGCCCATATTTACAGGAACCCTACAGAGAGATTCCTCTCCCTCCTGCCTGGGCTGACTCTTAGAAGTAATGAACCTCTTCACATCTCTCTTAATATTTTTTACATTGATAAACTTAACATTTTCAAACTCCATTTATTTCTTTTGATGAAATGGTTTGTGATGATTTCTTTTGGTATTTGTCTTTGCGTTGTCCACTAAACATCCACTCAAAGGACATGGATTGTTGGCATGGACCCCTGAGCAATTTTAAAAAACCAAGTCCCTTAAAGACTTCCTCTTTCCTCTCTCTTTCAAAGTACTCACTGGCCCTGTACTTGTGCATCAAGGGGATTTTTTTTTTATTTTTAGTAGCACCAATTATTTATTTCAAAAATATATGCTAGTAAGGTAATCTTATTTTCATTGTTTCTAAGGTGATTTTATTGGGGTTCTCTTTTCTACTCATGCACTTATATGATTTTCTTCTTATTCTTATTTGTTCTCAAAATTTTCCTACTTGTTCTTCATAGTATATTATGCAGAGAAAATAGTGATGCTTTTCTCCTTTTAGTTCTTCTTTATTTTTCTGAATCTGCTTGGATTGACAGCCAATATTTCCTTAGTTTTTGCACTGGTCATAGGAGGTAACCAGAAAAAAAAAAAAACAAGAAAATTCAAAATTCAGAGCATATAAACTCAAATCTGTGACTCAGATAATATAACTTATTTATGAGGGCCATTGATTGTCTTAATATATACTATTCCTCCAAACTTGGCATCCAAACTGAAATATTTAAAGTAGCCACAGTTCACACTGAGTTCACATTCTCAAATGACAGAGCATGTGAAGAAGTTCTAACAACAGTGAGAACCAAGAGAGATGAGTATAGTATAGTCGAAAAAACAGATGGAGATTCAGAGGAAACCTATGCCTGGCCAAGACTATAGAACAACAAACCAATTACACCCCTGCTGGTCTTTTTTCTGCCTCATGCTATATAGTAAGGGGGTGTTTCACTTTAATTTGAAGTTCTGCGAGATGTAAGGAGTCATAAGAGATGATGGTTTTAATGTTTATGTGTGTGTTCTTTTCCCATCCTTATTCAGAGAGGATAGTTAACTGAACTCATGTTGAAGACTGATCCATGCTAGAACAGTGGAGGATAGGGTGGAGTCCCTCTTATCTGGAGTTTCAGAACTAGCGTTTGATAGTTAATAAAAAGTTTGATTAAAATAAGAAGTGTTTAAACTACATGTTATAATTCTTGGATAAACCACACCAACAAATGCATTACTGATGCCTTATTGTTTATTACTTTTCTTAACATATTGGTGAAGTTATTCCAGTGTAGAATCCTTGATGTTAATCACATTCTCAATATTATAGATTGTAATTGGTAATTTGCTATTTTGAGGTTTTTCAGGAAGTTTGTATGTCTCTTCATAGAAAAAAAGATTTCCTCTTCTTTCCCATTCACGTTTTTTTTAATTGCAGTTGCTCCCTCCCTTGTCCATAGAGGGTACGTTACAAGACTCTCATTAGATACCTGAAACCATGGACAATATTGATCCCATGTATGGTGATTTTTTCCTATGCAAACATACTTTTGATAAAATTTAACTTACAAATTAGGTGCCATAAGATATTAACAACACTAACAAATAATAAAATGGAGCAGTTACAATAATTACTATAATAAACACTATTTAAGATTCATGAATTATTTATTTCTGGAATTTTCCATTTATGTTTTGAGATTGCAAGTGTCTATGGGTAACCAAAATAATAAAATATAAAAATAAATGGAGAGGCTATTGAATATTTAATTAAATTATCTTGTTAGAAAAACAACACAAGTTATTAAGATTTAAAAAAAAAAAGGAAGAAAACAGGACAGACTGGTAAAAACAGAACTAACTCTTGGTAGTG